>NW_020884921.1:6345018-6507894 GCF_003945725.1 Corapipo altera | reverse complement strand
AGAGAGAGAGAGAGAGAGAGAGAGAGAGAGAGAGAGAGAGAGACAGGGAGAAGGGGGTGGAGGGGAGAGAGGGAGAGAGAGAGAGAGAGAGTCCTTGGAAAGGCAGGATGGCATCCCTGAACAAAAATACATCAATCACACCAGTCCAGCTATCTCAATTAACCCTTAGTTAAGCTGGGACCTCCTGGAGAAACTGAAAAGAGTTTGAGGGAATAAGAGATGCTATCTGCCACAAGGATTACCACTCTACATGTGGATCAAAGACAATTCCACATTTTACCCTAGTGATTAGCTGTAATTAAATAAAGTAAGTCTGTTTAAACTTCATTAGCAGCAAGACATTTGCTACAGCAGAGTGGGCACAAATCATCCATTCATAATTAAAAGATAATCCACAGGATGACCATAATCTTCTTCTAAAAATACAGTTTCCCCCTGAAAGATTTCTTCATCAAATAAGGATAAATAACAGTTTCTCTCTGTTTAAGTTATGAAGGAATGGGTGCTCCTTCCCATTTGCTTGAATGAGTGCTGAATGTGCCTGATAACATCACTTTGGCATGCTATTATCTAAAATGGTAGAATACCTCACTTCAGCAAAGTCTGACATAAATCTTTGAAAACAAAGACATTGCATATGTATGAGCTGAAATAGATATGACAGTGTTGGCACATTAATATTCCTGTCACTGAGAGGTTTCAAACTTTTAAGGAGATGATATCAATGAATTCAGACTGTTGCTGGTGGAACAGGACAATGTACTGTAGGACAATTATTAATCACGTACAGCCAAACATATTGAAAAAACATATAATAATGCTCAAAATATATCATGGTGCAGACCAGAACTCACAACCCCTCTGAGTCTGCATCTCCATTGTGGGAGGATCAGGCCTAATCATCAGCAAAAGGACAATCGGAGTGGTGTGCATGGCCAACATATGTTTTCAATTATCTCATAAAGGCCTTCATTAACAGCCTAACTGGATAGCTCTCTACCCAGTTGCATGTTGTCTGAAAATAATCGTAATGTAGCATATAGGATATTGAGTTGAGATTTTTTATTGTTTGATATGAAAAACCACACCCTGAGGTGAGAAGTGGTAGAGCATGTAGAAGTAGATGTTAGGAAAAAAGGCAACACATCAGCTTCTCCTCAGCAACAGCAAACCTGAAAATTTCTGATTGTATCCTGGGGAGCAGGAAAGAAAGGTGCAAAACATTTTTATTTATAGTTCTTTGGACTAGTATATACACTACTTACTTAGCTCTGTCCCTTGTGATGGGAGTATGTGGACAAACTGCAGGAATTAGAGATCACAGACCTGAAGATTAGATCAGTAAGATCTGTGGGGCAGGAACTGCTCAATGAGGTATCTTGATGTCTTTTGATCCATAAAAGTAAATGAGGAACATGAAAGCCACTTAATCAGCAAAAGAAAATTCATGCTAGAATCAAACTCAGGATCAAAACTCATCCTTGATTCTAAACATAATTTTACAAAAAGCTTTTTTAATTTTTCATTTTAATTTTTTTCATGAAGACTTGTGGACAGTGACTACACAGCCTGAACTAGTCAAATGACATGCCGACCTTCAGGGTTAGGATAGAAGGGCTTCTTAAAAGCTTTTCCATGTACAGCTTTTGCTTTTTTACTCTCCAGCTTCCCTCCCTTCCTCTCTCCCT
Source organism: Corapipo altera (assembly GCF_003945725.1). Classification (NCBI taxonomy): domain Eukaryota; kingdom Metazoa; phylum Chordata; class Aves; order Passeriformes; family Pipridae; genus Corapipo; species Corapipo altera. The sequence continues at coordinate 6,506,206 of NW_020884921.1, read as the reverse complement.
CCCTTCCTTTCTTCCTTCCTTCCTTCTTTTCTTCTTTCCTTCCATCCTGCCTCACTCACTCCCTCCTTTCTTCCTTCCTTTCCTTCCTTCCTTCCTTTCCCTTCCTTCCTTTCTTCCTTCATTCCTTCCTTCCTTTCCCTTCCTTCCTTTTTCTTCCCTCTGCACTGTTTTGCACCTATGACAAGCTGGTTTGAGCCCTGACACCTGGCGTTCAATAACATCCCAGCTGTAATGGACCAAGACCTAAGAAAATTTCTCCTTTGCAAACAGGCATGAAACTAGCTCCATATGAAGGCATCTCAAACACACGATGACAAGTCAGCACTTTTCGGCTATTACAAGAGAGCACTAGTCATCTCCAAATATTTTTAGATTTTACTAATAAAATCTTGCAGAGGTGCTTAGGTCAGTACTTTCAAAACAACGAAAAATACATCTGTGCTTTGGTTTTGATTTAACTCTTTTATTACGCTAGCGCTATCTGTCATTTCCAGCATATGTCAGCATTGCTTCTCAATAGCAAAAATGTCACAAATACACCATGCAAAAAAGAAAGAATCCACTACTCTGCTATGATAAGAAACATCACTTTGAAAAGAAAAAATTACATGTTGATAGATTATCTGGCAACTGCAGGTATTATATTTGCCATGGTCTTACACCAGTACAGTGGAAGTTGACAGCAGCAGTATTGTTCTCAACTCCCACTCATCTCTCCAGTTAGTTCCTAATTCCTTTGCAGCTCTAGAATCTGATTTTGACATAGGTTTAAATTAATATTTGAAATTGTGGAGGGACTTCTGTGTATCAATGGACCAGATTACACCACCTTCCTTTACCTGAAGCAACATTTTATGTCCCCAAGCAACAAGGCACTTGAGCAAAAAACAACTTCAAGTGCATGTGTAAACCAATCAAAGTCAGTGGAACTACTGTTAGGGCTTAGTATCATGTACACCTTGCATATATGCCTTGCTGAACCAAGGTTTTACATATTAATCCATGCAAGGAGAGGTGACGTTTTATGACTTTGAGCATTAAAGTGTCTTGGGAATAAGATATTTTTCCTAACTACTTTAGTGCTACTTTCTCAAGGAATTACAGCAGCAAGTTCTAGTAAAACTTTAAGAGTTATTCAAAAAACCCAAAAGATTTTGAAACAAGGCAGCTGAAACCTACTACAGTTTACTACCAGAAAAAGACAATGCAGAAAAAAAAATTCCCAAAAACCAGTTTTCTTTTTGACCAAAAATCAAGTCATTGTTTATCAAAGAATTCATTCTACATTAAATAGTCAAAATATTTCTGGAATGGTAGCATTGATATTCAGCTAGCAAAGAAAATTAAGTCACTGGATTCTTGAAAATGTAGTCTTTCATGTCACTTCATTCCAAAAAATAATGAACTACAGTCATTTCTTCATCTTCCCAGTGCATTTTTAGGATAGTTTACATGACTCTGGAATGACTGAAATACTTTACTACCTACTGTAGAATGTCCTCATGAAGATCAAAAAAAAAAAAGACATTTAGACATCTACTTTCACAGTTTCATTGAATGGATTTTATATTACTATTCAGGACTAAGAAAAATGCAGGTTTTGTTTAAAGAAATAGAAGCAATGTGTTAGAAAACATTTATATAATGCAAAAGTTACGTGCTCAATATCTATTTAATGAGGTAAAAAGAGAAATACAATCCACAGATATGGCTTTTAGTGCAGTATGAAGATTCTCCAAATCCTCTAAATAAACCAAGGTAACAAATTTGGCTTGTAAAGTGAACTACAGATAATGAGGCATCTATTTTTCTCATAGACACAACTTCTGAAGATTTGCACCTGTAGACACGAAATTCATGTATGCTGTTTAAACAACTGGTATGAGTAGTACAGACCTTAGGTGCCTATATATGCTTTGGATTTCATTCTAATAAGTAAATCATACTTTTCCCACTTTTGATTTGTGATAGTGGTTTTATTACATTTTCTTCTTTTTTTTAGAAATAGAGATTGTGAGACATCAAAAATTACAGAAAATACAATGTCTGGACTTTTCCTCTGCTGGTATTTATACATTTCTGTGTTTGCCAAACCTAAAATTGTTTCTATTTTTAAGTACAGTTTAAGATATGGTAATTAAAAGCAATATAAAATTAGTGGAGTAGCAACTGCTTATTTCTGTTTTAATTTTCATAAACCTATGTGACTATGTTGTTTATTTTAGTTGATCATTATGGCCTAGATCTTACTGTGTAAATAAATCTGCTGGGCCTCTGCAAAATATCATTGAAGTCAATTGGGTTTTACATATGTGAGGAACCCAATCTGTGCCAATCACATTGTAAAACCAGGCAAGATACTGGAACAATTTTCTCAATCTGATATTCTTATACAGCTAGAAACCATATAAATATTAATAAGTTTTTATACATTCTATAGATTATATTTTTATCTTGTAAATAAAAGAATAATCCTAAATGCTTGGAGAAGTTTGTATGTATACAGGAGGAGCAAAAAAATATTTAGATACAGATGCATATATTTAATTCCATATGACAGTGTACATGCCATTCACTTAAAAGTTGGACTTTGCAATCCTTGTGGATCCCTTCCAACTCAGAATATTCTGTGATTCTGTAAGAAATTAAATTTAACGATGATAACATCTGAACAATACATATTCTTAAAATACATCCTTTCATTTTATTGATGGATTCATAAGAAATGTGGATTTTTATTAGTATTAGGGAAAGAAACATTGAATGTGTTCCCCTGAATAGGGTAACATATGTCTACACTTCAAGACAGTTTTTTAAAAAAACTTCTATATGACTAAAAATACTCTTGAAAGATGACTTGCCTGAATCAACCATTTCTGACAATCTTAAATTCTGATTTGCAATGCAATTTTTTTTTTAAAGTTGTTATATTGCAATGTCTTCTTGCTTCTAGGAGACAGTTCAGAGTGTCTCAGCCATCATCAAAGTGGCAATGATTCTTTATTGTAAAAATACTGCATATATAAAAATGTAACACATAATGTAGAGTCATAAGTAAGTAGCAGGGCAAAAGGAGCTTTTCATTTTAGCATATGGTTGGTGTTTATCGCTTTCCAACCTGCAGACAAATTGTTTCCAGTGCAACTATGACGATTAACAAATCTTCTACTAACTTTAGTTGATCCAAGTTCCCATACGGCATCAATAGCAACAGAGATTCAGGCATCTATGTTTCTTTATTCTTGCAATTCTATTGAGTTAGAGTTTCAAGATCCTTAACAACAGTTTTTCTGTTCTTGTAATCTGGAGAGTGAAAATCAGGGCCTTTCTTAGAGACAGGAATTTACAAACATTCAGGTGAACTGCTGTAGTACTTTGCTATGGTTGAAAGGGCCTAAAAACATACACAACACAGACTCATAGATGATGACAATACCTTTTATCACAAAAAGCAGTAGCCATTTTGTAGGTAATCTACAGAAAATTAAATGGCCTAGGGAAATCTGTTTCCCTGCCTACAACTTTGGACGTTATAAAGATAAGACAATCTCTGTGGGTCCTTTCCAACTCAGAATATTCTGAGAAGACAAGGCAATAAAATTCACAACTCTATTGGAAAGCAAGCAAACATGGATTCAACACTTACTAGACGTTACAACCTGACTCTGTTTCTCCTGTCCTAGAGAGGACTTCCTTCTCAGTCTCTACAATGTCGTCTGTACATCACAGATGTAACCCTCTTTTCATTCAAAAGTAGTCTAATTGATGTATATCTATCTGATCTCTGAGAAATTACTATCAGGTAGTATTCAGCTTTGAGAACTGCAGGTTCTACAGCTCTAAATAATCTGGAGAGACATGAAACTTGTTTCATTTTTCCAGCTTTACTGATTAGTCTACTACATAATATTCTTGCTACCTACAAGCCTTGTCTTCTAGGAAAAGTGGTCACTGGGAGCTTGCCAGGATTGAGCATAAATGTTCACCCCTAAAAGCCAGCCCATGCTCCTGTTGGCTACAGATCCTTCTTCCTGTTTAAATCAGGAGTAACATCAGGCATTACAGATCTCTAGAAACTGAGTATGGCTTAGGTGTCAGAGTATGGAAACAACTATACTGCCTATTAAGTCATTTAATAATTCAAATATGATACAGTTCAGGGTGACCACACAGCCTCTCCCAAAGTGGGCGACCTTTTCAGAGAAGACATTGGCTGTCTTTGCGCCGTGTCTGTCACGGGATGTGGTAAGATGGGAAGATGGATGGAGTAGTCCAGCAGACAGGATAGGTGCCAGCACTCTTGTGCACACAAGTAGGTTCCCCATGCAAGACTGGACACTACTGCTAGCAAGGGTCTTGTAGATGTGTGGTGTGATCACCTCCAAGCTTTGGTGCATGAATGATTCTTCTTGCAGTATGGATACAAGACATGCTGACATCCCATCCAAATGTTTTCTATTACTCCTGGTGGTGTCAAGAGTGAGTCCTGGTGTACTAAGCTTGATGAGCTATCCTCAGCAGCATCCCTGTAACCACTACTTGGTAGCACACATCTGTGGTTACAGTCCAGTCAGTGGGGTGTCCCACTGTCACGTGGGATCAGCCACCAAACACTTTGACTGTAGGAATATTGAAGGCAAGGGTAACTCAGGATTTTGTTAATAGATCCTTTGGGGTGGGTGAGAATGAAATGACACTGAACGACTGGTTTTATATATATATATGTAAAAATGTAAGGCTTATTTTAGAACAATTTGGTGGCAATGGAAAGGAGGTATGTAACCATTTTAGATATTATTATCTATAGAAATTCAACAATATAAAGGCATAAAAATAATACATAAGTTAATGTATAATAGAAGAAAAAGAAAGACAAAGAAATGATAAGAGTGGATCCTGTGTTGAGACTTCATTGCTGCAATTTTGAAGTCCACTGGTCAAAGTGATGGTCACAGTCTTGATTCACTGCGGGTGAGGGAAACCTTGGAAATATAAAAGCTGGGACAGGTGGGAACGCCCAGGTATCTCTCACAGGGGCGGGGGGGAATCTTACACTATGTGGTGTAACTATGTGGAACACACACAGTCTTCTGGTGGAAGGCCTCAGAAATGAGTCTGGGGACACTTCAGGGACTCTTTGATGATTTATGACGACTTCTAAGACATGACAGCTGCCTCTCACCTAAGTATCAGTGTAGGTGAACCAATTATGCCCCACCAGAAAGGATGAATACCTTCAGATCTATGTCTTGGTATTTCCCCAGAAAAAAGTTTTCAGACCTGAGCCAGTTATGCCCCGTCAGAAGGGATGATAATGTGAATATCCCAGTGCCTTCCCTGGGGAGGGGTTTACACCTGAGCCAGTTGTATAAAGGAGGATGTTGGCATGATAAAAACTGTTACTCCATCTCTGCAAGTTCTGCTTCTTGTTGGCCTCTTCTCTTATCTGGCTCAAAACCCCTGCTTGTAGCCTCCTATGGTGAGTGCACACCTGCTCTGTACCTGGGCTGTTACCTTGCACACCATCAGCAAAGCACTTGCTGCTTTTGCAAATGGCCCATTGTTTGAGTCATTAGCTATGAGCATTTCAGTCTCTCACAAGGAGCCATCACCAAGAAAGAAGGACATTGAGACCAAGCAGAGTGACAGAGCATGGAGAAGACTGTTTCTCCCTCTTGTCAGCCTGTTACAGGCCATATGAAGGGTAAAAATATGCAGTCAGCTCCCTCAGTCTCTCCTCATAGGATTTGTGTTTGAGTCCCTTCACCAGCCGTGTTACTCTTCTCTGGACCTGCTCCAGTACCTCAATATCCTTCCTGAACTGAGGGGCCCAGAACTGGACACAGCACTCCAGATGTGGCCTCACCAGTGCTGAGGACAGGGGAAGAATCACTTCCCTGGTCTTGCTGACCACACTGTTCCTGATCCAGGCAAGGATGCCATTGGCCTTCTTGGCCACCTGGGCACACTGCTGGCTCATGTTCAGATTCCTGTCAATCCAAACTCCCAGGTCCCTCTCTGTCTGGCTGCTCTCCAGCCACTCTGTGCCCAGCCTGTAGCACTGCATGGGGTTGTTGTGGCCAAGTGCAGGACCCAGCATTTGGCCTTGTTGAACCTCATCCCGTCAGAATCAGTCCAACTCTCTAGCCTGTCCAGGTCCCTCTGCAGAGCCCTCCTGCCTTCCAGATGATCGACACTCCCCCCCAACTTAGTGTCATCTACAAATTTGCTAATGGTACACTCAATGCCCTCATCTAAATCATTAATAAAGATATAAAACAGAACTGGGCCCAACACTGATCCCTGGGGGACACCACTGGTGACTGGTAGCCAACTGGATGCAGTCCTGTTCACCAGCACTCTCTGGGCCCAGCCCTCCTGCCAGTTCCTACCCCAGCACAGGGTGCCCCTGTCCAAGCCGTGAGCTGCCAGCTTTTCCAGGAGTATGCTGTGGAGATGGTGTCAAAGGCCTTGCTGAAGTCCAGGTAGACACATCCACAGCCTTCCCCTCATCCACCAGGTGGGTCACCTGATCATAAAAGGAGATCAGATTGGTCAGGCAGGACCTGCCCAGGTTTAGGTTAGATATTAGAAAGAATTTGTTTACAGAGAGGGTAGTCAGACATTGGAATGGGCTGCCCAGGGAAGTAGTGGATTCTCTGTCCCTGGAGGTTTTTAAGAAGAGACTGGATGTGGCACTTAGTGCCATGGTCTAGTAACTGTAGCGGTAGTGGATCAAGGGTTCGGCTTGATGATCTCTAAGGTCCTTTCCAACCCAGCTGATTCTATGATTCTATGATTCTATACAGTGGGGTATTCAGATTCTTATCTCTGTCTACAAGCTCCAGAAGCCAGCTGTCCTTAGGGCAACCTGTCTTACTGTTGAAAACTGAGGTAAAGAAGGTGTTAAATACCTCAGCCTTTTTCTCATCTTTGATAACTATATTCCCACCCATGTCCAATAAAGAATGGAGGTTTTCCTTCCCCTCCTTTTGCTATTGATGTATCTGTAGAAGGACTTTTTGTTATCCTTCACAGAAGTGGCTAGATTAAGTTCAAGTTGTGCCTCTGTCTCTCTAATTTTCTTTCTACATGATCTAACTATATTCCTAAACTCTTCCTGAGTAGCCAGCCCTTTTTTCCATAATTGGTAAGCTCTCTTTTTTACCCTAATTTCCTTCAAAATCTCCCTGTTCAGCCAGACTGGTTGTCTTCCCCACCAGCTTACCTTTTGGCAGACTGGGACAGCCTGCTCCTGTGTGTTCAAGACTTCCGTCTTGAAGTACGTCCATCCCTCCTGGACCCCTTTGTTTTCAAGGACTGTTTCCCAGGGTACACTCTGAACTAGTCTTCTGAATAGGACGAAATCTACCCTTCAGAAGTCCAGTGTAGAGGTTTTATTGATGGCTCTCCTTGCATCCCTGAGTATTGAAAACTATTATTTCATGGTCACTGTACCCCAGACGGCCTCTGACATCACATCTCCCACCAGCCCCTCTCTGTTTGTGAACAGAATATCTGGTAGGGCCCCATCCCTGGTAGGCTCATTTACCAGCTGGAGCAGGAAATTTTCCTCTATACACTCTAGGAATTTCCTAGACTGTCTCTTCTCTGCTGTGTGGAGTTCCCAGCAGACATCCGGTAGGTTAAAGTCACCCACAAGAACAAGGGCTGGAGATTTTGAGACATCTGCTTGTAGAATAATTCATCACCCTCATCATCCTGGTTGGGTGGTCTGTAACAGACTCCCACCAGGATGTCAGCCTTGTTGGCCTTCTCCCTGATTCTGATCCACAGGCACTCAACCTTATTGTTGCTGCCTTCAAACGCTACAGATTCGAAAGACTCTCTAACATATAGAGCTACCCCTCCACCTCTCCTACCTTGCCTGTCCCTTCTGAAGAGCTTGTAGCCACCCATGGCAGCACTCCAGTCATGAGAGTCATCCCACCATGTTTCCATGATGGTGACTACATCATAGCTTTCCTGCTGCATGATGGCTTCCAGCTCCTCTTGTTTGTTACCCACACTGTGTGCATTGGTGTACATGCGCTTCAGCTGTGCTGCTGATTTCACTCTTAACTCGGACTTTCCACCCTCAGGCTCCTTTCTGGAGAGCCCAGTTTCAACCCCTTCCCCCTTCAAACCTAGTTTAAAGCCCTCCTGATCAGCCTTGCTAACTTATGGGCTAGAGTCCTTTTGCCCTTCCTAGATAGACTACTGGAGTTAGAAGTGTCACATCCTTAGGGCCCATTCTGCTGGAGAAATATTGGTCCTTGAAAGTCAGCAAAAACTTTTTAAAAACTGAAAAAGAAAACTTAAACAAGGAAAGAATCTAGACGCAAGAGTGCAGCTTGAAGGAGGGAAGAGGCAGGAGAAATCCATCCAGGTCTGTATGTCTGGGATTCGATTCATAATGAATTTTTGGATGCTTTTCCTAATGGAGAATTGACATTTGTGGTTTGTTGTTTGGAGTTTTTATTTTCTTAACCAAGGATGTGAAAGATGGGGCAAGGAATTTAAGCTAGCAATAGACTTTATTTCTGATTGTTCATACATATAATATAGATACACATAGATATACCTAGTCCAACACATATACGTGTATGTACACATATACATACACACATGACCTCTCTTCTATTAGTACAGAATATTTTTACACAGAATATTATCAGATGTTTGGAATCATCATTTACAACCATCAAGCTCTCAGACAATCAGAGGTATTATAGAAAGCATGGGACTAAGAAAGGGTTTTGGAGGAGGATGGTTCTGCAATCCTGTCAGATCAGGAAGGGCACTTTGTGTGAAGGTGTGGGTATGGCAGAAAGGCATCGAGTAGAAGAGTGGACGATGAAACGGGAGACACTAGACAGGGAAAAAAGTGACAGAGGCATGTCAGTGTTGACAAAAGGATTGGATATGAATATCATGGAAAAGCATTTGGCAGTGAAGGAAACTCAGCACAGGCTGAAATGGGGATGGGAATCTGTATTCTACCATATACCTCTGTCTTTGAAACATTTCAATTACTTATGAGGAAAAGATGAATTTTCCATTTCCAGTGCCAAAATTTTTTCCTTCTTTCTCATTATATTAAATGGTAAATGCTACAGTTCAGAGAGTAGAGTGTACTACTGAGTTGTCTTTAGAAAAATACAGTGCAAGTATATTAACCAGTACATATCCCTAACAGTGTTTAGAATTTTCTTTCTTATGTGGTTCTCAAAGTTATAAAGTATATTGGCAGGTTCCAGTCAACAACAAAAGCCACAAAAGTTTTCTTCCCTCCCTAGCCACCAGCTCCATCACCATCCTCCCTACTCAATACTGAGCATTTAGTCTAATTACTTATTTGCAGTCTCAGCAAGCCAGAAAGAAGAATTTTATCCACTTTGACTTGTTTCTGAATACTAACTAGACGGGCCAGTCAAGGCTCTCTAAAGAGTGAAAGTGCATGAGAGACACCCTGCATTTGACACAGTCAGGAGGCAAAAGAAAGAGCAAAACAAAAGTCTATTCAGGGCTGAATCCTCTGATATACTCACCCATCCCCCACCTCCTTTAAAAATAAAGAGAAAGGGGAAAACTCATGAATCCATTGCTGAATGTCTGAGGTTGTCAGAATAAAGGACAATGAGTGACAGCTGACTGTCAGCACAATTCTCAGAGTCTGAGTTATCACTTTTTGGCATTGTTCAAATAGGAAAAAAGCACGTGTGCTTAACAAGAAAATATTGCAGAAATGCTTTGTGAGGGCTGTGCTCAGACCAGCTGCAAACAGACGAGGAAGCTGGAGTTCTACATGGATTTTTTTCCATGCTCTGTGAAATCTTCCCTACTGAACTCATTAAAAATTTTTCTAAGCATGTGGGCATAAATATCTTAAGACAATATGGGTAGTAAAACTTTTCTTTTGAGGAAATCAGGCCAGGTATACCTAAAGCTGAGCAATTTAGACATTCATGACACTGTTATCTACCTGTTGGTTATTTTAAAAAGAACACACTGGTGAAGGCCAATCTTTAAACATTTCCTGCATGTTCAACTTGTTTAGGATCTCCTTGCAAGCTTATTTTTTTCCCTGCAGATTTGCCTACACTTTCATCTTCACTGACTGCATTAATTCTCCAGTCTTTGCTGTTTCAATGCACAATCAGCTTGTTTTTAAGTCACATCTACCCACATTTGTTAGTGCTGAAATATTACTTTAGGCGTTTATATCTCCATAAATCCATACAAATGATGCACAGGTTTCCCTGAGAAAGGTTGAAAAAGCTAAAGCAGGGAAGATTTTAAGGTTATTTAAATAATGCATTTTAAGTTGGCAGATATTTAACTGCATGGTTTATGTATTAAAAAGAATTACCTGAGCAGAGCAACAGCTTAGGACAGAGAGACCCTGGAATGACAGGGTTTTTAGTAATTGAAATAGATCTGGTCTGTGCTCAAAGCATTAACTCACTTAAGCCTGTTGACCATCTGTACTAGAGAGACATTTGTTTTATTCTCATCTCCATGGGTCTGTCAAGGTCCATAACAACTGCAAATAGGACCAAGTGCCTAGGTCTTGCCCCACTAGGCGTGAGGACTGCTCTGGAGTGTGGTCATACCTGAGAGGGAGGATATGACCAAGAAGTGTGCAATGACAGGGACAGAGATGCTCATCTGCATCACTCTTTGTGTTAACAGAGAATCATTATGGGAGAGCTCGAACTGCTGTTACCACTCCAGCAGGTGTTACTGTACATTATGAATCTCTAAAGAAGAGAAATGAAGAAGGAGAGGGGTGGTGGGAGTGTAAGTGAAATGCAACAAGAAAAATAGGGGGAAGTTAATTCACAGACTTTGTGTTAATTGGTTTTTTGCATTTTTTTTTTTGGTTTTGTTTTGTTTTGTTTTGTGTGTTGTTTTTATTCCCCAGCTAAAAGGGAGAGATTTCTGCAGCTGACAGATATGATATTTAGAAGTACCAGACTTTGCATAAAACTAGTAAAATAAACACCTACAAAAAGAGGATGTTTGTAGATAGGGTTTTAGAAAAACTATAGGTTACTTCTGTAACCTAACAACACTGTGGAATAAAGGCTGTTTTTTCACAATAGGGAACAGGAATGGTGTGAAACTCTTGCCCCATTGCTCAGAGCATGAACCTGCCACTGAACTTCTTTGCTTCAGTGTCTGTGCTGATATTATTGCTTGCTGATCTGTGTATGAGTAAGTGTATAAATGTTAAAAGCGCCTTTACTACAGAGAATCCTGTATTTTAAACAATGACCAACAACAACAAAAAATAATCTTACTGCCTAAGTGCCTTAGGTAGTGCCTAATGTTGCTTGAGAGGTGCAACGATTTGCAAAGACTTTTTGAGGTCTTTATTGTGTGGAAGGCATGGAGAAGGGACTTTCCTATGGGCATTCTTGTATGCTACACAAATTACTCATAAACATTCTGACAGCCCATGAAGACTGTTAGTCATAAGATGCGCTCCCTGGATGTCACATAAGAAGATTCTGGAGAATAGAGAAGAAAATGGACCAAGATTTCCAAAGTAAAACCAAGCAACTTATTTTTGAGCTTTAAGAACTTTCAATTCTCATTCAAACATGTGTTATTTTTTTCCTGGCCCTTTAATAACAATATGGTAGTTTATAAGATAAATAACTGTTACTGTAGTCTTCCATTTTCAGGAGGCATCTTCCCTTTGTAATTGATTTTGGAATAATGGAATGCCTACTAAATGTAGACACCGTCATGGGTTGCAGGAGAAAGAATTATATCAGAAATTAATAGATGAAGAAAACATAAATATGGACTGGGTTTGACCCTTTGTGAATAAACACATGGAAAGAAACAAAATTAATAATTCCACTACAAGTTCTCTGAAAACAAAAGAAGCTCTACCTCTCCTGCTCTAGTCTTGGTATTTACAGGATGCCAAGTAATTTAGTATTTTGCCACATTACTATCCCTTCCAACTTCAGCATGCAGCTTGGTTAGATAAATTAGATGTCCAGAATACCCTGGCTCCCTCTCTGACCATTAGATAGGCTTTCCCAATAGCTAAGGTAAGTAATTTAATTTTAAATGGCCTTTTACTAGAGACTCTCTCTCTCCATTGACTGAAGCATAAATTCAACCACATGTAGAGAGATGGAAGTTATACGTTTCCTGCCTGTGTTCAGAACTAAAATGGAATAATGTCAATTTCTCGTTAGGTGTTTAAATTACTCATTCTCCTAAAATTTTCAGGTAAAGTTGACCTGGGAGTGATGTTGCTTCTGATGTTTCCAATAGGAAAAAGAGCCTGGAGTCCTCACCTCTTCAAGAGAGGCTTTTGTTTCGTTTCTGAAGAGGTAAAGCAATGTTCCTAAAACCCCTTGGGAGCACAGGGTTTTGGTAAATTGCGCTTCTATGGATATTACTGTATATTCAAAGACACAATATGCAGACCTGTTAATCTATATGTAACAGACTTGGCTTTATAGAGCTGTTTATGATGTGCATCACCTCACAGAGAATACATATACCCATTCACCATTGTCGTCTCTAACCTCAAGAAACTTTCTTAATCTCTGCTTGCTTTCAAATAAAGGTAGTCATAACCACATTTATGATGTTACACACATATTTTTCAATCCTGATAGCCAGAGTATAGTGTACGCGTGTATGTTCTTAAAACTTTACTCTTTTCGCATGGCTACCATGTTGATAAGCATGCAATCATAAAAGATCTCTGAAGAAGTATCTTAACCTATGAGATTTGTTCAGTTGTGTGGTTTGGTGCTGTTTTGTTTGTTTGTTTTTCTCCAGGAGTGATGGGAGAGGTATCGGGAACAAGAGAGTGAAATCTCACTTTTTAGAGCTAACTATACATTTCATCTGGCTTGCTTCATAGTTTGTAAGTTTTCTCTGCACTTTCTGGTGCACTGGAAGGATATTAGTGGCTCCAAGAACTGGTTGCTTCACCACTGGAATGAGAGTGCATCCTGCCAATCTGCAAGCTGAGAGGTGTACAGAAGGAATAGGAAACAGATTGATCTCATGAGATACTGTCTGGGAAGAAAGTATGAGAAAAATCTCTGGGCATAAGTAGGCTTCTTGCCATTACATTGCTCTGGGTAGTTTAAGATGTTTGGTAATCAAGATGTATTTTTTGTTTTGTGTGAGTTTCCTGTTTGCTGTATGCACATTCATCACCCATGCCAAATCACTACCCTCTGTTCTTCAAGTCTTACTGTCTAATAAACTTCAGAACAGAATCAGAACTTCCTAGGTTACAAGAAGCTTTAACTTACTTCTGCTGAGCAGAGAATTTTACAAGTTATACCTAATGTCTGGAGAGTGAAAGAAAAGAGTTGGACTAGATGATCCCTGTGGGTCCCTTCCAACTCAGCATATTCCGTGATTCTCTGAATCTTTAAAATATCTGTTTCCACGATATATGGAGTGCATGTACATAGTCTTACATCTCTAAGACTGGTCTCTCCTATCTGTAAATAATCAGTTTCCCAAGAGACAGAGGCAGAAGCCCTGATGCACAAAGGTAATCAGGGTGAGCTAGGTTCCCAAATACCTGTGTGGAACAAGTCCTATTAATAACTGTATTATGTGTCATCCTCTACTTCCTAAAGCATATACTGTTGTATTCCCTGGATGCTTTGCAGCATTTGTTAGGTTACACTCATTCTTGTATCTAAGTAGAGTGACCAAAGAAAAGACAAGGCAAAACAATAAAAGCCCTTGGACCTGTGGATGTCAATGGGTGCAAGCTATTTCTGGAAACAGAATTGATACAGATTTCCTTTTGGACTAGAGAATGCAATGATTGTCAAGATGTGCAGATTTCCCTCTTTTTATCACAACTGGAGCAGAAGATGTCCATGTATCTTACAGATGATTCCAGACTTTATAGTATAAGGATAATTCCCCAGCACAGCATGAGAATATGGCCCTGATAAAAGTGTAAATAGTCTGAGTGCCAACTTAACAGGCCTCAGAAAGAGAGTACATATAAAGACAGATGAAACTGGGGAATATGCAACACTGTGGACCACATCTGCAAAAAAATGAAGCTTCTTCATATAGTTTTGTTTTATTTGGTTGGTATGAAATGAGTTTGGGAGATTTTGTATTTTAATAGCCTACATGAGGATAAGCAACTAATAAAATTACTATGGCAAATGACTACAATTTTATTAATGTAATGAGAAGATGTAGAAAATATACTTCCAAAAAATTAATTCCTGATTGTACAAATATTTTCTAAAGGCATCACCAAAGGAGAAGACTGGTTTTGCTATGAGAGCACCACACCTCAATTCTTTCAATCTTTGCTTGTAGCAAAAGGAAATGTGTTGAATATCTTTTACTACATCTAATGTCTTTGCTGAAAGTAATGATAACATAGCTCTATTAAACTCATGGAGTCTCATGCTTATATTCCATTTTGACAGAAGATCCACAATTACCTCTCTTACTTAGATGAAACCAAAAAAATGATGAGGTAGGGCTTTGTGTTTTGTTTTGTGGGTTTTGTTTGTTTGTTTGTTTGTTTAGTCAGTTAAAACTTTACAAAAGAGCTGCGAGATGCAATCTTCTACCATGTAGAAGGTTTTCTACTCCATCCTATTAAAATGGGGTATCACCAGCTAAGAGTTTTTGGATTCATATTTTTAACAAAGCATATACAAAGTCTTTCTCTCTTTTGGTACTTCCAAGTAAGTTGGACTGGCCTTAGGATACACCTTCAAATGGTCTGTGCACCAAGAACCAGCAAGGAATTCCAGGAAATGGAAGCATATAGGCAGGAAGCATTAGTGGAAAATGTTAATTGTCCATGGATTGAATCCAAATGGTAGAATGGAAAAAAAAAAACACAAAAGAAAATAGAATATTTTCTTTTTTTCCACTTCCATACAGATAGAAGGCTCTGAAAGACAAAAAATGGACCCTACTCAATTAAAAAAAAAAAAAAAGAAAAGGAAAAAAAGTAGAAATAGACCATATTACCAACTTCTCCTACACTATCTAAATGGAGAAACGGAAAAGCCTGAGGTCTCGTGTCTTGCTTCTTAAGGATAAAATAAAGAGATATAACTTCTGAGCTTCAGGGTACCTGGATGGCAGATAAGTTAAACAAGTAGTGTGAGAGAACCCACTGTGGGCAAGTGAGGCTATATGTGTCCCATTTGGCAAAAGCAGGTTGTTGTTGTTACAATGTAATGTTTAAAAGGTACCAATCTTTCTTCTAAAATGAACAAGATAATTTGGTGTCCCATTTTATAATTAATAAATTTTGAATATATATTTTTTTCCACAGTTTTTATGATATAATTAAAAAAAATTAGTCATGTTTACCTAAGTTTGGGGACTAAATTCAGGATGAGTTTTATCCAATGCAACTCACAATGGTTCTTTTGTGGGCAAATTTTAATGGTGTGTTCCTCATTTCCAGGGAGGTGTGTTTGTACTCTAGTGAATAATGGTGAAAGTGGTTTGTGAGGTTAAATAAGAAGACCACACTGAAAACAATCTAAGACAGTTGTTGGAGATACCCAAAAGACGAATTCCTCCTCACAAAGATAAGCAGATGTGGACTTTTGTAGACAGTTTGAGAATATGTATCTAAGCCTTATGTTATGTTGTGTATTTTATTGTATTATCCTTTCATGTATTCTCTCTTATTTCTCATGTATGTAAACCCAGTTTTCCTCTCTATCTCCTTTAACCCTAAACTCTGTTTTTCTATTGATCAATATTTGGTGCATTACGGCTGTTACCCATGTATGGTTATGTCTTCCCTTTGTGGTTATAATTTAAATACTCTACCTTAACTCCTCCTTTTGTTCTAGCATCTTCCCTACCCTACTGTCATGGGTTAAGATTGGCCCCCCCGGGAGTCGGGGGCTCAGAGGTGATTGGATGCCAGGGCAGTGTTCCCTGGAGAGCCAACCACCACTGGTCTTGTTCACTTCTGCTCAAAATCATATATACACAGCACCAGAACTGTTGGCAGTTCTGCTGTTGTTGTCTGCTGCATGTAGGTGTAGAATGCCAGGGGGTGGCTGAGCTCCTTCTTCCCCCCCTTTGGGGAGGAGGGGAGCCCTGCTGCCCCACCAACTCTGCCTAGGCCAGAGTTAGAGACAGCATTGGAATGAGTGTTTGTGAGAGATGTGACTCACAAACAACTGGTAAGTGAGAGACAGAGAGAGGCAGGCCTTGCGGCCAGGCCCTCTACTTCTTTCCCTCCCTTTGCAGCCAGGCTGCAGAAGGGGGCTGTTTTTCCTCTCACTGTTTAGTGGAAGTGATTTTAAGGCTCAGCATTGAAGCAGAGCCAACTGGACGGGCTGATAATAAAGCAGTTCGGCACTAGGGAAAAGAATCCCAAGCAAAACTGGAGACGGACCAAAGGGCTCGGGAGTGGCCCTGCCGAGGTTTGACCGGGGGCAGCCAAAAACTGACTTACAGGAATGAAGATTCTAAATGCCTACTGTGATAAGCTACACTACAGCAGCGAAACGAGGTATGAGAGAGAGATCACACAGCAGAAATGACACATGACCAAGGAGAAAAGGACTCAGAGCTACCTTCTTGGACTTTGTGAGGAAGGAAGGACTTCCACAAACAGCTGGAACTTGGTGAGGGGGAAGCGTTCAGGTCCCCAAACAGTCCCACAAGAGACAGACTGGTTACTTATCGGCCTGAAAAGGCTTTTCCTGGACTAAAGTTAAAAGGAGAAGCTTTGAAGGGACTGATAGAAGTGTAATTATATATATATATAGTTGCTTTTAGTTTGTACAGTGTATTTATTTCTGTAAATAAATGTAAATACTTCCCCCTTCCCCTATAGAAGCCTCTGGCCTGAAAGTTTTTTCTTTGGTGTTGGGATAAATTGTGGGAGGGGTGGGGAAAGCCTAGAAATTGGATTTTGGATTTCTAATGTGGATCAAACTGCCACACCTACCTTATATAACGCAGAAGCCATTTTATACTGGGCCCCTTTTTTGCTTGCCCTTGACTTGTTCAGTTGTGTTCTTTTACATTTCACCATAATAAAGCTGTCTTGCCAGTCTCACCTACAAAGTTGCGGACCTGCTTATCCTAACACATGTCGCAGGCAGCTGATCTGAAAAATATGGATAACTGAAGTAAGAGTGTCCATAAGAAGCAAAGATTTTTGCCATTTAGCATTGAAATTTTTTTCCAGTTCTACCATTAAAGTTAGAGCTGGTCTCTACAAAAACTTTCCTAGAGAGTGAAGTTCTCCTTTTTTTTTTTATTTGTGAACAAAATCCATGATGTTGAAATCACAAAATTTCATTATTAAGTATTGCATATCAATATGTCATCCAGTGGAGCAGACTAAGACCATAAGCTCATTTTCTCTGGTTATTAAAGAGTTATTAGGTGGTAGCAACAGACAACTTCAGGCCACATTAGAAACATCAGGCTAGGTGTGAAAGACCTGTATCTTGTCATCAATGCCTTGCATGATCCATCTTTGCAATTTGGCTTCCCATCAGGTCCATTTTAAGAAATATATTTTCGGCATTCCCTTGGTCAATAAATTGCTCCTAAAGTAAAGAATAAATATAAAAACAAGTCCAAAAATACGAAGAAACTTTTTTCCCCTGGTGCAATGATTATACATCTGGCAAACGATGAGTGATACAGAGAAGACGTTGACCATCAGATAAGGTTCTCTGTGACAAGCATTTGAATATTGGGACACGTGCAGTTCACAAGTGGTTTATGATTTGGATGAGATAAAGAAAATAGAGTGAGTTTTCCCCTTGGGAGTCTTATTTCATACTTTGATGTAATTTGGTGGGTTTTTTGTTTTCTATTTCAATAGTCAGTAGTCAGCCATTAGGGACACAGACTCATCAAATGGGCAATAACAACAATAAAGTTTATGTATCTTCCTGGTATCTGGAAGATAAATAAAAAGGCCTGTGGAGTTCTCTGTTGAAATGAAGAATCTGTAAAATCACATAGAAATCAGCTTTAAGGATTTGCCTACTGACGAACACGCAGAAAACTTGGCTTTCAAGAACAGTATAAACAAGAGACAGGAAATTAATTGATTGCTTAGACTGCTTGGAATATTACATGCAAAGTGTAATATTGGCCCTGGAAAGGGCCACTGCAAAAGTCAAATCATTTTGAGAAAAAACCCACTGTTGTTTTTTGTCAGGTCTCTGATGTGGTAGTGGCGTGCTGGTACTGTCCTTCTTCGGCACTGCTAGAAACAGGAGGCTTGAATTCTCTTTAGATAATATATAGTATTTCTCAGGAAGTGGCCAAATAATTCGTTACGCATTTATAATTTAAAAGGTCTTTTTTTACCAATATTTTACATTCTGTGTCAAAGGTTAAATAAACGTAGATAAGCTTTTTTGAAGTCACAAAGAAAGATCCATGAGTCTTAGTTGATGCTTCTGTGTAAACCACCATGACAATATACTGCTTTGTAATGTGTTCACTCCTGGAAGAATTATGACACTTCATCTTTGTCCTCCTTCTACAATTACACATAAGCATGTAATACATGCATGCTTGCTTTTGTGATCTTATGTATAGGCATATATCTGGAAAGATACATTTATTGGGTTGAATCTGGAAAATAAGCTGTAGAAGACAGAAAGTAAATTCTAAACAATGACATTGAAAAAGTTAAATAGATATTTACCTATACATTCCTTTCCTTTCAATTTATCACCAATGCACACACATAAAAACCTATCCCGGTAGGGGTGCTGAGTGAGTCATATGAAATGCTGCTCTGATTCCCTGCTAGTTTACGATCCTAGCTTTTCAGTGCAGAGCTGCTATTCAGACTTCAGTAATTGTCCGAAGAGCTTTGTGTTGTCTTTGGGTGTTTAATACTTACAACAAGGCACTTTCATTATGTGCAGCCCAATTTTAAACATTCTGTCCATTTACCTGAGCCCTCTATAAAAAGTCTGAAGGAGACCAGCTGACTGTTCACAGGGAGTCACCTAGATAACATTTCTTAATTTTCTTCTGCTTCTCATGAGCTTCAGACTTCGTAAACAACATTTCTTTAACAAAGCCTTGAAAGGATAGACATTTAGCAAAGTCTACATTACCAAAACATTTCAAAGATTTTTTTTTTTCCTGTTTAAAGTAGAATACTTTAATACTGTCCCTTAGAATATTGTCTCTTCAATTTGATGTGAAAGTGTGAAAGTGTTCATTGTCAATCAACGCTGACTTTTTTTTTCCCCTGAAAAATCTTATGGCTCATTTCAGAAGTGTTCCCTAGACTGTTTGAATTTAAAAATCCTTTAATTTACACTGGGAGCCTGAATTATATAAATTCCCAAATACTCCTATTTCTGGAATCTCCCACTAGGAGAATCAGTTTTCCCTACTCTTAGTATTTTTCCCAAAGAAGGATCTCATGAAGAATGTCTGTTTTCACCCCTTCAGAAGGATGTGAATAAGAAGAAAGTATTCTGACCTCCTTCAGTAACTCTGTTATTGAAAAATGGACATTCTCCAAAATATGCATATTGTGCAAGACAGGGTATGCGTTTGTTTGAAAGGTTTACTTACTTTATCATTGCTCATGCTTTGAATAACTCATTCTCTGTATGACCACACACAATAATGCAGACTAAGCATTGAAAGGATAAATATGGTATGGAAAATTTAATGCTTGGCTATGATGCATATGAAGAGTAAGGAATACTTGTTTAAAACCAGTGACAGCACTAATGTAAAGAAAGCAAGTAATAGGCCATTTTCCAACTTTTTTTGAATTTCTGTTATTCCTTTAGGGTATTTTGGAACCCTTTTCTCATTCACAAATGGATTTCATCTTAGGGAGAGCAGGTAGCAGTGCTACTGACATCCTTGCCTCTGGCCCTGGAAAGCTGAGAGCTCATTTTATCTATAGCTAAGATTCCCACCAACCCCCTTAGGGGTCTGTATGGTACTACTGGCTAAATGTGTATGGAGAAGTGCAGTGGGCATCTCATACTTGGAGACTAATCCCTTCACTACTCTAGTATTCCCTATATATATTGAATTAAGCAGCAGGAGACATCAAAAAAGGGGGTTTGCAGAGTGACATGCAATGTGCATCACCCCTCATATGGAGAAACAGAAATTTTCGGCATTCCTTATAATGTGCACACATAACATGTAGGTACGATTATCCACGTTACGTGGTTTTACATATAAGATAAAATATATGCACCTGTAACCCAGGAAAAAATAGTTGATCCAAATGAGAAAAGGCAGATGAATTAATATTACCATTTTTGTAGGCCATCTATATTTTTGGTCAACATTATAAAGCATTTTGAGCATTATTTTGGATGCATTTTTGGTCTTTGTTGCATTAGACAAATAATAATGCAATAAGAGAGTTCTAAACTGATGTGTCAGAATAACTAACGTATTTTTGTTAAGGTAAAAATAAATTAAAAAATAATTAAAAAAATAAAATAACAAAGCAGAATCTCTGAAGTGAAAGAAAGACAAAACAACAATAAAAAAATCAGACATTTTTAACAAAAAAAAGAAGATAAAATGGTGGGAAATTTCCAGATTCCTGGCCCGGGTCACACACCGCATGAATGTTGATTGAGACCTTCGATTTCCTACATGAGTTCCCTACATGTCAGGTGATGGTATATGGGAAGATGAAAGAATATTGAAACATCTCACATCTTCCTACATGTGTGCTTGGTAGGTAAGGCTTTTTGTGAATCTACCGGGTCAGACCAAAACCTTTCGTTTCGGAAATGCCAATACAAATAACGTCCCCATTTTCATACAATTATTTTTTTTTCTCCTAAAAAAAATCTTTCACAAATTTTAGTCAGATTTAATTGTGAATAAAAGATGTTTCATGATTCTGTCTAAGTGCTGAAAGTCAGCTCTTGCATGAAAGTATTTTAGAAAGCTTCTGCAGGCATGACCAATACCTTTCTTACTCCCTGGCATCTAGTGCCAAATACAAAAGTTCTTGCTTCCTCTAAAGTTTTGAAAGTTAGTTTCTTCCAATTTTCTGAAAACTATACCTCCAAAGATACATACTTTTTATGAATTTACTTTTTTCTTGTGTGAATATTTCTTGACAGATTTAGGAAATTCTTAACTTTTCTTTCTTATGCTTTCTAGCAGAGTACATACCTAACATGAATGTTATATTTTATTTTTAGAACTGTAGAGAGAAATCCCAAGCCAGAACAATAATAATGCAGTCATTATTAATCACTCACACCTTTCAGAATGATCTTTCCTGTCTTCTGTACATTAGGATTGGTATCCTTCCAGATAGAAACAAATTCACCCCACATTCAAACTACTCTATAGTTTACTATGGATACAAGATCCCACTGCACAACTATTACCAGATTTGATAACTCTCCTGTTCTGCAATTTTTAATATAATTTTTTCTTATGGGCTTCCTCTTTTCAGAGATCAAACAATTGAAATGATGTCAACTTAGAGACAGACCTTTGTTTTAATGCTGAGGAATAAAATACTGCTTTCAGAATCCACTGGACACAAGTTGCTGAGATATTGCTGTCTCTGTGGAGGGAGAGGTAGACTTTACCAGAAAAAATGAAAAAAAGGTTGTTGAGTATTTCAGCTTTTTCTAAGCCTATTGTCATTAGGTTTCTGCCTCCACTTTTTTTCATTCTTCCTTTTGTTCCACTTAATGGCTAGAAGTTCTCCTGTTTTCCTTTTTCATTACTCATCAGCTTCACTGCAGCTATCTCTGCCTCCGTCTCCATCCTTCGGTGCTTGGGCTCCATGTATCTGGGTCACTCAATTGCTGGGTGCTCTTCTATCTTCCTTTTAAACATTCATTTTTAATCAGGATCTCTCTGGTAATCTATACTGGTCTCCTTCATGCTTATTTAACTTTCTACATGTTAGAACAGACCATACTTTTGCTTCAGGGTTTACCCTTGAAGATTACCTAGGCCTCCTAGGTGCCAGGATGTTTCCAAGTGGATTCTTGATTAAGCCAATGGGCCTTCTCCCTTGAAGTCCAGGATTGTAATTTTCTTATTTATCCTACTAATTTCTCTTAGGATGTTAAACATTGTAATCGTATGGTCATTACAGCCAAGGCTGCCCATGTTCTTCACATTATGAATCAATTCCTACTTGTTTCTCTATTATGGGTCCAGCAATGTATCTGCCTTAACTGGCTCACTGATGACTTGTATCAAGTAGTTTTCATCATCACACTCCAGCAATCTCTTGTATTTCTCGTACCTTATTATGTTACACTTCTCAAAAATATCAAGGTCATTAAAATTCCCCATGATTTCCAAGCTTTGCAATTGTCTCCTGCAGCTGTATGAAGGTGGCACAACCTTCATTTTCTTTGTCTGTATCTACACATTGCTGTTTTCCAGTTGCATGAGCTATCCCACCATAAAATAGCTCTGCAGTTGTACATGGAATTTTAACATCTCTGTTTTTCACTATGGTTAGTGCACTCATGTACACATGCAGGATCTGCCCTGAAGTCTTGCTGCTTTCCTAACTGAAATGCAAGAGCTTCCAGGATCACACTGTCCCGGGACACTTTCTTACTTCTCTGTGTTAGTTCAAACCTGTAACTGTGGTCCATGGCATATTCCTCTTGTGCGGTCTCTCTAGTAGCCTGATAGGAAGGAAAATTTGGAACTTCTACCATTGTAAAATGACAGAGCTGTAACTCTATGTTTGGTCTTTTTTTGGTGGGAATGGGGAGAGTGGAAATTAAAACCCCCCTGACTATAGTTGACGCTATAGCTAGTGGAAATACTTGTTCAAAATCAGTATAAAACAGAATCATATACAAAATACAGCCTTGCCTAAGACAACATAGAATGAAAAACAATGGAGAATTGAATTCCTTGTCTGAAACAATCCATCATGAAACAATTATTTTTGTGTAGTGACTCTGGTCTTTTTTCATAAAAAGAAGTTGAAAAGCAGATCTTACTATATGCCACTCCTCTTTGTGTATATGGCATGATGAACAAAGCTCCTTACAATTATAATTCACACTTAAGGTATTATAGAATTATAGAAAAATATGTTTGGAAAAGGCTTTGGGGAGGCTACAACATGTGACAGAGTTGGTAAAAAATAAATCATGTTTGAAACAACACCCAAATTAAGTCAGGAAATACTCCAAATGATTCCTCTTCCTCTAGTGGTATAAAAGATCGGCAGACAATCAAGAGATCCAGTCACAGATCTTCTCAACAGTAGAATTTATCCTCAAAGGTTTAGTATTTATAATCCTATTATCTTCTAATCCTATTATTGTAATGTTTGGATGAATTGAATGTATTTCCTCCATAATCTCTGTGTGATCACACATATTTCCCGTCAATGATGACTTCTGGCTGACCCTGCAAATACTTTGTTCTTCAATACTTAAAAATAAATTACCAGAATAGTTAGGAACATTGTATTTTCTGCAGATGCACCTTGCTGTTAGATAATGCCTCTTGATAAAGCTAATGCTTATAGAATACTGTAGAGGTGTTTTATCCCTACCCAATTGCTATTCAGATAATGTATTTTTGCTTTTTGCTTGCTCAGTAAGTGGCCCCTGTGATGTAATATTTATTTTGAAATCACATTTGTGGCTGTGCATGGAACAGAGGACTATCTGTGGAGATGTTACATAAAGTACGCAGAAAAAACCCGCTATGTAACTTTGAATTGCATGGATTTAATACTGTTTAAGGGTTTAACAGTGACACCATAAATCACAAGAAGGTATGAATTAATTTGTATCATACCATAAGCTTAAGATAACATTATATCCTCAATTTTGAAAGTTATTTTTGCATTTCCTTTACAATTGCATTTTCATTTTCCATGCCCTCCTCTAACTTCTTTGTTTGCTTTGCCTTTCTGCCCTTCTTGTCATCATCTCCTGTTTTTACTTTTTCATCATGCTTCAGAGTCTTCTACTTGAATGAGGAATACAGAGTTTCCATATAACAGCTGCATTTTCTGCCATCTTAAAATAGTACACATCAGAGAGAAACTAAGAAGTTAAGGATATTTAAAAAAAAAAAAAAAGAAGAAGAATCAGGCCTCATGACCTGAGTACCCTTGAAATTCACAAGAAGAATGTAAATATAATGAAATATTTAGGTGACAATTCAAACACAAATGATGAGATTTGCTTGTACTTGACAGCAGTATGCTTAAGACTACTACCAACACACCATTAACTGAAGTATTTTCCCTTGTGATAGTTATGCAAACTCAGCTTATGATCTCCTGCAAACATTTTAGGCTTCAGTTTCTCTGTAAAGTACAAATTGATAGAAAATAAACTTCCTTTTTCTCATGTTAATTTACCCAGAAGAACAAGGACAGCAGAATGTGAATTATCCTGTTAAGACAGACAGAGTTGGCACATATTTAGCTGGCTAAACTTACTTTGTCTTTGTTTAGTTTAACAATAGCATAGATTTGCTAACAGAATTCTATGAGATTGAGCATTTTGCATCAATTATTTACAAAATATTCTCCTCTTTGAAAAGGCTATGTAAGAAAATGATAAATGTTTCCAGTAAATTAAGACTTCTCAAAAACTGAGAATGACCAGGATAAGAGGCAATGTGTAAAAATAAAACATGTGACAGTCCATCTGAAACCAATAAACCACTAATATATTGGGGGAGGAGGTGGTCACACCCTAGACAAACCTCCCAGAGAGGTTGTGGAGTGTTTATCCTTTGAGATATTCAAAGCCTGATTGATACAGTCCTGGGCCACTGACTAAGTATCCAGACTTGAGCAAGGGGGGATTGGACCAGGTGATCCATCCTCATCTCAAGCATTCTGATTCTGCGATTCATAAATAAGGCAGTCTTACAGAAAAAAAAACTCAGGAAATGTGCTTTATTTTAATTTGGTTTGTAGGTACCTAGCTTATAATTTAATGGAGAAGAATTTTTTCCTTTTTTGCTCATAGTCTACTTGTATAAACTACAACAAAAAATGCCTGCTCCTGTTATAAGTATCTTCTGAGGGTTTTTATCACAATTTACTGTGCCTGCATATCACACTCCAGGAGTTTGTTCCACAAGTTCTCAGTAGTAAAACTACAGAGGTACAAATGAATTACAGGCCTTTTTAATCTCTGTTTTAAGTCATGATTCTTATTCCTGTTAAATTCTGTTTCTACACTAGTAGTTTCTAACCAGTAATGAAGAAGTATATTACTACTATGTTTCTCATAAGAAGGATAGCTTTCACTCAGACTACACAACTAATATCATCTTGGTATGCAGAACATACTACTGTCTTAGAGGAGGAGAGATATGAGCCCTGGAGCTTCTCAGGAGGTACTGAGTTCTTAGATGATATTTCGTAGCACCAGGAAGTTTTGTCAGAGGTACCTCTACGAAAGAGGAAGAACAGGTTTCGTAAAATGCTAGGTGAGACAAAGTGCAGTTTTTGAATCATTTTCTCACTTACATGACATTATAAGGCAGACACTCATTATTCTCTGCTTCTAACTGAAAACTAGCTCTCACACACTGTCAAACAGGATTAGGAAATAATCTTAACTGAAGGAAATCAGTGAGATAGCAGGAGTGTTCATGAGGTGCTGCAGAAGTCCTCTTGCAGAAGGACAACATGCAAAGGAAGATTTCAATCTTTAATATTTAGAGATAGCAAGGGAAGGCTGTTTAAAATAAAATTCAGAAAGAATATCTAGGGAAAGATGAAGAGTTTCATTATGTATAGAAAGTGAAAAATATCCCACTGCCAAAGAGAAATGAGAACTTCAAGATGAGGGACATTCCACTGAAAGTGATGGACCTTTTAAGCACTGCTGGCATAGTGAGTATGTTTTCATGGTTTCTTAGTTTTCTTTCCGTCTGCTTGTTGACTGGTATCTTTCTCATTCAAAGTTTCCTACAAAGAAATATGTTTAGAAGTATATTATAAAGTAAAATTAAAATAAACCTTTTAAGAGAGTTTTCAATAGGAAAAATAGCAAGACATTATTGGACAACAAAAATTAGAGCAATATCATCCTATAGGAGTGTCCTGGTTTCGGCTGGAATAGAGTTAAATTCTTTGGCGTTGGGGGCAGAGAGGAGGAGGATGGATGGAGTGGCTGTGTAGTGCTTAGTTTTCAGCTGGGTTTAATACCATGACATTCCTCATATTGTGCCCCATGTGGACCCATATGGACTCCACAGTCCTGATAAATATTGGCTGAATCTCACTGCTAGACTCTGCACAGATGGTATATATTTTTATGTTTAGTGAATACTTGGGACCAAACATTAATATAGATTCACAGGCTAAATTTCCTGATGCTCTTTGTCTGAAAACAGGCCTAGGAAATACAATTTTCCAGCAAATGTTTATATATCGGTAGTTTCCAAAGTGTTTCAAGACTCAAAGATCTTTGAAGATGTGTTGTTAGGTTGGTTTGGGGGTTTGCAGTTGTTGTTTGTTTTTGTTTGTTTTGTTTTGTTATAGTTAGAGTCAAGTTGAATGGTAACTTCACATTTGACCGTGACTTTTGGGTGCTACCAATACATCAATAGTAAATAACACAATTCAGTGACATCCTTTCACTATGCTAATCTCCACCCCAAATATATTTGTGTATAGATGGTGTGGACATTCAGTCTTGTATTGATCACCCTCTTCTTTCTTTCAGTAACATTGTATTAATTACATAGGGAAATTGTTTAGAGAAACGGGTTACTGGAGAAATGCAAAATCAAAAATGCTGTGCGAAAAGTGTTTTCCAGCTTCCAAATGGATGACTTTGTCAAGTAGGTATTTTACCTCTTCTAAAATATATTGAAACAAGGGTGCAGAGGAAAAATGCGTTGTCTAGAGGCCACAGCAGGAACTATTTTCAGAACTGGGATTACAGCTCTGGAAATGCTGGTCTCTGATGACCACACTTCACCTGGACTCCATGTCAGAGGAGACAGACTAAATAGCAAATACCCACTGTTTCTATGACTGCAGTTCTGGGAGTCTCCTCATCTAAGAGCAGGTCAGTTTTTCTTCTCCCTTCATGGTTGCCACAAGCATGTACGTGAGCTTGTTGAGTCAGTTGGGAAAGTGACAGAGCAGGAACAATTTGGTGTAGTAATTAAGAAATATGGACTCTTGAAGGAACATTTCATCATGAGTTTTCTCCCCATACCCACTCCCCCCATCTTTTTCTCACGGTCTAGCACCCATAAATTCTGCAACACCTTTGCAAGATTGCCAGATGTTGCACTCAAAACATGAAGAATACAGTGCAAATATGGATCTTTCCCATCCCAGCCAAAAATATATAGTTTTACTACTGAACCAAGTAGTGGTGGTGTTTAACTGCTTAAATATTGTAGGACTCACAATCCTCCAAATTATATTAAATATTCTCAAGTTAAATCAGCAGCAGTGCTTATTAAATATCAGGATTTGATCTATCTGGAGTCAACAGCTGAATAGCAGACACATCAAAATCTGAGTAACAGTAACATCAGAGCTATGTATACTTATCATGTGCTGGATTTCCTGGCATGCTGAAGCCAAGGGGGAAAAAGTGCTGAACTTGTCCAACTCTGAGGTTAATTCTCCAACCAAATAATCAACTTTAAAAAACATTTAAATCTGTGACTCTAAGTTGGAAAGCATTTCACAACTTTCCCATCTTAAGAGTGAGGAATGATAA
The DNA here is from genome assembly GCF_003945725.1 of Corapipo altera. NCBI lineage: Eukaryota > Metazoa > Chordata > Aves > Passeriformes > Pipridae > Corapipo > Corapipo altera. Next base: position 6,478,487 of record NW_020884921.1, on the reverse strand, counting down.
AGAGTTCTAGCTAGGACTTGCAAGTAAACTGGAAGGTGCTTCTCAGCAGTGGGAAATTCATGTCTATACACTCATAGAGGCATCAGGAAGGAACTCCTGCATTTGGGAAATATATGTTCAAGAAAAAACTAACAAGCAGCTCAGAAAAGGGACAATTCACCTGTCAAATGGATGACTTTATGATTGCAGTCTTGCTGTCCTGCATCTTAGTAGTCCTGCAGTTAGCTGGGACAAGGGAGTAAGAACTGTGTCTGGTGGTTTGCACTTTGTAAACCAGCTGGTAAACTGGGATGTAGATGTAGAAAAAGATTTCTTGGGGAAATTGTCTGTCAGGTGTGAGATGGAACGCTTCTGTCTCTCTTCTAAGTTTGTTTTCAAATCTAATCCTGAAAAGCATACTGTGAAATGTGCACTTGTACTGTGAAGATGTGAAAGCTCCTAGGAAGCATGGCAATGCTTTCTGAAGGGGAAAGCTCTTTCAGGGAGAGTAATGATGTCTACCAAGTCATGCAACAGGCAACAAAAAAAAAGAAAAGCTCTGTCTTCCTCTTCCCACAGTTAGACATATGATGAGGAAGTGCTTTTCCTTCCCCTTCTTTCTCTGGTACCCCCACACGAGTTTCATGACTTTGCAGTCCAAGATTCAGGCCACAGTGTTGGCAAAACCAGTGGCAGTCCACGAAAAACACCACAGTGATGTTTCTCCCTACCTGAACTGTCCATATCTTTTACTCTCTCTGATGGTGTTGAGTTGTGTGATGTTAAATTTCCCTTTTCTGAGTCCTGCAACTTAGCTGTGGCTGACAGAAAGGAAAGAAACACTTCCACCAAAGGGATCTGCTGAGGTAATTGACTCAGATGAGATCCTGCAGGGTAAATTCCTTGTTTCATCTGCAAAACAGCCCAACCTATGATTTTTTTTCTTTTGGAATTCATATTATACGTATTATACTTACTTCATTATATTATACATAATTCATGGATATCATGAGGTGGATATGGAAGATATTGATTTTCCACTCATCTCCACATATTCCCAGGGTACTCAGACTTTGGTGTCATTATTACACCACTGATAAGTGCCTCCATATTCAGTTCTTGTCATACTGAAATGGTTGCATGGCTTGATTTTCACACTAACTAAGATAGAGGTGTGTGAGGAAGCTAAAGTGCCCTGTAGAGTTATCCATCATCTTGTCCCTGGCCACCAGCTGCTGGAAGCTCGTACCTTGAGCAGGGAGGCTACCCTGAGTCCAAGCTGAGACACACTGTGTGTTTCTGGTACCAAAGACCAACGAGAACCTGAAGGGGAGGTGGGCAACTTTGTTCCCTGATCTAGCTCTTAACCAATATCAGAGAAGAGCAGATTTGTAAATGGTTGATTAGATTTGCAAAGAGATCATCTCCTTTCCTGTTTTATGGGTTAAGAAATTACAGTGTCTAGTGTGCTAGGGACAGGGAGATACAGGAGAGTTGTATCTGCAGCAGACTGCATGTCAATACATGTACTCAAGGAAAACTAATTTCTTTGTCAGAGGAGTCCGCAGGGAGGAGAAAATAAATAGATAAATCTGATGCTTCAGAGCTGCAATTTCCTTTCTTGTCCCCTTCAGGTGCCTCAGGGCTCTGCACAGCAATAGCTCTGCACTGTGGACTACAGCTCACAGAAGACCTCTGGACCCTGGAGCCTCCGTCTGCCTGGGTGACCCAAGTTTTGCCCTGAACCTCACAGGAGACTGACTGCCCTGCCCACCTGCATCACCCTGGCTACCAATATCTTCCCTCCCTTACATAAGCAAAACTGTTTCTGCTCAGAAACCATGCGCAGAGTATTCCTCTCGTGCCTTTGGTAGGTGGGCTTACACTTGGTAACCAGAACAACTGTTGACTGAGGTCAGACAGCCAGGAGATCAATAATGTCTCCAGTCTCCAGAGTGCTGTATCTCTAATATCAGGATTAAGGCTGATGCACTGTACTCAGGACATAATGTTTCTTACAGCTGACCTCAAACAGCAGCTATGTAGATCACCTAGGGGAGAACGAGTGGAAGGGGTACAAAAGGTTTTACTAAATTTAAAAGAACAAAAGGAAGAAAGCCTTGGACCCTTCAACAAAAGGAGGAAAGTTCTTGTATGGCAGAAAGCCAGGTGATATTCTTTAGAGCAGCTTTTCCCCCTCCTTTTTACTTCAGCTGCTAAAACCTGTCTCATTTCTGCAGCTGCATCAGAGATCCTCCAACTTAACTCCTCTGACTTAAAAAAAATTAAATTATTAGTCTTGCAGCTTCTAATAGACGGCAAAAGGATAGAAGGAGAGAGAAACAAAGAGACAGAGGTTTGTTGAACAAAGCAGTGCAGGATATAGGAAGAATTAGCTTGAGCCCTCCCTTGCTCGAGCATGCTCATGTTTTCAATCGACCATAGGCAGTCCTGGCAAGATCATCATTGTGACAGGTTCCAGCAAAGAGTAGGTAATATGCACCAGGAGCAGTAAGTGTTACGTGTTAGTAGTGGCACTGGTTGGCCACGGGGAGTGGCATTGTGTCTCCAAGCAACAGCAGGAACATGATAAATGTGAAAAAAATTAATACTTTCTTGATGGGGAGAGTTTTGTGGTCTGGGTAAGCATTGCAATGAAGGAAATCAGAATAAATAAGCATTTAATATAATCTTCAGGGTTCTTCAAAATTCAGCTGTGAGTCACATCACTTTTGATATTTCTAAGGGGCTTCACAGGGTGAGCCTCCCTCAAATCCTTGGACAGGATTTTTTGTGCCAATTAGGCACAAAAAATATAATTAAAACTTTTTCACATCTGAGTGACTCAGCTTTTTTGAAGAAAGATAATTTTATGTTAGGTGAATCTGCTGTTGATATTGACATTACAAATGACTGACATTACAAAGATCACTAAAATTTATATCATATCCATACCTAGTGCTACATATTCACACAGAAGAAGTACAATTAATTTTTTTTTTACAAAAAGAAATTAAGGCACAGAAATCTGGATTAATCTTAGCTAATTTTAGGTATTAAGAGAGGCACTTAATTAGAATTGCAATTGTCCTCATCTTCCCAGCTAGTCACTGGAGAAAGACAGACACATCAAAGGGCAAATAAACCTATATTTTAAATCTGAGTTGTCTCTCAGAGGTCCCTCTCTCTCTCCACTTTTGAGCAAAGAGAACCTAAAGCAATTACAATCTTAATTAGATGCCTCTGTTGTATCCCTGAAGTTAGGCTGGGTTAAATTGGACCAAAGAAACTAAACAACTGTCCAATGAACATGAGCCAAAGTGTGTGGCCAGGAGCCAATCTGAGTCCATTGCTTGATTACAGGTAATATTATTTCACATATATCCTTTAAAGTCTGTTGCTGAATTACACAGGCTTCACTCATAGAAGCCTCAGAAAACAGTTAAAATTAATTTTTAATGCTTGTGGGTTTTTTTTTGTTTTCGTTTTGTTTGTTGTTTGGTTGTGTTTTTTTGTTGGGTTTTTTTTGTTTGTTTGGTTGGGGTTTTTTTGTTCTTTTTTTAAAAAAAATAAGTTCTCTTTATCACAGATTTCAGGAGCTTCAATTTGGAGGAGCTGTGAATTTTTTAATGCTGACAGGCATCAATACAAAGAACAGAAAGAAAATCAGTCAAACAACTATAAGAATAATTGCACTGTAAGGTAATGATTATAAAATTAATGATGAGGAATTGCATCCATTGACTTTTCACCTTGCTCATTTTTAGTAGCACAGAAAAATAAACAGCCTGCATTTAAAATGATAGTATTGATGCAATTGGTAACACTGAACTGGCGAGAAAAAGCTATCATACAAGCTTTACATCTTATAACATAATACCCAAAAATAAAAGAAAATATTTTTTTTCCTTGCAAAAGCTGCTAGGTCAGCCAAAACAGGTTGTACCCAGAAAAAAGATCTTTGAAACCTTGAAACTAGCAGAATACTTTTCTCAGACTCTGATAAAAGTGCCTGATTTCCTTATCTGTTAATGCACTTGGCTATAAAAAGACAAGATTGCAACATTCAATTAGAAAAAGAGTTTCTTTGAAGATGGAGTAGAGCTTGTTGACTTTAGGATGACCAGTTAACTACTTTAGTTGAGAGAGTTAAGTTTTTAGCAAACTGGAAAAGGGATCAAAACCTGCCATATGATACCCTCCCTGCTGGCCTTATTTTGCCACACAGGTGAGCTAGAGGGACACAAAACAGCGTTTGAAGAACCATCCCAGCTGATGCATTGCAGATGGTAGATGTGGAGGGGTCATTAAAGGGCTGTCTCACAAGCTTTTGTATAAGAGAGACAGAAAAGAGGGAAGGTCTCTTCCAAAAAGTGCAGGAGACCACATGTCTCCTGATGTGGAAGGGGGTGCCCCAGTCAGTCTCTTTGAGGTGTAATATCAGAATTTAATATGCAAGGTTATCTAAATTTTGGAAAAAGCTTTACAGCAACTTGGAGTCAGGGGGAGAAAATATATTCTCTGAGCCTGTGAAGCCCTGTCGAATTTCCCAAATCTGAAAAAGCCACACCAAGACATGCAAATGTTTTTCGGCATCCCACAGATGATATATTGGAGCAATCAGGGATGTTGTTGGATCTGCTGTTTAGCAAGCAAGGAAGAACTGGCTGGCGATGTGCTAAACAATGGCAACATTTTTTGTAATGACTGTGTTATAGCAGGGTTCACAATCCCAAGAGAATTGATAAGAGCGAGAAGCTACAGACCTCAGTTGGCTTCAGCTTGCTCAGGGAACTGGTGGGAGAGATCCTATGACAGATAGGATGAAGGGTCTCAGGAGGGCTGGCAGGTCAACCTCCAAAACCAGAAAAATTATATATACCAATTCTCAAGAATGATGAGGACACTCTGTTATCTTTAAAGGGTAAGAGAGGTTAGGGGAGGGCTTTGAAAGAGGACAGAAAGGCAGAGTTACACCTATCTTCAGAAAGGAAAAGAAACTTGATCCAAGAAAGTGCAGGCTGGTGACTCTATGAGGTTAACAGGAGGATAAAGTCACTCTCCTTTTTGTGGTGCATAGTGGGAGACTGTAAGAGATTGCTCCATCTCAACCTCGCTAATTTGTTTTTACATTGACGGTGCAATAAACAATTGATAATTAACCGCTCTGCCGAGGCGTGAAAGGTGTTAATGGGGCAAAAAAGCACCTTGGGCAAGGCTTCTTCGAAGCTGTTTAAAGTTGCACAAGCGGTGATTAACCACTTCACACTAGCTCCATCGGCTGAGGTATGTGCCAAAGTGTAAGTTTTGCAGGCTTACAGGAGCGCCAAACCCTCGCCAAACCCTCCCGCCCGAGTGACCGAACAAAATGGCGGACACCGACTTTAACTCTTCGCAGGGCTGTCTTCATTGACCTAGGGGACATTCTGGACTGCTTGCTGGCGTCCTGGAGCGACTACAACAAAAAGTTGTTACATTTTCTCACCTTGGCACAGCTGGCATGCCTGGATATCAGCAGCTTAGTCAATCTGCACCGTGGAAAGATCTGCCCGGAGCCAAGCTGGTCAGCCAAAAACCCACCGGGGGGGTTTTTAAGGCAGTGCCCAGCGTTGCCTGGTGGTCTGGTCCAGTCCAGTTGGTGTTGCCCAGGGTCCTGTCCTGGTTGCTGGCCCCACTCCTTGCTCCATTCTTCCTGCCCCCGTCCTGCTCATGTCCTGCCTACCTGCGTCTCCTGTCTGTCTTGTTTCCAGTCTGCTTACCATCTCTTTCCTTCCACCGGTTCTTCCCTGACTGCCTGAGGCTGAAGACACCTGGTTCTCTCACTGGTGGTGGTAACCTTTTTGCACTTTCCTTTTCCTTATCTGTCCTTCTTCCACAGTCTTTCCCCCTTTTACTTATCATTACAAATAAAGAGAGTTGTGTGCTTTTACTTATCATTACAAATAAATAGAGTTGTGTGTTTGAGACCTAAGCATTTGGAGTTGTGTGCCTTAATCTCGCCTTCAAAGTAATCATCTTAAAGAACGGTCCCTGACTGGATTGTGTCAGAGACTGAGGGACAATAGTCATATACTGAAAAGGGATTGACACTGTATAGGTAGAGGAATTTCACAACAGATATAAGTCCGTCTTGAGCTGTGGACTGGGTTTCCCAGAGAGGCTGGGTAATCTCCATCACCAGAGGCTTTCAAGAACTTGATTGAAGAAAGACATGGGAGACCTAGTCTGACTTCACTCTTAACCCTGTTTTGAGCTGGAGGATGGAAGAGATGACTTGCCAAAGTTTCACCTAACTTGAATATTTCTTTCTTCTGATGATTCAAAAACATCTGCACCTAATTACTATTACACAGGGGAAAAGCTGAGCTCATGGAAATAAATGATTTGAAATTATCCAGTGCACTAATAAAGAGAGTTGACTGAAAGACTACAGAAGAACCTTGTGAGATTGTGTGGCTGAGCAATGAAATGACATTTGAAACACAACACAGAAAAATTGTCAAGTCATGCACATAGAAAAAAAAAATCCTGATTTTACTTATGAACTGATGGACTCTGACCTCAACATTACCATGCAGGAGCAGTATCTTTGTTACCCTTTACTGAGGTAATTACATAACAATGTGAACTTAGAGCTTAGTGGCAATCAGAAAAGCAAAGCAAATGCCATGAAGTGAAGAAAAAAAAGCAGGTACTACATTGTGCTCACTCACCTCTTGAACATTGTTTGCAGTTCTGGTCTCTTTCTCTCCAAAACGGTGGAGTAACAGAAGGTGCTTATATGGGCCAAATGGATAATCAATAGTGTAGAATGATTTTCATATGAAGTAGAATTAAATAGAAGTCTGGAAAAAAGAGAACATGGGTTGAAAGAAATTTGGTAGAGTTTTGAAGGCCATGAGTAGCATTGTGAAGGTGACTGTAGACTATTCACTACCTCTTCTAACCTGGAAAAGGAAGCATCAAAGAAGCAAACCTCAAATCAAACGTAAGAAAGTTATGGCTGGAGGCTTTTTTTTTTTTTTTTTTCTGAGAATACAAGGGAAGCTGTAAGTATAGGTGAGCTCAAGTTACACTGAGTGATTTCACAGAAGAGGAATCTATTGAGATTATGTAGAATTTACATATAATTTGCATAAAAATCCATTCAAACTCAGAAAGTATCTGAGCTGAAAGTAAGTGAAGGTTTAGAGAGTACTAAGAGAACTATCACATAAACTTGCTCTCTTCTTTCTCTCCCCTGGACATCTCTTATAGCCATTCCTGAATGGGCAATGATCAGACCCAGAATGATCGTAAAACCTCTGCCATTATTACAGCAGCATCTTCATTTTATGGTGATGATGACAATGAGTGAGAAGTCCTCCTTTAGAAGTATATGGTTAGTCCCATGAACACATATTTAATGACAAACATTTTAGGGTTTTGAGGCCATGTGGCAAAATTTATTGGGTAGTTATCTCTTCAAACAATTTGCAGGAAGAGATTATCCTAAAATAACACTTATGCAATCTACCTAGGTCACAATAGAAAAAAAATAAAATTAAAAACAGTTACAAGTAAAACAGATCCTATTTTCAGGTCAGAAATTTGTGACTAATTTTATCATTTGTAAAATGTATTTTTCTAAATTAATTAAAAAAGATAGGGAAAGGCTAATCATCATCATTTAACCAGTTTTTGCCTTAAAGAAAGTGCTATGAATTCCACATAGAAACTGAAGTCAGAGTATTCCTTTTCCAAAAAAGCTTACAAACACCAACCTTGCCTGCAAGTCCCTTGTTAGAACTGCACATCTCCTCAATTGTTCAGCTATCCAGTTTTGAGACACAGTATTGCACAACATATTAAAAAGACAAGTGAAGTTCTAATTGGCTATCCATTCAAATGAATGCAGTTTTCATTTATGTGTATATCAATCCAAAATCTGTTAATCTACCTATGCAAAAACAACCCCCTTTCTCGATGGCTGGTACAAAACTGTGGAACGAAATCCAACATAATTTGTATGAGGAGCTTTGCAAACACCAGCCTGTTCTTCTAGTGCATGATTCTTCTCGTTATCTTGATTTTCCAAGACAAATATTACATTATGTATTAAATAATGACAGTAATCAAAAGCCTATGAAGAGCAAACCCTACTTTGCACCCTTATTTCCAGGAGGAGGATGAGGAAAAAAAAGTATCACTGACACACTCAAATTGTTTTCTTCAGCCCAGACTGAAGTTTCTGAGATGTTCTACATCTGCAAACAGAAAAGGATCCAAAGAAAATAGAAAACAAACAAATAGACATTCAAAATGTTGAAAGGTTGTGTAAAATTAGATCTGGCAGAAACAACAGATTTTCGCAAGGCAGTTTCTGATTTTTTGTGAACACCATTATTCTCCTACATGTCTGTATACATGAACGTGTAGTAAAGTCAAACACTTATATGCAACAGTCATTATAAAATGATTACTTTTTTCCATTTTTGCCACATTCTCTCTATATAAATTCACATTATATTAATTTATATTATAGTTAAACTATGCATACAAAAAATACCTTTCCCAGTTAAGTTTGCATGGGTCTTTCTGTTTCTTTAAGAGCAAGATTCCTGGCCAAATCTGTGCTTACCCTTGTGCACTGCATTTTTTAAAAAAGAACAAAAGCAGCAGATTGAAGGTGATTCCTACCCCACTTGTTGCAATCTCCAGTTCTTTAACCTTGTCTCACAGCTGAAGGTTAGGTTGACCCATGTGATTCTCAGCAAAACAAGTGGTGGTGGTGGTGGGGGAATCTAAGGAGATTTTTGTGATAAACCTTGTTTAATTCTATTTTTGAGAAAGTAATCATCTCTCCCAGTAGGATGATGGCTGAAAACTGCATAAGCTTACACAAATATACAGTGCTGTATCATTTTTGGTTTAGTAAAAGTAATTCACGTACAGGGTACTGAACACAAGGAAAGTTATGGAAAAGATTTCTCACCCAAGGACAGATTACTAGATGTGCTAAGACTTATGGGAACAAAGGTGGCCAAGGTTCTTCTGTGGGGCCTTATTAAGTTAGGCTGTGATCCAGCACCTTCAACTTATTAAGCTACCGAGAGTTTCAGTGATTAAAACCAGAGAAAGGTCACTCACAGACCTTCAGAATTTCCCTGGACTGGTATTTTCTTTTAGGCCTTAGGCCCTAATGAAGACACTTCACTCAATATGTGGATTTTTTTAAATTGGTCTTTTGAGCTGGATTTGTCCATAGCTTGAGAAAATCTTCAATAGATTTTGCTTCTTCAGAACTCTGCATACAGTTATCAAAAATCCCAACCAATAGCAAGAGATGAGGCCTTATAAGATGGCTTTGCATATCATCACTGCAGAGATCAAAGGAACAGGTTAATGAGGATCTGGAGAAGTTTAATTATGTCCTAGGTAAGGAATGGGGGTTAGTGGCTGTAGGTGGGACTGTTATAAATAAGCTTTCAAAGCTCTGTTAGATGGAGTCTAATGTTTGTAAAAGGTATGATAAAACTAGTATTTCTTATGGATTTAAGGTTACCAAAATCAACCTACTAGTTCTAAAAAGCCATGCAGCAGGAGCAGACATGATGTGCTCCAGGTACAAGAGATGTCAGTATCATTTTTTGAGTCCTTTTCAGGTGGGTTAAAAATGATTGTTTCATCTACAGAAACACATATACAACTGTTTAAAAATCTTTAATTATAATACTACTGTGAAGTGTTGTTTAACTCAGTCTTTTCATCTCTTGATATCTGATGTGGTTAAAAAGTTAGAACTCTCTTCATCATCTGTATTTTTTTTCCTTTTCTTTGATGCTACCTATATTGGTTATAATGGCATATTTAGAGTCGACTAGTATTTCTGCAACAACATATATCTTGTCCTTACAAGCTTTTAATGCAGCTGTAGCGATACATTCTGGAAGACTGGCACATGGTGCCTTGTGTTTATTTTACAATGTCAATGTATTAAATTCAGGCTGGCATTTCTCGTGTTACACAAGATAAGGAAGGAAGCTTTTGTACCGTTTGCAAACTAACAAACAAAAAGTACCACACCCTTACAAAACAGAACATGTTAACGTTCATTCCCGTACACTCTTTTATTTTCTTTTTAAAAACTGTTGAGTATTAAGTGTTCCAAGATCATTGGGACCATCTCTGTAACAATTTTTAATATAGCTTTTTAAAGAAATATAACAATATTCATTATTGTTATATTGGATCAGTATAAAACTAGAAAGACATTTACTCAAATTTTACCACTCAGGATAAGAAAGTACTTAATCCTATTATTTAAAATAAAATGTACATTTCCACCATCTCTAGATGATTCTGTTTTCATGTTATAACTCTACTTTTTACTCCATGAATTCTAGGACCTCTGTAGGGGTGATCCCACAGGTCACATGTGATTGCACAAGATCATATGGAAATAATGGGGCTGAGAGGGAAGAAAGCAGCTGAGAGCAGTGGTCATGTTTGTTGTGGAGTGTCACATCAGGTGGATGCTCCTGCCAAAACGTTTTTGGGGTGGCATCTGTCACATTGAAGTGATGACAGAAGGAACTGCATTTTATTCTTTTTATGTATCTCCCTGTTAGCTCATTGTCGTGGGTTTACTCTGGCTGGATTCAAACCCCTGAAAAATTGCTAAAAGATGAGAGAGGTTCACAACAGGTTAGACAGACTCGATGTGAGGAATAATACTAAAATTTATTGCTAACAGAATCGAAACTAAAGAATAATAAAATACAACCAACCTTTGGCCACCTGCATCAATGCAGGAGGAGAAACTCTCAGGGTGATACTTAAGGTCTCTTTTCGTCAGGGTGTGGGGGATCTCTGCACCCCCCAAGGTCCTTTCAAAGGCTGCAGGGGGACAACTCGCTTCACCATGATCTTCCCCACGGGTTACAGGGAGTTAAAGCTCTGAGTCTTTCATCCCTATTCTATGGGGTCCCTCCCAGGGGAATAAGCTGTTGGAGGATCCCTCCACGTTGGGTCCACTCCTCCTCCAGGTTGCAGGTTCTGGAATTCATCTCAGTCTTTATACTTCGATAGTTTTCATCAGAGTCCCACCCAGAATAAACCTGCTCAGCATAGCTGCTCTCTCTCTCTCACTCCGAGTTGCAAATCTGAGTGGTGGCGGTAGCTATGTTGGCTGTGCTTCTCCTCTCCGCTCTGCTCCGTACCACGCTCTGCTGCTGTTCCGGGCCCACTCTGGGCCACTCCTGGCTGCACACTGCTGCCACTCTGGGCAGCTTTTCTCTCACTCTCTGGAATTTCTTCTGAGCTCTGCTGCATGTCTTGGCCAGGGGCCTAGTCCCAGCCCTTGCCGCAGCTGGCCGCTCTGGGCCATGGCCGCCAGCCCCACTCACACTGGGGGGGCACCCCAGCCCTGACCACAGCACCCAGCCCAGCTCTAGCGCTGTGCCAGGGCTCCCCAGGCCCGGGCCGGGCCGGGGCGCCTGGCCCCTCGGGCCAGCCAGCTCTCTCTCTCTCTGTCATCTTCTTGGTTCTAATTTCTTCTGCGCAACAAGGCTTCTCTTCTGGCCTCTTAAATATGTAATTTGCAGAGGTGTTACTAAAGCTTTCGATTGGTTCTTCCTTGGGTCAGAACCAGGAAGTCAAGTCCACCCCTGGAATTAACCATCTTCAGTTCCAGAGGGTTAGTAAACCCACCACGGCACTCATGAAACAACTCTTCAAGGAATGAAGATTTGCAGTTGATTCAATCATGTTTGGAGTTGAAATCTCACATGTAACACCCAGTTGTATTTTGTTCTTTTTTATTGAGTTTTTACTGACTTTAGAGAACTATTTCAGATGTTTTAAAGCTGAGCTTCAGTTTTAATTTATAATGCATATAATCTCTGAAAACTGTCGTATCTTGCAGTGCACACTGTGAATTAGAAAACTAAAGGCCTTTACCTCTACAAAGTTGGTAAGGACAATGTGCCATTTTGTCCAGTGTTTGGCCACAAAACTTCAGTAAATTTTCTGGCCTTTCCTGGAACTACAGGATACTCTGTCAAATTTGGCTAATTACCCAATGAGTTACATCAAGTTAAATAACATGGCTACTGAAATGTGAATAACTTCCTTTTTATGGAAAGACCTTGGTTCATACCATTCTATATTAGTGTTAGAGATTGGAATGACCCTTTCACAGCTGTTTGGCCTGATAAATAAAAAGAATAAAGAATGGACAAACAAATACTACCTCCTAATAGCCAAGAATAGGTTTTTCAAAACCGATTATGTTGTTTAATAAATAGTTTTCATTTTCCTAAGGAGATTCTGGGTCACTTGTTATAAGATTTATTTTCAGGCAGGTAATCAAAAATCTTCCTTCTTTTAAAGCTGTGAGCTTCTTGTGCAAACTAATCTTTTTTTTATAAAGAAAAATATTACAACCCACTATTATACCTGAAGATCTTGAGCTTTTGAAACAAACAAATAGACATAAGAAAGTCAACATAAAGTTTGACTTGCGGTTTCAGTGAGCTTACTGACTATTTAATATGAGAGGAAACCTATTATAAGTAGTTCTAACTTTACAGAAAATCCTACAAAGGTCTTTTGCAATAAGTAAATGAGGTTGAAATGTCATGGCAATGGCTTGAAGAATAACTGGAAAAAGATATCACTGAGATATGTAATAAACAAAAAGGGAGAGAATACCTTCCAGAATGAGTAAAGCAGCTTCTTGTGTATTTGTGCAGGACTTAGAAACAGCAGACTAAAGGGTAATCAGGGAAAACTGGGGAAAACACTACTCTTACTCTGGCTGATCTGAAGCTAGGTTTCTTTAGAGGCTATGACTTCATTAGTGATTCAAAGTAGGATTGCAAATATGGTAACACATGCAGAATACATTAATTTTTCTCAACAGGTTGCAAAATACAATGGGTGTTGGGGTTTGCCTTGTGAAGGAGGTAGTCTACAGTCTACAAAGCATCTTGGAGAAATAAGATCAAATTCAAAAGAACTTGGAACCTACATCTACAATACTTTTCTATCTCATTATGAAGGAAAGCCAATATATCCAACACATATATAATGAAATTATTTATGGACTATATTTTTTTTAGTTTCCAAGAAAACTACTGTCTTTTCAGTCCTGATTCATAACAGGTGCATCCTGGAATTACATTCATTAAAATATAAATGGAATTCTGCTAGGTTTTTTGTACTATCCCATGGTGGGCTTTTTTGGGAGGGGAATGCAACAAAGAAAAGACATGTTTCTGACATTGAATACTTTTCTAACCAAATACCTTCCTTGAGAACCAAACACCTTCCTTGAGAACCAAACATATCAAGTGTTAGAGGAAATATTAAAATGGAGATTCTTTTAGCTTTGAGACAAGATCAAGCAGCCTTATATCAAATAGCCGCTTGTAATATAGGCTTATGAGGGTGTTAGAGTAGTTATTATTCATGCTTTAATTAACTCAACTTCCAGCTGTGAGTACATACAGGATATTTCCTTACCAGGTACAGCTCCCCACTGAAGTGCTTGCCCACCCAATTCTGATAACTAGTAGCCATGGTGGTATTTAAGGCAGCTATTTTCCTTTGTCTTTTAAAACTTATGTTTACTGTGGTGTTTAGTGATCATATGAAAGACTTGTGACACAAGCTACAGACGGCTGTTGCCATTGAGCTGGGAAGGGGCTCTGTGTATTTATGCTATTTAATGTTATAATGGATGCCTTAATAACTTGAATTTGTCTTCAGATGCTCTACTTAACCAAATAATGGGGTAATAATTTGGGGTGTAGCAGAGAGAAAAAATTCCTCTAATCAAATTAAAATTGCTACCTGCCTTTAAAAATTATTTAACTTTTTAAAGATAAATCACTATGAATCACCTACTGCTGTCAGATGTATTTCTTATTTCTTATACTGCCTATTGTCATGGTTAAAGTAGATTCTTGTATTTTGTTCCTTTTTTTTCCAACGTTGTTTTGGAGGGATTGTCTCTTTAAGAAGTAATTTCCCACCACCTCACTTGCTGGGGCTGGGTGGGGAGGAAAGGGAAAAGCACCAGATGGGAACAGAACCCTCATCTTTCGGGGGACCGTGCTTTCTGCTGCTGGCAGAGTCCATGTGGATCACCACTGCAATAATTCATCATATGAGTTTTCACAAATCCCCACTGATTTGCAGGGACACAGCTTTTCTCTGATGTGCCACTGCACTTTCACAATTAATAATATGCTCTTTCTATTTCAGAGAAAACTTTTCAGGTCTTCTTCAAATAATTTTTGAGAAAGTATGTTTAGTCGTTACTGTTTGCAGAGGTAGGAATATAGTTTTACATATGAAACATTATGTTCAAGTTTAATTCCTTGAAGTGTGCTGCTTCAAGGAATTCAATGCAAAATCAAGCTTTCATTACTCAGATGCTGCTTTTGAAATAGACCAAATTGTCTGTTCCTTTTAAAGGCTGCTGGATGTTCACCCCTTGAAGAGATCTCACATGTGTTTATTGTACAAAGTTTTTTTTGCCATACCAGTTCTGCACATGAGAGCCATTTGGGAGCATAGGAAGATAAATCTGGGGCTCTATTTTGCAGGGGAGGTAAGAATTTTGCAAACACTCCTTCTCTTTCCAGAGCCATTCTATTTTCTATACCCATTGTTGGCAGGTTGCTCTAAGAGGTGAAATTTGGAATTTGTGTTTGAAAGCTTGTGTGCCCACAGCGCTGAGGAAGAGTTGAGGGTGGAATGGCTAGAAGATACATAATAGAAAAAGTCCCAAATGACATAGTTTTTGTGTTGATCTTAACAGCATAATGCTACTATACTTTAACAGGACTTCTCTGAAACTTGTGCATAGGGACCAAAGACCTTACTCTGGCCAAGGGCCTCCAGTAGTTTACATGGAAGGACTGCAGAGATGCTGCATGTTGTGAACGAAGTTGAGTGGCTGAAACCCAGCTGAACATGGAAGGTGCTCATGGAAATGTTCTGTTTAGCCTACCATAAAGGAAGAGGAAACACTCTTCGTTTCCAATTCTGCATTACATTTGTTGACATTGGGTGCAGGTAGAGGCTACTTTCGTTTGCTCTGATTTTTATGGTTAATTTAGAGTATGAGAAAAGTGCAACATTTCCTGTGCATTTGGTGTTTGCAGCAAGGGAACTCACACTAGCCCAGTTAGATATTGCATTTGTCACCATGCAGGCAAATAGCCTGTGATGCCTTAAGGTCCTTTTAGTTTTTTGATTTTTCTAATTTTTATAAGTTTTATAAGTAGTTATATAGTAGAAGTAGATTTAGAAGCAGCAGCCCTTATTCCCTTACCCTTAGCATAGTAACTACAACCCTCTTACCCCGATTCCCCATATCAATATTCCCTGAATTCCATTAGAAATGTTTAGTCTCTTGTCAAGGTAGGCCTATTCTGTTCAGAGAACACTTGTGCTTTGGCCTAAACCACAGAGTACAGTCAAAAACTGAGTGAATGTGTGCCCTTTGTGCTCTGAAGAAGATGAAGACAGATGAAGAGCTGGTCTCAAAAGACCCCATCCCCAATTCCCAGGGGGCGTGACTGAGGGTGGTCCAGGGCAAAAGCCAGAGAGTGGGAAAACCTCGGATTGGACAGGCAGTGTTATAAATTGTAACGTCTGAGACACGGGGGACATGTGCATCTTGTAACCAAATTAAATCCTTTTCTTATCTCCAATTAAATTGCTTTGGATTTTTTTTTCCTCAGCTCCTTTAGGCATCACCTTTATTACAAAAAATATTTTTAAAAAGATGCAATTTCCCTTGGACAGTTGGCTGGTCTGCCTCTTATTTATGCACCAGTCTGCTTAGTATGCAGGAGGGGCACAGTGCCACACTGATTTTTAACCCTAGTGGAAAAAACACACAAGTTGACCAGGGGCCTCGAGGGAGTACAGATCTTTAATGGCAAGTTGAGTGTAAAATGTGGTCTCTGGAAGAAAGGTCACCACATTTGCACAACCCCCTTGAGTCAGGCTTAGAGCCCTGTCTGCCTTCAACTAAAGAGACGTTTTCCTGTATCTTGAGGTTGCTTTGCTTTGAGGTGTAGGGAGCACATAACAGAATTAGGGGAACTGAGTGATGTTTGTTCATGTTTGTCTGCACTCTGCATCCTAAGACAAGACTTTTGAGAAGCCAAATCAATACTACAACCATGTCTGGTGCAGCTGCTCTGTTGTTTCGGTATGTTACAATAATGAATTGAATTCTCACAACAACAGGCATAATAAGTGCTGCTCAGCCCTTGGTATTCAATCACCTTTAACTGGTTGTATCTTTCTAAACCCCACTGTCAACTAGAATTATACAGAAACCCACCACAGACCTTTTGTGGCCCTCAGATGAAAAATGTGGAAGCAGGATGCTTTTCAAAGCCATAGGTCTATGATGTCCTTCTTCTTCAGGCAAAACCACTTCCCCTTTTTTCTTGAAACCTTGGCATAAATGATTCAGAATCTGAAAACCAGGATATTTTCCAGCAGGAGGGTCTTTTATCTTAATATCAACCTCTTGTGTCTGACCACCTTCTTGTTTTCACACTTTTTTTCATGCACTTTGGATTTCCTGAGTCATGATTCTCTGTTCAGAAAGGGGTAAAGCATAAGAACATCAGTTCATTGGTGACTGTGGATGATACGAACTATCTACTATTACTCTGACATTTTAAGTTTTAATTCAAATTGCCAGACTTTTAAGCAGCTACCACAGCAAAAATGGGTGTTGTTGCGGGTGAGCTATCAATTCTGCAGCACAGCTTTCTCCTTGGCACTGGTGCTTTGAATTCCACAGGAAATGCCCTTGAGACAGGCAGCCATGGGCAGAGAAAGCAAATCATTGCCTGTGGAAAATGAAGACAACATAGCAAAACAGCATAGAGGCTTGAGAAGAAGTCAGGTCTAAAAATTTGCAGATAATGGATGGGATAAAAGCTGTAGCTCGGCTCACCTTGGTGGGAGAAGTATAGGATGAACTCTTAGTGGGCTTTTCACACTTAATTTAGCCTAAACTTCACTTCAGAAAAAATCGAGATGAAAATTTTGGCTTTCCCAACACATAGTTGAATTTTGAGGCTCAAGCAGCCTTTTAGTATCAGTCCCTAAAAAGGGGTTTCTCCCTCTTGTAGTCATCTGGGTTTGAACATGCAGAAAGCTGAAAGGATGTTGTAACAAAATTTTCCTGGTTTAGAGAGGAGAAACTGAGGTAGAAATCCATGCAAAGACTTGCAAAATTATCCAACAATTAGCAGAGCAAAAGAAGGAATATTAATTTTCACTCTGCCAAATTCACACAATCATTTTTTAGCCTTATTTTTCATTGCTCAAATAATCAAAATTTGCACTGCCTTCATTGGTCTGCTAGAGGAGTGACACTGTGACACTGAGAACCTTAGGGCTTTATTTTCCTTTTAGAACTACAATGTTATGTATAAAAAAAAGAAGGGAAAAAAAAAAGATATCTTCCTGACTAAAATATTCTTCTGTGTCAAGGGTAGCAAACCCAAACTTAGCTTTTAAAATAAAAATAGTGTCATATCCAATTTCCCTTCCTACCTCTGTCTAAATTCTGAAGTGTTTTGAAGTAGCAGAGCTTTGCTGTGCAATACAATCTGCAGAATATCAGCACTATTTTCAAACATGTGGTAATATTTTTCCACACACATAAAAGTGACCCAACCCTAACAGTGAACCATACTGTTTCAAAAATAACATTAACTTTGACAACTTCTTTAGCTATTTTGTTTGATGTTAAACTCAAGAGTACTGACTTTTCCTGAAACTTGAAAAGAGCACTGTGCTTTTCCTCATCCCAGCTGATATGATTAAGTGGTTTTTACTATAGCCAGTAACCAACAGGACAAACTGGGGTTTTGAGCCACATTCCAAACCCCTCGTTATTCCTCTGAATTAACACCTAGAAAAATGCTTGTGATGGACACAAATCCATTTTTATGATACATCATTTAAAAGGCTTTACTCCTTTTAGTGCAGCTTATTAAAGGCAGATATGTTAGCTGTGTTTCACCCTGACTAACATTAGTGGCAAATTCCAATTGATTTTGCTTGGGAACAGGTTTGGGCCTTTCATTGTCAAAGATTTCTTTTGAGAGCTGACATTTGCATGGAATCCTTCTTCCCTACAAAGCATTTTATTACAAATTACCATGATTAACTCTAAACAAAATAGGCGTCTTTTAAAAACTGCCTTTTTTCACAGTCAATTTATTCTACTTAATACTTAAAAATTAATATCATTCATGGGAGGTAAGCAGGACCAAACTAGAGAGTCAGAGAATTACTACTTTGTATTGGTTCTCAAAATAATGATTTTTTTTTGCCTGTTACTATCCTAAGACAAACTACGTTCCGTTTGATTAAGTAATGATAGGAAGCACAAGGAAACCATGCAAAAATTTAAACTGTGCTTTGAAATGACAAATATTTGTCTTTTTGATATTCCTCAGTACAAGTATGAAATAGAATTTATTGAAGTTCAACAGCTGTATAAAAATGTTCTATAGCAAGAACACAGAAATGATTTAATAAGTTCTATGAAAAGTCAATTTGCATGACATCAGCACCTAGCCTATAACGGGTTGTAATGGATTGTTGGCTTGATTTTATACTACTTGACATCAGATTACAATACACTGAATAAATGTTAACCTATAATCCCTTTAGTAAAAGCTGGCATTGTTTGTCTTCTCTTGTAGAGACTACATTGATTTTCTTTTATTGGATGCTCAAGTGTTGCACCTCAGATTGATTACTTTGAATTAAATGTGCAGAGAACATTTTTATTATTCTAAACCAGGACTCTTAACATTAAATGGATGCCTCACCCCCTGCCACACTGCTAAAAGTGTGCTCTACCATTTAATTTGGATTTCTTTCATTTTCTCGTTTCTTTTCAAGGCTTCTGAGATGCTGACCCCTGCTCTGACCCTATGCCCCTTGACCCTAACACATCTGACCAGTGATGACTCTGAGGGTGGCAAATTAATAGCAGCATTGCTTGTTAATTGCATAAGAGAAAAGCCAAAAATTCATCACCTCAGTCATGGCCATTGCTTCCCTTTGACCCCCTTCTCCCACAAGGCTTTTGCTGATGGTCACATCTGTGGTTTTTCTATATCCTACATATTTGCCATATAATTATTCAGCATCAAACCTTATTAATCAAATCGATGTTCTGTTTTAAATGGAAATTGCTGGATTAATACAAGCATTCATTTCATCCTGAAAATCTTGATGGCTTTAGCACATGGAAACCAATCAGAATATAAAAGAAGGGATGTAGAGACCTGATTGAATTAGGAGAGGCATGCTGCACATTAAATTACATATGCCAGCAGGAGTCCATGCTTTTATAGTAAAATACTACTGTGGAGTCTATACATATAAACCGCCTGTGATTTCTTTACACTGGGCAGTGCTCTTGCATTAAAAAGGGCTATAATAGCCATTTATATTTCTAAATACATATTTTTAATGAGATCTGGTATTTCATAACTGTTTTATTTCAGTTCCTTTAAATATTTCTTTAAACATTGAACGTTAACAAAACAGCAAAGAAGATGTTTTTACTTCTTAATGTTTAGTTAAATAGATCTTTGTCCTTTTCCCTACCTAACTTATTCAATTTTGCATGAGTAAACAGTATAAGTAATAAAAAAAAAAGAAAATAATTTATGAGGAGCTTTGTCGGCAAGCTGTGAAAACACTGAACACCCTAAACAAACTGCAACTTACCCCATTTGGTGATTTCTGGTCTCCTTTCACATGTAGTGTAAGTTTTTAGTTTCCTCCCAGTGAACCTGCTATGTAAAGGGCAGGAGTGGGAAGTTAAAAAGTGATAAAATGTGAAAAAATCCCAAACCAAACCCAACGACATTTCGGACAGACCAGTGGTATTACAGACAGATTTGATGAGCAACTTGCAGTACTTTGGATGTGACTTGCATGCTTCTGAAAACTGGTGGAAGACAAGTGTTGCCATTGAAATCCGTACTCTGTAAGTAAGGATTTTCTTTGACTTACAGAGTGGGACTGATTTTTGGTTGTTTGACAGCAGGGTGTGAAGGGAAACATACAGAGGTACTGTTACGTCTAGTGCAAGCATTTCAAATTAAGACCAGAAGACATGGAAAGAAGAATGGGAGCTTGCTTCTTAGATCCCTACAAGTGCTCAAGTACACCAAATCATTCCAGAGATCATTGATTGCCATTATTATTTTGAGATCTGAGGACCCAGTTTTGCATAATTATCTATGGGTAGTATGTTTTTAAATGTGGTCCTCCCTGCCATATTCTTTTTCTTGTCATGTTTTTATCCAATGAGATAAAACTCAACCGAAAGGAAGTGAGGACAATGTATTTTTATAGTCATGAAATTCTGCTTACATTGTTTTCACTAGGCTGTATCATGAGTTGGCCTGTACCAACAGGCATACTTCAGGAAATCAAAGTTTTCCCAGAACACATATTGAAAACAAGCACAGTTCAGAAGAAGAAACTGGAGCAGACCTCTCTTCTAGTTCAGCTTGAGCTCTACTGCATTTTGGCATCAGAGCACTGAGCAAAAGGGTGACATGCTCCCTGGATGGGAGTCATCAGTAAAGATTTCTTTATGTCCCTGGCTTCCATGTGGCATGATAATTCAGAAGAGATTTATATGCAAAATCCTCAGAAAATGCATTCTATAAGTAATAAAATTATGTGCTATCATGCAAATCCAGTCTTAATACATGATTGAAATTACTCAAAAGATGTTTACACCAATGTAGTAATGAAACTGCATTGGGCAATCACAAAAACAAGTTACTGTGGTTTATTTTATGACATAAATTATTTCATTTTAATATCTCTCCTGTCAAATTAGATGAATTTACTTACCAAACTTTATACATAGTTCCTGATTAGTTGTAAAAGAAGATTAGTTGTAAAATAAGTCAGCTTAACATCCAGACACAGGATTTTAATAACAACTTGATATACAAAGACTGTCAGGTGCTGTCTGCTAGTGAGAAATAAATAATACCCTAGATCCTTCACTATAATTACCATCATTCACTGTATGTACAGGATCTGCAGTGCAGCTTGGGCTGGCATAGAGTCAGAAGTGCTTAATGCCCCTTGCCCGGCTTCCAGCAAAAGCTATATATGGGAGTGAAACATTGGGGGATGATGGGAAGATGCTTGTTGGGCTGAGACCTGCAGGTGACTTCACACAGTGGTTCAAATAATGAATATAATTATATGAAAGCCTTTGTTCCACATCCAGGTCACTTAAAACCACATGGACTGTGTAAATGAGGTCCTTCTCTTTTTCTGGGGTGAGAAGTCTCACCAATGTGCCAGTGATGCTTCCTGGTCACAAAGAAAGTCACATATTCAGGGATATAAGTCACATATTCAGAAGTCACACAGTGACTTTTTTCTCCAAAATTACATGTGACATACATTTTCTGTAGTTTGATTTTTCTCTTAACTTACTAGGAGCAGGAGAAAGGATATCCATATTTTCACACATGTAGGCCTCGGAAACGTAGTGTTGATAATCCTACTCATGCTACCGCCACCATTTGCCTTTCACCCAGGTGGCTTTAAACAAAACGGCTGAAGTAAGTGATTAACCTTAAGCTTATGTTTGAGGTAGTGGGACCCAAACACACTCTTTAGCAAACTTGTTAAATAATGATGAGCCTTTTAATTGAAACCCAATTGATATGCCATACCTCAGTGGTTTTCTCCTCTATGTAGGACACACTAGGTATTGTTTTGAAACATATATCCTTTCTAAATGATTGAACAAAAGAAACCCTCCAACATTGGGGATATCCCTTGGCACAAAGAAGTGACATTTTTGTCAATGAATAAAGTTTGTAAGGGTTAGAGATACTAACAGAACAAATATTTTTTATAATAGTCTATGAATTACATGTTGTAATGTAAGAGAATCCAGCTGAATAAATAACATTCAAAGGATGAACTCTCCATTCTTCTCACAGTAAGGTAAAAGATAATGGAAAGCATGTTCTAAGAATAGAGTCATACAGATAACAAGCTATGAAACATACAATGATCCGGTCAAATCTCTGAAATACATAACTGATAAGAGCTAAAGGTTTTTCAAAGAAAATATTTTCAAAGTGTTCATGTTTTATGTTTTGCTATTTAAAGCAAAAAACCCCACCAAAACCAAATCCAAAACAACACAACAAAACAGCAACACTTTCAAATGATAGGTTTGTGCAAATTAGGTTTACGCCTCAGTGCCTGATTGACTGTATCACATAGGGATTGGAAGAGCACAGGCTTAGACCCTTGCCTTCCTCTGAAAGGAATGACTAAGGAATTTCCAAACCTGAGACGTATATTTCTTTGTGCAGTATGTTTGTCCACTTCACAACGTTTCTAACGCACTGACGTTGTGGGGGGAAGGATTTGAAATAATCACAGAGGAATTTTCTACCAGCTGACCATTTAGAAAGAGTAGATTGCCCCGTGGTAAAAGCTCAAGTTTTTAATTCACATACTGCCTAATTTTAAAAACAGAAAAATGTACCAGCTGAAGGCTTAGAGCAGCCCAATATCCCTCCTTACACCAGCTCCTCAGATAGCCCAGGACGTCTCAACAAACACTTGAAATGCTACCAAACCCTAGCCGCCACTTCACATGATTTATGATGTCATTAATGTCAAGCTATCAGTGGACAAGAGTAAAAGAGACAACAGCAAAGCTGACTAAAAACAAATAGTTTTGATTAAACTCAAGGACGTTTGGTACAGCTTTCAGCAAAAAGGCATTAATCATTTCCAAAGCTGACCTTGTTTTTTTTCATCCCAAATGCAAACATAATATGTGTAGGGATTCTCACAAAATCTTTGAAGTCTGCTGTCTATGCAGCTGAATTCCCTTTTTAAGGCAAGATTGATTAACAGCAGCACAAACACCTTTTTTTTGATAACAAAAATTATGAGTTTTGTTGATAATTGTCCAAGTACCCTAAAATTTGCATCTGGTTTTTTTTTTTCTGTTAAGATATGAAGAGTGTTCTTTAGATCTGGGGCAATTTTTTTCCAACTAAGAGAGATCCCTATAGTATATTAGAGTAGATCAGTATCCACAGTTGCACATAACCCGTGGAATAACAGCCCATAATGGACAGACAATGACTACACAGCCTAATGATCGGCAGAATAGAAAAAAAAAAGAAAAGAAAGTATGCCAAGTGGAATAAATTATTTTCATAGGGAAACTGCATGAATGAAGAACTACTCTTGGGGTCATCAGCTTAGTTTTACAGAACTAGAAATGTGAATAGCAGACTGCATTATTAACAAACACAGAAAAATATTTAGTTTTCTTTGTTTTACACTGACTTGCCTATTTAGCTATGGGTATAACGTGTGTGCAGGTTCATCCTGTGCACATATATGTGTATCAACAGAGAGAGAACAGAAATTATAAAAGAATTTTTGGGGGAGGCAACCTCAGACTGGATTAAATCACCTCAGGAAACACATTCACACACATAGTAGAAAGATCTACTATAAGTGTTTAAAATGCAGATGGAAAGTAATATTTCAAGCTTTAAAAACATTATTAAAAGCCCCTTTTCCATAATAATGGGTATTATTTTTGGAGCTAATGAGGATTTGTACAAAAGTTCATCTTCCGTACAAGAGGAGTAGCTGCTTCCCTCTAAATCTTAAAATCTTTACAAAAATCTCAGTCTTCTCCTCTCTCATTCTAATAATCAGCTTATAGTATTATTATTTCATAGTCTATATCAAGAAGGTTAAGTATGTCCTTCCAGCAAACATGGCTTTCATAACTTAGCATGCAATTAGATTATTAATGTAAAATTACAGGAGAGCTATTATGGCTTCAGGACAAAATAATTAAACAACTATGTTTCAATTGTAATTGTTTATACAAGTGCCTAATTTTTTAAAAATAACATGATTTTTTAATAACATGTAATCCAGATAATATCCCACATTCCTTTGGCATGTACCATGAAAAGGAGTGGTACCCCCCATCTCCAGATGCAAACATTTTCTCAAAACATACTTGAAACAAAAAATTTTTGCTTCTAAAATTAGTCATATTTACTCTGATTAAGGAAAACTTTCTGCTTAGCACTTTTATGGGAAAAAGACAGGCTGTATTATAAGTATCAACTGTACATGAGAACATTTGTAATATCACCCTTAGAGAATAATAAACAGATACTAGAGGTTGAAATTCTGACATAGTTTACAGAACAATAATCCTAACATCTGTTATAATGACAAGGGATTTGAACAGAGTAGAGAGTACATGGGAAAGCTATGCTACTTTTAGTACAGTTGTAACATTAAATCAAAGCTCTGCAGCTCAAGGCAGCTTGCTGTTAATATAAACAATTTTCTACATATTCCTGGGCCACAAGCCAGATCTCAGGATTCAGTTACGAGCACAAGGTCAAGAGGGAATCAACGGTATGAAATTACCATCTATGAATCAAAAGAATAAATGGGTAATTAAGGATGAAAACAAATTAGAAGGTATACTCTCACTTAACTCATCAAATAAATTTGCTGAGTAACTTCACGCACTGAATATATTTTAAGATCTGCAGAGGCTTTAATGCATTTATTGCTTAAATCCACAGCATCAGCAATTTTTTTTGAGGCAGGCTTAGCAAATCACCTTTTTATATTATTTCTTTCTATATCCAACATCTGACTACAATTATGAAGGTAAATATTTAATCATGTTGTTTGCTCATGAGAAAAGTAAATAGGATTTCCATGAAAAATCACATTTTTTACTCTGTATTATACCCATGACAACTAAACTTTTATCTCACTTCTGGTCTCATTTTATCTTCCACATTGAAACCTTGCCTTTTTATGCTGCATTGAATGTGGTAGATTTACTGTAGTTGTTGAAGAAGAGGGCTTGCCTGTAGAAGACTTTCAATGTAATGTTTATAACTATTAAAGGTTTTGCACATGTTTGCTAAAGAGCACTTTTTTTTTTATTTACCCACACAAGCAGACATGCAGCAATATGTGAGCCACTTGCAGGTTAATGAATATTTTGACATGATGAGTACAGTAATTCATATTCCTGAGAGACTAGGAGGAAGAAAGCATCTTTAAAAAGTGAATCAAGAAAATGCGTTTCTGTCTTTCTTGCTTGTGTTTACCCTACTGGTGTCAATGGCCTGGCATATTTAGGGGACTCATCCTATATAACCGTCTTAAACCTGTGATTTCTATGGGGGTGAGTGTTTTCATAAGAGTATGACACTCTCCTCTTTAACTACTGGAGAAGACTGGGTAATCAACTCAGACTAGATGCCCCATATGTATAAAGTTGTAGTTCGGTAATGAGAGTCCCTCAGACACACATTGCTCTTCATCCCTCTCAGCTAGGTTCAGCATTTGTCACGAAATACAGCCTGAAACACCCTCAGAGTTAAATGCCCCTCTCTTTCTATGCATTGTCCTGAAAACTCAGCACTGATGGTTCAATCCCTGCATAGGTTTAAGTCACAATCACTCTATTAAAATGCTTGCAGTTACTGCTAGTTACTAATTGCTTTATGAGCAAGGCTACGAAGCAATGAACCAATTTTGTGTAAGCAACTTTACACTTAAATACATTATTTAATAACTTCTGATTGCTATGACTGCTATTGAGGTGAAATATTGTTTAACTTTTTTCTTAACTGTTGAATATATTGACAAAATGTAACTTATAATGTTTTAAAAGCTGTGACGTTATCAGTTCCCTTTATTCAAAAATACATGTGCTTGATTATTTCTTTGTGAAAAAAAGTGGTGATTTTGTTCCTCTGAAGGATGATGTATAGGCCACCATCTTTCCAAAGAGCTACTAATATCAGATGGCACAATCACTGTAACCATCAGTATTTCTTCTTACTAGCCAAAAGATGATTAGGGATGTGATGTTAGATATCATAAGATGCTGAGATACGTCAGTTCTCAGATCACATGTTGGAACTGAACTCTGTATCAGAGGAAGGCTTAGCACTTGAAGCCATAGAACAGAGAAGGTTGTTTAGGATATTTTAAATAATGTCATGTTTGAACAGTGGTGGGAGGCTGTTGACTAGCTTGCTAAAGGGAATAAACTTGAACTTGTCCAGTCATAGGACAAATAAATTTTAGCTCTTCCATTGCCAGAGAAAATATCCCTCCTCTTGTTACTCAAATATTAATAACTATTAGAAACATTCCACTTTATGAATACTACTACCTTTACTCTCTGAACTCATTGATGATGAATATTGAATAAGACGAGTACCGAAAAATACTTAAAAAAAAATAAAAATAATGAAGTCGTGAAGACTGTGCTGTGTTTTTGTGCTATGTGTGCCCACTCTGACATTTGATTCTGGTTTTGTCCCTATTGCATCCCATTATATCACAATAATTTCACCTGCAGAACCTCTGCACTCCTTGAAGGCAGGGTGAGGAGTAAGCCTTGGAGTCAGGCCAGCACTGTGCAGTCCATGCTGATCTGCTGCAAAAAGATACAACAGCAAAGTAGGTTTTCATCTCCCAGCTTCCCCCTCAGGCACTTAGACAATTATTGTATGTGCAACCCTTTGTTCCCATAATTTTCTCTGCACCATACTAATATTTCCAGGAATGAACTAATGAAAATTAAAGGAAGACTGCGGCATGAGAAATAGAATAAGAATTATTAAGAACAAGTAAAAAAATCCAATTGTGTTTTTATCGTGGAATATCAACTGATTATCCTTTGTCTAGTGGTACTATGTCTTCGCCTTCTAAGATGTGTGCAGCTAATCTTACATATTTTACTGGCTCTTGGGGCAAAAGGGGAAAGCTCCTGAGAGAGCTTTAACAGCACTGTGTCTCTGAAGTCAAACTTTTTCAAGAATACCACTGACAGATGTCAGCATCACAATTCCTCAAAATGGAAAAGTAGGGAACTGTCCACAAATGGGCACCTTTCCCTGACACATTTCCTTAATAAAATAAAAGCTCTTATAGGCTATACTAGAGGTCAAAAATTTTTCAAAGCATTTTCTCCTTATCTTGATAAATACCTTATCTTACCTAGTGTGTTTCCTGAATGAGAATCAGCAGTACTTGACAGCAGCATTTTTAGAAGAAAGGCTGTAGATTTATTTTTAAAATTGAGGAACTTTAATGTTGAATATTTAATGCTGAATATTTCTTTTTTTAATCTAAAATGTTATATAGCAATTTTGTCCCCCTTACAAAAGCTAGAATGCAAAATGATCAGTCTGCTTGTCAGTGTGGGACAATTTTTAAAAATACATTTATCTTTCTTGGTTTAAATTAGTTCACAAGCTAACTTGCACAAGCTACAGAGACATGACAGAAGGGAGACAGCAGCAGTATAAAAAAGCCAACAAAAACATTTCTTCAAAAGAATTTTACATCACTTTCACATAGTAGGGAAACATCCTGTCCTACAACTATCACATTTTAGATAGATACAGATCTAGGTATTGAGGGAATACTCACTGGATTTTTTTTTCTTGCTTTTGTTTTTTTTTTTTTAAATTCATTTTTTCCTTTTTTTTTTTTTTCCTAATAGTTGCTTTTATACTGATTGCAACTCATGCATCTCAACAAAAATGTCCTGAAAATGTGGTATTGCAGAGCATTAAAGTTATAGCTCAATTCTTCTGGAAATTCCTATATGTACCATTCTTCCTTATTTTAGTAATTGAGCTCTCCAGTTTTGGACAGAAACAGAAGGTAAAACTGGTAAAGGCAGCATTGAAAACATAGCTATATTTAAGCTGATGTAGGAGGGATGAATGTTCACCCCCGGACTATAGCAGGATTCAGATTTTGATAGTCAAAAGAGGGGATAATACTATAGAGAGGTAAAATGTATGGTTGGGTTTTTCTTATGCTGTTTTGGCTGGTCCACTATGGCCATCTGTATACTTGTCTTCTCATAAAGGAATGCTACACTATTCATGGATTCCAGCATTACAGAAGGTATCCTCACCTTGAGGTCTCAGCAAGGAAGTAAGGAAGGGAAAGAAGCATCTAGCAACGCTTTTATCCAACACAAATGTCAGCCTTTGCCTCACAAAGCAGAAGCTACAGAGGAATTAGGACCGTGAGAATGGATTCGCAGTCACTTGCATAAGGGTTATTTTTTCACTTGAGTAACTGTGCCAGTGCCAGGGGTTGTAAATTGAAAAGGTCTGTATATGTCTGCGAATAAAAGTACTTCAAGGATACATTGTGAGGTGGGACTACATAAACATCATCTCTTGCTTAAGGCTATGCCTGACGTGGCAACGTAGCCTTTAATTTGATTATAGTATGTTTTGCCATTTAGACCAAAAAAGGAAAAAATGAGGCCCATGAATAGCCTTGTGGGAACCAATACACCTACACTTATAATTAAGCATAAGTTCAAGAATTTTTATGGATAAAGGTTCATATTTAAAATTACAGTTTTATTAAATTATTTGCCACCCTCAGTGACAAAACTTCAAAGCTCTTCTCAGGCTTTTCCATAAAGGATGGGAAATATTAGAGTTTCTGGTATATGTTCATTCTGAAACATTTTAAGTGATAATCCCATTCCATCCAGCAGTTAAATATTATTGTGTGTCTCAAAAAAAATTGTAATCCTGGGAGTGGGTGTCATGTAAAAATGCTGTGTTAAAGGAAAACTACAGTGATTAGCTCTAATACTTTTGCTAGTTCAATGAATGTTTACTTAGAAAAACATTATGCAGCAGAAAATTTATTAAATGGCCTACAAAAAGATGCAAGAAAGTATGTACTGGTGGTCTCATCTTTGAGGTCTTTCAGATTTTTAATTTGGGATCCTGTTTCTGCATTTGTAAATAAGGCAATGAGTTATATTTTAGAAGTTTGTGTGGAAGTTCTCATTCAGCAGTGCTTCACAAATTTCATGAATTTTACTGCTGAGATTCACCACTTCTTCTTATGTAGCATTTGCACCAGCAAAATTTCTTCATTTGTTGTGTTTTTTTAGGGTTTTTTTTGGTTTTTTAGTTTGTTTGTTTATTTGTTTTCCCCAGAGATCTCACTTTTTAATAGAGGGCAATGACAAATAAACCTTTTTGCATCATCTTGGGACATTCATTCCTTATCGAGTTCAAAGGAACACTGGAAAATAATAAATGAGTCACTGAAACTATTTTCTGCAGCATTTGAAAAGGCCTTACAAATGTTCCCCATGCATGTGCTGACATAGCCCACACAAGGGAATTCATGAAGTCTCATGAATTCCTAACCTGAGATATTTCAGCAGGCAGAGGTATTAAAAGACATAGCTACCCATCCTCCTTTTTTTTTCTGTTTGTCAAAAAGCCAATATATTTTCACAACTGGAAACAGAAAATGGATAATATTATTAAATTAAGTCAAGAACTTTATGCAGAGGAAAAAAGAATCTGTAGGTATGTTCATAATCTTAAATGGGGATACTTATAATTGCTGGTTGTGATATTCCTTACTATGGTGAGTTCTGACTAAATTAGTAGTAGGAAGGAGCTGTGATTGAAATTCCCATGGTTTGATGAACTGGTAGAGGAAAAGTTGCACTTTCCTCCTAACTGTCCACAAAATCCAAATTGGCTGTTTACTTCACAAATTGCCTAACAGCAAAGAGCCTTTTAGTGGTGGCATCTTAAAAGAGCTCTAATTATTCTTAGCAAATTATATACAAATATAATAGGGATTTCACAAATATTTAAACCACTACAGCAATAGCCTATTTAAAGCTTAAGTCAAAATCCCTTGATTGCTGTATGGGAACGGAAAAATGATACTGAAAAGTAGCAGAGCAAGGGGAAGAATTTATGCCATTCATAAAGTTCAGAGGAGGCAAATTCACCTGGGATGAAAGTCAGGATCCCCTTTAACACACCTTAAGTAAAGCATCTGAGATGTAATCACATCTTTGTGAGGAGAACAAGATCTCTTTTCTGTGGTGACCAGTGAGAGGGCATGAGGGAATGACCTCAAGAGGTGTCGGGACATTTAGGTTGGATATTAGAAAAAGGTTCTTCACCCAGGAGATGAAGTGGTGGATGGCTGGGTGGTGGAAAAGACTCCTCAGGGAAGTGGTCACAGCACCAAGATTGACAGAGTTCAAGAAGCATTTGGATTATACTCTCGAGCGCACGGTGTGACTGTTGGGGATGGTCCTGTGCAGGGCTAAGGGTGGGACTCAAAGATTCTTGTTGGTCCCTTCCAACTCAGCATGTTCTGTGATTCTGTAATGGAGATGGATCACTACATCTCATAAATCTGGCACATCTGCTACTAGTTATGACTGTCAGTTTTGCATATCATCCCTAGTGGCTAAATAATTCCTAGTTCATTTAGTCTTCATTAAAACTGATATTGTACACTCTGCCCTTTGAAAATCCATTCTGAATATGGACTTGTTTTTAGATTGATTTTTAGGGTTATGTTTGCAGCAGCAAGTTTCCATCCTCACCTCTACTGTGTAGACAATATAGTAATATTTTCACTGTTCTGAAAGCCTCCAGACCTTTTCAGAGCAAAGAAGGCAGCTGGCAGTAGGGTTAAAAATGGTAGTGATCAGACTGGGGCACTATCAAGTTGATTTGCTTTTTCATTTTTCCCTTGAATTTGCACCTAACATTGACACCATATATATATATATACATGTATCTATATATATATATTTACATAAACAAGCATACATTCTTTTTCTTTCAGTTTGCCTCAAACACAGATTCATTGTGGATTTCAATGTCTATTGAAACACATTCAGCAGTAGCTAGAAGAAAGTATAGTATGTCAACACACTTAAACAAAGTACATCAATCCAGGTGCGTAGCATATTTTACAATGATATTGTGGATTTTTAGATGTGACAGGTGACAAAATGGACAGTGATACTCACTTAATCCTGAGAACTATTTAAAAAAGTATATTATTATGGGTATCCTAAGAGAAATCAAAACACAGATTTTTAGAGTTGAATAATATACAAGATATGCCTATGAGGCATGAGGGAAAGGTGGTATTTTCTCTGTCCCAATGACCTATAAAAACTCTGCACATACAGCCTGAATCAACATTTTATACTTTGAAAGAAATGCATACTGTAACCTATAAATTTAAGACAGCAGAAGAATAAATACACCAATATCCACTGACACATTTGGCCTTATTCTCTGCTGCTCATTGCATCCTGCACAAACACATGTGCAGGTGCATACATACATACATACAGGTTTTCCCATCTACAGTTGATACAAGCATGATAATTAATTCCAATTACAAAAGGGTTATTGTACTTCATAAGAAAGTTGATATTTTAGTAGTTATTGTTAATTTGGAGATTCTTAGAAGAGGATGAAAATTGTAATGAATTTCTCGTTTACCTCATACTATACTTAAGAGAAGACAGGTAAATTTTATTGAGTGCAGTTATGTTGACTAAAATGATATTTTATGATGGGCCAAGAGTATTATTTCATGCACATCATCTGTTTTTCAAGTGAAAAAGCATCTTTACTTATGCCATTGAAAAGTCAGTCCAGTCTGAGGAATTTCTTTGGCTGTATTGTGACTGGGTTCATTGAACAGTCCAAGAGCACTTAATTATCAGTGGTGGCAACAAGAGTAGGGTTACTACAAGGGTTTTGCCCCCCTACTCTGCCCTTCCCCTTTTTCATACTAGTATAACCTGCCTCCATATTGGTTACACAACCTTGTGCAGTCTTCCTCCTGAGCGGGGGTTGATTCTCACATCACCTGAAACCATTCCTATTGTCATCCTCTCATCTTTCCTTCTCTTCCAGGTACTGACACAGTGGCTCTTGTATTCTCATCTCAGCAGAGGCAACTTTCTTGTTTGGATCAGATGGGAAATCAGACACGTGGTCTGACAGTTTTAGGTATTAATTTTTACATTTTCTTATGAAGAATAACAGACTATATAAAACAGTAATCTGTAATAAAAATAGTAATTACTGTTTAATAAATGCCACAGGTGGAAATACAGTTTAAATAATAATGGAAGTCAAGAGAAAAGTTACAAAAGTTGTGCAGTTTCTAATTGTGTCAAACATATTTATGATTTCCAAGTGACTTCTGCTTTCAAAAAGAAGAAACTGACAAAAATTCACTTTGCCTGTGTGTCACTGATTTCATATGATGACTTCACCACTAGACAGAAAGGTCTCTATGCCAAAGATCTCAATGCATCTGAATTAAGAGTGGGTTTTTGGAGTTCAAATACCACATTAAATATTAACAAGAAGGTAAGAATTGGGAATTTGGAGCTTCTCGACCCCTTCAGATATTTCCATTTGTACATACACTTTAGCCTTGTTCAGCAGGATCCAGAGAGATTCCCCCATGCAGTTTAGCTCTTGTGGGATATTGCTTACTTTGAATATGTTTATTCTTTTAGAGAATTTGTATGCTTAATTTAAGTTATATGTCTCCCTTTTTAAATCATAGGAGAATAAGAAAAGAAGCATGAATGCTTTTCCATTTCTCCACTTTTGCAAATTATTTTCCCTTTACAATACGTAGCAGAATGTGATAGTTGCAGTCTATGCCTTCCTGTACACCAGCTTGTAAGCAGGAAGGAACTAAGGAAGTGATCAAGGAAGTATTCCATGCTATTCCTTTACGTCAACTGAGATATAAATAAGGTATAGATAAGAGAGCTTGCTCTCTTCTCTTCCAGCGAGGTTTGGGAACGGTAGGTCCCTGTCTCGGCCTTGCTTATCTGGAGCTGAGGCCTGCAGCAACTGCTGTTGTCTGCCACGCATGAGGGGAGAGTGCTGGGCCACGTCCGGCTGTCCTGCTTTTCTCAAGGGGAGTGGTGAGATTTTGTTAGTTCTTTATTTTGTCGGTTACCAGGTTTTTCGATTGTGCATCTCTCTTTTGTTTTTGTCCATTTTTGTCCCTTTTTGTCCTTTTTTTCCTTTTCCCTTCCCCTCTTTCCTTTTTGGGAGTGATTTGGTGTTCCTGTGTTCATATGTACATAGCACCTTAATTGTATATCTGTAATATATGTAAAATATATATATATATTTATATAGCTTTTGCTATTTCATTTTTTTTTCCTTCTCTCTCTTCTGGGAGTTTTTCTTCTGTAGTCTATGGGGTTTGACAGGAAGCCAATTACAGCCGGCTACACTGGAGCAATTGGAGAAGAATGTAACTGTGACTTAAAAAGAAATTGTGCAAATTCTAGCTCTCTCATATTTTATTTCCACTAAAGTCAGTGGGAAGTTATGCATATTATTTCTGCAGTATTCAAAGGCTAGTTCTGTGGGCATATAATTGTTCAAAACTGAGAAAAAAATGTAGGTGTTTCTTATAATACTACTCCATGCATCTCTAACAAATATATTAGAACCCTAAGCCTTGGTAAAACCACAAGCTTATTTGTCAAGGAAATGGATGGGAAAGTCTTTTGGTTTATACAGTTCCAAAAATAGGATTTATTTACACACTCCATGGAAACTGTATCCCCTAAAACTGCTTCCTAACTACAAGTATGTGCGCATCTCTTCAGTATTTTGCCAAAGAGACCAAAATGACATTAAAAGGAGTGAAAGAATGCTAAGCTTGCAAAGCCAAACATTCAAAATTTAGTAAATACCAGAATTCAGATTGCCCAGGCAACCTTGTTTCTGACATGTGATGATAGATCTGAGCCCTCCTGTGGTTTGTCAGACTTTGTTTCCAGAGGTGCAAGACCCCTCTGCCTTCTACTTAGTGAGAGTTTCCTCAGGTGAGGACCAGAACCTGAGCTAGGCTGTCCCGCACACCAGTTATACTCAGGGACTTCCCATCACCTCCTGGTGAAGGTGCTTGGGAAGTGCAGCATGCTGAGAGCCTTAAGTAGATTGGAGAGGCAGAACAGAACCTCTGTACTTCATCCCCAGTGCTTATATCCAGGAATCACAAACTAAACCTCCTCTGTATGCACAAGGAACAAACTTTTTGTGAAGAGATACTTTTTGGAAACTTCCTAAGGCACCTCCAGGTCAGCCGGTCAGTTAAGTTTGCCTGTCTAATCTTCTCCAAATCTTTTGCCTCACCAAGTTAATAAAATGAATGGTGCTCAGTGGATGGATAACTGCTCAGTTAGGGCTTTTTAAAATTTTTCTCATTCCATTATTTGCCTTAGTCCTTGTTTATTGCAAGGGATAGAAACCCTACTCTGACTACTACCACGTTATCAATTTGTTAATGTCCTTTGGAGCATTTCTTAGGTGAACTTCTGAGTGAATTCCACATATTAATGAATGCATTTTTGTAATATACATTAAAATGATACTCATAAAGATTATATGCGCCATAAAAAATTGAAGTATTCTTTTTAATTTTCAGGTGACTGTACTCAGATTCTTTGTAGATTAGTTAGACGTACATTCTCATCAGAATGTACAAATATATGTCTGTAACAAAGCATATTCATTGCAGATAAAACATTCAAGAATTTAGCTGTCAGCTTACCATATCAGTACTGAACTTATATCTATTTTTTGTTGTTTTCATTATTTTTAATATAGTTTTAAAGTTATCTTAATTTGAACAAATATATATGGGCATTCATCAACCTAAATGCATGTGCCTGATACCTGTCAAATTTCAAGTTATCCTTCTTGCAAAGGGCTGTGCATATTTTTTGATATAACATGATCAAACCCATATGCCTGTTTATTCTTTATTCTTGACAACAGCCACTTGAAAGCAATGGTAGTCCAAAGCAAATTTCTTACCAAATGCAGAATTTTAGATTGACCAACTAAAAATAAATTGAACAAACAAAAATTTAAACTCTCAAGTGTTTTCCACAATGAACATGGATTTTTCTTGTGCTTCCTAGCAGGACCCAGAGAAACTGGTGCTCTGTTCAGAGGACTAAATTGGCCTTATACTTGTCATGTGCATTTTTTTAACAAACAGAACATGCCATTAGCAATTTGATCTGTGTATTACTTAATCTTAATCTTCTTATGATTCTGTCATCAAGAACTTGCTAAGAAAGAGGGAAGGCACATGGAATCAAGGTATCAGGTAGCTCTTGTGAAATATTGATTTTTATTTTTGAAAACTAGATCCTTTCATTCTCCCAGGAGAGCAAACAAGGAGACTAAATCCCAGTTTAAGGAATAGTAGGAGATGACCTAATTTGATGTAATTTTCCCCTAGTATTTGTAGATGGTTTCTGGTGATGTGCCCAGACCCTTCATCCATGTGGAGATTACTGCAAAATTGCGCAGCCTCTGCTGAGGGCGCAAGCAGCCACTTTTCACATGGTACTAGAGAGAAGAACCAGAAACTCTGGTCTAGAAACCACCAGTGCTCCAAAGGCTGTAGAGGAGGAGGCATTTCTTTGTCAGTAGCTTCAAAACATGAATGTAGACTGTCCTCTGCTTCCCAGCTGTGGAGTGTTCTCCTCCTTGCCTTCCCACCCTGATCTTTGGGTGGTAACACGTTACCTGTTATGCTGTGGAGAAAGGTAGTTGAATTATACTGGGGAGAAATAGATTCTCACAGATGTACTAATTGCAGTGCTTCCAAATGAAGAAAACAGTGAGGACACAGCAATTTTGTTCAGAATCTGTGTAACTTTTGTGCTTATATAAGGCAAGTAATTCAAGATCTATGAACTTTCAGCACTATTCCTGTTGTGTTTTCTCATTTCCAAATCTCATCATTTAATACATGATTATTTTTATTGTACAGACCACATTCTGCAATGAAAAAGTCCTCATGTACAAACATCATTTTAATTCAAGTCAGTTGCTTGTGATAGCGTATGGACAATATTCATCAGATGGTGGTTTCATCCATTATCTATTTCTGTCTACGGCAGGCACAGAAATACACATGAAAAGTATGTAAAATTTGATTTGAATGATTGAATATAAAAGGGGGGTTTAGGGGGAACTGCTAAGAACAGACGTCTTTTTAGTTGTGGTTTTCACTGAAATGTCTCTCTTCAAATTCCCTAGGTCCAATGTCTTCCTAGTTGTGGGTGATTTTTTTTTTTATTATTAATTTGAAATCAATTGAGCTAATTTCATTAAGACATTTAGATTTTCTCCAGGGTTATTTAAATATTGTTGAAGTGAATATGCCTAAGAAAATACAGAAAAAAAACATAAACCAAAAACCACACCAACCAACCAAACAAAAAAATACAAACCAGGAGAAATTTAAAAATTGTAAAAGATAAGTTGTAAATTGTTTCTTTGAAGAACAATTATTTTATTGTTATTACTGTACCTTACATTTCTTTAAAACACAGGCAACATCTGCTGGCTTCAAAAGAATGTCCTCCTTTACCTTACCTTCTCTTGGCTAGCATTGACCAGCCTCTTTCATGGATCATTCCTCAGATGCTAAGGAACAATGCAAATAGAGCTAATAAAATCATTACCCTTCATGGAAACTATGCCATTCAGAATTACATCAAGGTCTGTTTTTCCATAAGAGCTTCAGCACCCTCTTTGGTTTATTTTGCAATTTTTTTTTATTTCCCCCCCTCACAGATATTCCCACCACCAGCAGTCTCCAGTGTGTGAGTACCACCATTGATAGAAATATCTCCTGCCAGTCCATCCAGTTCTTTGAGTTGGCTGGCATCTCAGTAGCTGCATGTTGATCACTGTTTTGGAGATCCTGGTATGTGGTTGCAAATCAAGCAGTGTAATGACTGGCTAAGGGTTTTCTGGGCACTGACAGCAAGAGTGCTAAACATTAAATTAAGCCTTATAGGGGTTAATGTTGGACTGCTTTCCTGTAACCAAAACACCATGTACTTCACTGTATGTAGGATTTAAATAGTGCAGCACTGCCCACAGCCTTCTGAGTCATGTTAGCTCTAAATTCTCTAGCAAATTCAAATGAATTAAGCTTTCTAAGATTTTCATTAACTGAAAAGTGACAATGAGTGAAAGAATTATGCAACCAAAACTTGTAAGGCTACAAAATAAGAGTTGCTAGGGGTGAAGATTCAGAAATGTCATAGCAGAGTGGGAGAAAGTTGAGACTTCTGTTAGCTAAAAGAGGTAAGAATGTTTGGGATTTGAAACTGAGATGACTGATGCCTCCAGTCCCAGCATAGAGCTACACTATCTTTCCAGCCATCTTTCAGTGACTGCATAGGATTATGTAGAACAAACATAACCTTTGGGGACATTATTTTCTCACATTGTCAACAACCACCTTCTCTCATGTCTTGCATGTATCATATGCATGTTATAAACACCATCCTATTACTGGTGTCTCAATACATTAGAGTCAGGGTATAAACATACACATTTGTTGATATTGAGGAACACAGTAGTAGACGGAACCTCCTCAATCATTGGTCCCAGTTCCCTCTTGTCATAAGTAAACAAACCACATAATTGCTGCCATCAATTGATCTAGCTACAGCAGACACTAATTAAATTTTCAATTCTTATTAAATTCAGCATCAGTGAAGAAGAATGTAGTTGAATATTTCAGATAAAATTGTTAATCTTGACATTTAAATATTCATCATTAAGTTAGAGAGTTAGCAACCTGTTCATAGAAGAGAATTCAGGTTCTCTCTATACAACTATTGGTAGTGAAGGTAATTTCTTCTCTTTACTTTTCTGGGCTGGGAAGGGTCTCAGTCACAAAGCCTGGAAACACAACTGTTTAAAAAGAAAATTTTAATTCTTTATCTTTGTTGGCTGGTAAGTGATTTAAATAACTAGTGCTTGCTACAACATGCTTCAATTACAATCAAAACCAACCTGTGCCTGTAGAATGTCAGTCATGAGGCAAAACAACTATTTATAAATTTGCACATGGAAAATGAAACTAAGGAAGAAAGGAAGCCTTCTTGGTCTTTATTTGCAGATTTTTATCCTTGATGCAATATATAGTGATAAGAGATTTCTTGCATCTGTTCCTTTTACATTTGTACTAGAATTATAAGGTATTTGAATTATTGGTGTTTAATGGTAAATATATTTTAAATAAGGGTTAAATTAAGGTCACTGGTAAGTAATTTGAATAAATAAACTCTAGTTATAACCTAAATGACTTAGAGAGAGACTGTGAAGTCCATTGCCATGCAGAGGGATACATTAATAACACTGTAGTTCTAGGGACACCTCCACATTGCAGTTAAAAGTGTCTGCAGCATAATCTAGAGATTATCAAATTTTCAAACTAACTTGAGGGAAGGCTAGAAGTCTGTTCCTGTGCAGGCTAGTTTCCCTTACTTTCACTTGGCTGTAGTACACACTTGCTATGAGAAAACTGTGTCTTCCCATTTATCCAGCAATGTGGAGAGTCGAATTAAATAAGCAGATGTATTTCCTGCTTATCTTGATTAAGAATAAAATTTGGAGGCCTACTGAAAATTAATTTGTTTCACCCCATGAGCACTCCAGGGTATTGTTGAATTACTGCTCAGTTTCCACATCTCAGGACTTAGTTGACAGGTGACGCATGTCACATTAACTGGCCTGTGAGATGCCTGCTTGAAGGATTAATGAACAATGCAAATCTGTTTTCTATAGGGAGGCCCATCGTTAAAATCCAGAATAGCAGACTAACATATTTCGATGAAATGCAATATTGCCACAGTTCTGGCCCTGCATTACAAGGTAGAAGGTATTTGCCTTCTCCCTATGTATTCTGCAAGTGACACGATCCTACAAAATACTTAATAAAATTAAACGAATGATTTCTGTAGTGGCATAAAAGAAATTGTTGTATCATTAGCATAATAACATTTAATGAAACTTATTTGTCTATACATGACTTATCTAATATGAAACCAGTTTAATTTCTTATGAAACATTTAACTGTAGCTGCTCTAAAACCAGTAGAAAATGTCCCTATGGTTATTTGAAAAAAAGTCCAGTCAAAAAGAGCTCAGCATATTTTTACAGACCTGTCAGATAAATCTCTCTATGGAAGTTGTCATGCTCACAGAAACTCAATAGAGCACAGCTTGCTAGTGTACACCACATGGAGTCTTCCTGAGGATTAAACACGTGTTTAGTTAAAATGTAAAGTTAGTTTTAGAAAATATGCAAAAAGTGATTATTTGGAAAAGATATTACAGGATCAAAAAGAACCAAAATATATTGGTCAACAAGTATAGATTTGGTTTCTTTAAAGTAAATATCCCATATTACTTACAAATGAACACAGGATCATGAGAAAGAGGAAGGAAACTTTAACTACTAATGATTAAAATAAATCAGTATTTTATGAACAGTGTTGCATTCATTTTAGTGCTTGTAAGTGTGCCTTTTGATATAGAACTCACATAACAGTATTTTAGATTGTGTTTTCAAGTACAAGCTCAAAGACATGCCTCACCATTCTGCTCACTCACTGTATTACATACAGGGGAAACAGGCACAATAGCAAAATCAGGCAACTACATATGTTAGTAGATCACAAACAATCCCAACAGTTATACCTTCATACAAAGATTTATGTATTTTGCAGATACACCCTTGTGCCACAATAAAATTGTTTTTGCTATGTTTATGCGAGAAGATGTTTAATCACACATAGATCTGTCACAGCCATATAGAATTGATAATATTGGCCTGTGTGGGGATAGGAATCCATGAGAAAGGACTCATTTGTAAATGCCTTAGTGCACATCATATCTGCTGTTGCACAGAGCACTGACAGGCAATGTACACAGTACAAAAGTGTATGTTG
Organism: Corapipo altera; assembly: GCF_003945725.1. Taxonomy (NCBI): domain Eukaryota; kingdom Metazoa; phylum Chordata; class Aves; order Passeriformes; family Pipridae; genus Corapipo; species Corapipo altera. The sequence continues at coordinate 6,438,725 of NW_020884921.1, read as the reverse complement.
TTTGCAGTATAACAACAGTGCCTTTGAAGAACAGGGGTTTTTTTAATTTAAATTACCTGTTAAAGTAGTACTGATTTGGAGAATGATGCTTCAACAACACAGAACTGGGCTACAAGAGACAAAACTGCTGATTAATTACCTTATCTATAGTATTTGTGAGCCTACATTCTACATCATTCTGGTTTACTGACCACAGAGATGAAAAAATATTAATTCTATTAACTGGAATTGTATTGAGGTTGCTAAAAACGGAACTAAACTCGTAGTTTTTGATATTCTGGTAATTTCAGCCCAGGCTACAGCAGTGACTATTTTGGTATCCTTTTCTGTGTTCGCACAGTCTGAGACTTGAAAGCTCCCAATTTCTGTCAGTCCCTTGTTGGTCAATAAGTACTGGAAAATTTGTGTGGGTTATGGTTTGTTGTCCAAGCTGGAGAACCTTTGCTCAGAAGAATCCCTGCCCCCAGGCATCCTGGTGCAGGGATTGTGACTGTACACCTACAGACCTCACTGGTTACAGGAGCAGAACAACTCCAACTTGCAGTTTTCCTCCCTAAGGAATAAAAAAATTGTGGCAAACTTAAGGCCTTTAAATGTAGAGTTCCAAAGGATACTGCTAGATCCATGTCACTTGAGATTTACTTTTTGAGAAATGAAAGCTCAGTTGGTGGGGAGCAGATGAAAGTTTTTCCTGTGTTCATCCAGCAGCTTTTGCTTTTTTTTCTGGGAAATATGCATCCTGTTTCTCCAGATTCCAAATGGAATAATGACATTTTTATGTGCTACATTTCCTATCAAAATAATACTGTAACATGTACTCTGGTGTTCAATTGTGTGTACTGTGGATATAAAAAGGGAGAAGGATTCTTTATATATATATGCCCTGTGTATATGTACACATGTAAAATGTATATATGCTTTTTCATTCTTTCATGAAGGCAGAAGTCACTGAAAAAAAGGACTGCACAGAAATAAACCAGACCCTAAACTGTTGTGAAGTGCACAAGCCTGCAGATTAGATGAGAGCTATTGAGTTACTTATGCAGAGTCTAATTCTGAAATCCACTTCTCTGCATTCAGGCAGGGAGTAACTCAGGGTAAGGGCTGCAGCATTTTGCTTATAGAGACCATTCTTCTTGTGATCTCTTCCTGTAGCCCATGCTGGAGCTGGTTTAAATTCTGCTCTTGAAACACAAGTACTACTGCCAGCTCACATTCTTTCCCTTTCAAAAATTTCACAGGTTCAGAGTCACAATAGGAGCTATAACTTCTGGCAAAATTATGATGCTGATACTGTTTTTTCAAATCTGTTTGCAACTATTCAGTCAAGAGGTCTAGGGACTTAAAAAATGTCAAAAACAGTGACAAATGTGTTTTATTAACACCAGTTTCTTCATAATAAATTAGTGAGGCAGCAACAAAGAGAGAAAAACAGATAAATTTGGTGTTGTTTCAGTTGGATGGAAGTTAAACAAAGCTGGTTTTGACATTTTTTTACTTACAACCAGAATTCTGAACACTTTTTTCATTCCAGTTCCCTCTGAACCATAAAAAACTCAAACACCACTCCAATTCTTAAGGTTTAGTTTTTTCATATCTAGGTTCAGCTTGTTTTAGCTACCAAGGGCAAGACTTGGTGTGGTGACTTTTAAAAACACCTGAGGACCTCCAAGTTATCCACACACCTTCCAGAAGTTCAACAAAGAAGAAAGCAAAGGGTGACTGAGAAATATTGTTTCTTTTCTGGCATTGTTCTCTTGAATGAAAACTGCTTCATGGCCCCAAAGAGTGTTTGATTGAATTAGATCTTTTCTGTCAACTTGTGCTAAGTTCCCCACACTGAGTGTCATCCAAAGTCCCCTTAGTGGAATAACCTCCTTTGTAACACAGCTGCTGTTCTGAGTAATCTTACATGTTGAGAAAGTTTTCTACTGACTATTTAAATACCAGTGTGTGAGATCAGGAAGTCAACTGCAGCATGAACCAAAATCTCAAGTCTACCAGGGAAATGCACTCTTGACAAGCTACAATCTTTCAGGTAGATGTTTGCTAGACTCCAAAATCCCAGTCTCCGATACCCATGGCTGGTTGAAAGTGACAACATCTTCTTAGAAGGCTAAAAGATTAAATGTTTTTCAAGTAAGCGAGTGGGAATTATGAAAGTGAGTCTTACCTACGTATGTCCAGCTTTAGCCAACAGCATGAGTTTCCATAGAGCCAGAGCACTAAAAATTTGTGAAGTATATTTTTATGGCAGAATAAATACTTCTTGCAGATTGGAATTTCCTGCCTCTGATGAGATGGGAACCTCGTGCTATTCTTGCTCAGCATGATCAGAATGTTTCCTGTTTTTACAGATCATCCAAACATCTTCTGTGTCACACTTAGCATGTTTTCCAATTCAAGTTGGCAAAAGGGTATTTTAAGCAAAGTGCAAAGCACAGTAGGACGTACTATATAGTGCCATCTGCTGAAAAGTGAAGTGCTCACACATAAGAATAGAACTTTGTGCATTTTACATTAATGCAGAAAAGAAGCTAGAGATGGGATGATGTTTACCAGCAATGGGTACGTCCCATTCATCCCCATTTAGAACCACTATCTCAATTTACATGATGAATATGAACAGTAAGTTCTGGAGTTGATGGTATTGTGAGTGATGGTGTGAATGATTCCCAAAGAAGATGCTTGAATGCATATGGAACATATTCACATCACCAAGACTCTCCATATACTGTTTAAGGGATTTTACTCCCGTCCTAGAGAACATTCCTCATTTCAGGCCCAGATATGATGTGAAAAGAACATAGGCAGATGTAATTTCCTGTTTAATAATTTTACTCCATGAACACTGGTGTGTACCCACCACATCAAATCTGTTTTCTACTTTTCTATTTCAGTCTGAGACTCAAGACCCTTGAGACAAGGACTTCGCTTGCTGCTTTTATTAGTCATTAGTTAGTTTTGTTCCTTTGCTTTTAGAAAATCACTGAAAGACTTTAGTATTGGCTGCTTCACTGTATTACTCAATTGACTAAAGGGAAGACCAGTCAATACATGTTGTCCTAATAACTCTGAAACCGGACATAAGACAGAAGACCTGAAAGAATAACTTGCCTTACTGTATTGTCTTTGACAAACAAAATGTCATAGAGAGAAAAGCTGTATTTTATGAGATGAGATGGAGGTTTTAAATTTGAATTTTTTCACAAAAGCCTTGTCTGCCCAGGAAAGCTCTCTCAATTAAGAATTTAGGCAAATACAGTTATAATAATATAAACCCATCTTTAAACTCTTATTTTAGTAGAAAATTTTCTCTTGAAGGTTTTTGTTTGTGTTCTCTGAGAGGGCTTAAGCTACTTCATACCAACAATTCCTACCAAAATAAGACTCTCCTTGTGCAGAGAAACTATTAAGAGTATGAAGTATTCCTAAAAATTTTCATTACCCTTGCTGGATTAGAGTTTATTCCATAATATTCCAAAGTACAAGCTTGTCAATCTATTATCAGTTTAAACTATTCAAAGATTCATATATTCAGTGAACTAGCTGTCTGGAAATTAACTATTGCATTGTATTTTTAAAGTCAACCCAGAAGAGAAAGATGGATAATTTATCCCAGATAAAACTTCTATTTAAAAGTCATAGATCTGAGACATCACAAGGAACTAGCTAGCAGTTCACCCAGTTCACTTTAAGTTTACATCTTGCAATGGACTTTAAATATTTGCAATAGTTAAAATATTTGCAATACATATGCTTATTATATATTCCACCCGTTTGATTTTCAGTTGTTTGCTTAATGTTGACTTGTAGAGATTTCCAAGTGGGGCTAGACCACTGGTGGACTAGAAATTGAACCATAACTTAAGTATAGCTTAATTCACTAAGTTCTAATGGACCAATTCAGATATAATTTCTTTCCAATTTATTGCTCATCCCACTGAGTGTTTTTGTGTGGCTGCCTTCACAGGGATATAGTTGCAGCTTGTATCGTTGAAGGGTCCACTGGCAGGGATACCAAAACAAAACACTCAGAAGTACATGAAAAAACATTCAGTCAGGGGAAAGTCAAAGGCTACAATGATGGGTCAGTCATATGAGAAAGCCAGACCTCTCTAAACTTTGTGCATCACACTGGCCATCTGTCCTACAGAAAATTCCTTTTTGCCGTGTGCTCTTCTTGCCTTTAAACATACACATTATGTTGCTTTGGAAAACCTGTTTTTAGTGACTGCATACACAGACTGGTCCGACTTTTTAGGTCTTGCAAGTTATTTGCATTGAGTTATAACTGACTGGATTGGTCACCATTTACTAAAAAAAAAAAGTGCACTGGTATTCTGGGTTAAGGACGATCTGACTCAGAAGCTATTGTTCCACAAAAATTGCATAGTTTCTTTTCTCATTATGTTTTTATATCCAATTATTTTTAATTTTTGTGAAACTTCTTTTCACTGTGCCGGCTTTCAAACTTATGTTCCTGAATAATATTATGTAGCTGAAGAAAATGACCCTAGGAAAGGTCCAAAGCCAAAACCTCAAATGTTTTCATGAAAGTTGTCCCCTAAGCCTTCCTCCTTGTCTTGGAAAAAACTGAATTAAACAGTTGTGCATAGCACCTCTGAAACTAAAAATAGATTACAGGTAAATTATTGTTGCCTTTTCCCTGTCAAGATGAAGGACATGCAAAAGGCATATGTGGAAAGATGCACTGAGGGAGGGGAAGAGATGGAGCAAGAGAAGAGAGTGGGAAGTCCCCAGGGAGCAAGACAGGGTACCCCACTGGGCCACCTGACAAAGGACAATTTTGGACCACTTCATAAATACTTGGTCATTCTCCTACGCAAAAGGGCAAGTGGAGGCTGAAAGGTATCCTAAATGGAGCATTTGGCTGTGTGTTTTTTTACATATTACACATTTCATACATTCTATGAGAAAAAACAGCCTTAGAGCGACATCAAAAACATGGTTGAAAACAACCCACAGAAACATTTGTGAAGCATCATTCCCTCTGCTCTGGAAAAAAAGACAGGAAATGTTTTTTCCTTTTTCAAATTGACCATTCTTTCTTTACATATAAGAAGACAAAATAAGAAATATCTTCTAGACAAAATTGTCTTTTTGTTTCAAAATACCTTCAATTAAACCTTAACAGTAGCTACTGCTGTGAGAGACTGGACCGTTAATGATTAATGATTCAAAACAACTGCCCACTTGTTGAGGCATCAGGGTTCTTTGCTGAGGCCACTGTTTGCACTCCCCAAGGGGGACACTAAAAGCCAGGCTTTGAGACTGATAAGAGGCAGATCCCGCAAGGTGTGATGGTGCTTTTTATCATGGTAATTGTCATCCCTTACACAATTCTCTCAGCTGTAAAAGTTCCCTCCCTCCCACCAAGGAAGGTCTGATGGGGCATGACTGGCTCAACTGTGCTGATGTGAGAGGCAGCTGTCATGTCTTAGAAATGGTCGTATACCATTGAAGACCCCCAAAGCACCCCAGACTCATTTCTGAGGCCTTCCACCAGAGGACTGAAAGCTCCCCTTGGCATATCTAATCCATCCCAAGGAGTCTATTAACAAGACCCTGGGTTCCCTTGCCTTCTGAGGTGGGTTGTAACTCCCGCTTTGGAAAAGCTTTGACTTTTCTTTTTAAAGGAACTATATTTTCAATGAGACTGCTTCTGAACAAGTAGATGGGTTACTTTTGTATTCTTATCAGTATTTTTAACAGATATTAATATTGTAAATAGAATCATAGAGTTGTTAAGTTTGGAAAAGACCTCTAAGACCTTCAAGTCCAACTGTTAAGCCAGCACCACCATGCTCATCACTAAACCCTGTCCCCACGTGCCACACATCATAGTGTTATGGTTTAGGAATGTTATTCTCCGGTTTAGTGCTCCCGCTTAATATCAGTTATCACTTGTTCACTCCCCTTCTCCCTATCCCCTCTGTGATGTACTGGAGAGTAGAATTGGAGGCTCAAAAGGTAAAGATCACGGGTTGAGATAAGAACAATTCCTGGAAACAGCAAGAAGATAAGAAAAAAATGAACAGTAGCAGCAACATTACTAATGACAGAGGGTACACGAAAGAGACACACAATTCACGTGAAATCAACAATATCCAACTGCTCCCTCTGCCACACTACGTTGACCCAGAAGGGACTCCTTCTCCCCAGAAAAGTCTCGCTTCCCCTCTTCCCCAGAAATGATATGAGGTGGTATAGAGTAACCTCTGGGTCCTGGCCATGCCTTCCCCTGGCTACTGCAAAAATTAACCTTGTCCTGGCCAGAACCAGGGCGCACAGTTCTGTGCAAAGACATATCACATAAATTGCTTGCCTGTATTTTCATTTTTCATTCTAGTTGGAAACTTCTTTTGCACTGAAAAAAGTGTTTCAGCTCACAAAAGCAGGTGGGAGTTAGCCAAAAGTCTAGCTGGCAGGATCCACAACTATGGACAAAATTAGCAAAGGGTTTTCAGTCAAATTCATAACACACAGTTGGTCTGAGATCAAACTGAAGAGGGTCCTGGGTCATATCCCAGTGCATGACCCTGAGCAGAGCACCTCTTCCCATGAGGGTGCTAAGGCCACTTTGTGGCCAACCTGTAGATCCTGAGCCCTGACATTATTTCGATGACTCATTATTTTATTTTTATTTCATTTTATTAATGACATTATTTTAATTGCTCACTCAGGGTGGAGTAGTGGAGAGCTGAAAGAAATGAAAGCCTCTTTTTTCAAACTCATTATCTTCAGCCTGCTAATTGCAAAGCTGGTACAGCTGAGGATCCAGCCTCTTGTGATTAAAGCCATTTCCATCAGATTGAAGATGCAAAACTAATGATGAGAAAACAAAAGAGATTTTGGAAAATAAAAGCAATGTGGTTTTAATTTACTTGTGTAAGTTCCAAACATTGTGCTGTGTTGTCTGCTGAAGTCAGTGTGTTTGACAGCTCAGAGCACTGCTGCAGTTTTGCAAAACTCTGCTGTTTTCTCAAATGCAGAACACCTTAAAAGTTTCTATATTTTGAATTAGCAGCAGGTATGCCTACAATTTTATTACCATTCACTTTAGTTAGTTTTCATATTTCTCAAGCTGGTAGAATTCTCTCAGTCAGATTCCTGCTCAAAACCTGTTGCCACACTTGGCATTAATTTTTCTGAGATCTATGTTTAAACACAGTTATCGATGAATGTAGACTGCATTTCTGCTGGCTGCATTTTAGTAACATTCAGGATATAACTGCAGTGTGATGTAATCCGTCTGGATTTTTTTTTCCCCCCTATTTGTTATTCACTCAAAGAAATAAAGGAAATTTTCAAACATTATGAGTTCTCACAGTTTTCCTGCTAGAAGGTGATATTATTAACTCCAAAATACAATAGTAATCTGATAAGAAATAAATAAAAAAGAAGCTTCAAAATAAGAGAAAGACATATTAGCACAAGTCTTTAAAAATTTGGTTCAGAAATCACAGAATTCAGATGAGTGAAGAAATATTAAAAATTCTTACATCCTGTCGAGCATTTTCTTTTAAGTTTTCCCATGATGACTATCTCTCTTCAGGCTGGAAAATATAGAAAGGTATTTTAAGAGATATTTTAATGCTTCTTTTTGAATCTTAGAATGAAATAAAGTAGTTACAGGCAGAAAAAAAAATGAGAAAATACTTTCTATATTGCAAAATTTAACTGTTTTCCATGGACAGTTCTGCTTTAGTGAGAAAACTTTTTTTTGGTGTACTGTTTGGTATAAAAATTCCTTAACTCACCAAAATAAAATATTGATTTTAAAGTTTATTACTATAACAGGCAGTGGATCCATATATTTTATAGCAAAAACAAAACTCCCCACAAAACCTATCAGAAATGCTTCTTCTATGCTAGTATCACAAGGAATCATGAGGATAAGAATATTGTTGGATGCAGAATGATAGAACTAATACATATGAAAAAAATAGTAATCCTATAATCAGTTTCTGAATTAAAAATCTGCATTGTATAAAAATGTTTTTATATAAATCCTTTTTCATTTTTTCTCTTAATTTTAATTTCAGTTTAGCATATTTCTAAACTTTAATGCTGTCTTTCTATGGTTTAAGCTTTTTGTGATGTTTCATTTTTCACTTTGAGCTAGTGTTGATTTCACATTTCTCTCTATCAGAAGAGAAACTTTGTTGCTATAAAGTGTGAACAGCTGTCCAAAATATTGACCTAATGTTAGAATTAATGCCAAGGACAAATGTTCAGTGCTTTTGTTCTTTTTTAGTTTATTTTAGTTTCTAAACTGGACTATCCAAAGACTAACAAATGAAACTAGAGGGGAAAAAAAGAAATTAAGTGAAGCTTATATCCTTATGTGATAAGAACACATCAAGCATTAATATTTTGAACAAAAATATGGAAAACTTTTAGCATCTTCTAAAAATTACTATTTTTTGGGGAGTATAGAATATATTTGCAATTTTTTAAAAAATATTATTTTGCTTAGATTAGTCCATTGATCAACAAGTGCCAGGTAGAATTGAGGAATATGAGGCAATAGATTTTCTAATTTTGGATTTGTTTTGGAACTAGATTATCTTTAAGGTCCCTTCCAACCCTAAATATTCTATGATTCTATGATAGGTATTCTTGTGGTGGCATTTGTATTTCTGGCTAGCTCTTATTTGGACATCTGTTTCAAGTTAATATTAAAATAATGTATTCCCAAAAATAAGTTAAAAAGTGTGAACTAAATTAATTCTTTCTGTAAAGCATTGTCGAAAAAAAGTGGGTATGTAGGAAGGAAATGTAGGCAGAGTACACAGCAATGCTGCTCTTTGTGAGCAAGTAGTGGAGGGGAAATTAGAAGGTTGGAGCTCTGACTTTTTTGGTATTGAGAGAATATAGGCCATAGGATATAACTGCAGAAAGCTGCTTGATATATGTGTGAGTCAGTGGTGAACCTTGAAGGAAAGAGAAATGCATCAAGCTACACCATTCTCATGACTTGAGTGGAAACATCTTTAAAAGACTGCTCCATGAAATAACTTAAATATAGAATTCCTCTATATTTTCTGCAGTTACATGTTTAATAAAACAAAAGTAGTTACTATTTCAAAGGATACAAGAGTGTAAACAGGAAACTGGTAAAAGGCGTCTCCTAAGAAGCCCAGATACTGCAGTCAGAATGGAAGTTATAGGCTAAAGATACACACATAGCAGGAAAGAGACACTGTGCAACATATGATATTTAATACATTTTACACTAAATACTGACTTACCTTCAAGTTATGATTGATGTATCATATTTAACTGGCTGGAGAAATAATGTTTTTAAACCTGATTTTATTACATTATATCTGACTTTTGAAGAAAATATTAGTTAAATGCATATAAGCATGTATATTAAAATACATATAAGCATGTATATTCAAGCATTAAATATATATTTATGGATTTACATATATTTCATAGTATATCAAAGGGGAAGCATCAATCTTGTTCAGTTTCCACTGACTTCACTAAAAATACTTATACTTTTATATAAAAGTTGCAATCCTATGCAGCTTTTCAAGAGTCACAGATTCTGTCAAGAAAGAGCTGCTCAGCTGGGAGTATTCCAGCTCATAAGGCCCAGTTGCATTAAGTTAAATTACCAGCCTCTTCTTTTTTTACCACAGTTGTCCATGTTTGTGATCAATAAATAGCTGACAATAATAGATCAGTCCTTCCAGCACTTAGAATGGGCTACTTAATTTTCATGTTATTTGATGTTACTGACGTTATTTTAAGACTGATCCTCTTTCCAAAGGGATAAATTCACTTGGAGCTGCACTGAATGAATAGAGAGCCGCTTCTTTTACAATAGTGACAATAGCCTTGACCATCCTTTGTGTAGTATTCCTTTTCTCAAGATTTTTTGGAAATACAATCTAGTTTCTAGATGAAAGCCCCTAAAACTATAAGGTATTATCTCATCTTAGTTGAGACGAGTTAAAAATTTTAGGAATGTGTAAGCAGAAATGTTTTTTTGAGTTGCTGTAGCGAAATACTCATTGTCTAGCCAGGTATTTTGATAATTTTTTAATGAAACATCATAAATACATATGATGTTTAAATGAGACATAAAGGAGAGCATCAGATCTTCAAAAATGGTATTTTGTCTAAAAACATGAATAACTTCTAAAACAAACTTTGAAAGTAATATACACTCATTCCTTAGTTACATTTACATACACTGTCTAAAAACTCTATGAAGAATGACATAACTGAGTGACTGAGGACTGTGTCTTCCCTACTCCATCTTCCAACAAGGCTCTTTGTACAAATCTTTTAGCATTTATAGGTACTCCACAATGAAGGACATAATTTTAGTTGAAATAATGACCCCTAACATGTATTTCAGATGCTTTGAGTTGGGATTCTATTACTTTTCTTGACACTTTTCACTGCTGGATTTGATTCTGAAATTATCTCTGCCATATACCTTTGAAAAAGGTCTTCCAATGGGAGACGGATGGACAGGTCTTGCAATGCTTATACTGTCTCAGTTCTTGTTGTATTTTCCAGATACCAAGACAGTTAGGTGGGTTTTAGGAAATTCTGTGGGCCTTCACAATCTATTTCTGGTACTGCTCAAAACAACACAAGAAGAAATTTTATATAGAAATAATACATTTCTATGTTATATTTCACTTTTTTATCTGCTTCCTAACCTCAAAAATTAGCTGAAGAGTGATAGTATGAGGAGAACTCAATGTTTCTAATTGTCCCAGTGTTCTGGAAGGGCTTTTGGGAATTTAAAAGATTCTTTCAGAGAAATGAATTACTTAGCTTGTTAAGCTGCTTGTTTCAGACAATATAAAATTGAATGGGGTAGTTTCTGTTATGTCTCAAGAAGATTCAGAGTAATTAAAGGCTTGAATAAATTATTATTGATATTATAGATGAACTTAGAACAGAAAGTACAATAGCTCTCTGTACTGGTTTTAAAAACCCAGTGGAGAAAAGTTAAGACTGGTCCAGCTGCCCCCTGACAGCGGAGGGCGAAAACAAAGAAAACAGGACTGCGAGAGTTAAAAACGTTAGAGTCACAGTTTTACTGAGGGAAAACCTCACAAATAACACAATACAGAGGAAAAGGGCTTACCCACAAAACCAGAAAAGGCAAAATGTTACCCCATCCCCATCCCAGGGCATCCCTGTTCCCATGCTGTGCGCCATGTGGCTCAGAGAGCAAAGAAAGTCCTGTGGCAAATAAGTTTCCACAGTTTAACGACCTCCCCAGGCCCTCCCTGGCCAGACAAAAACAACAGGGAACAGGGGCAAAGCAAAACCTGGAAGACTATTTCATCCAAAAGGATTTATGCTGCTGAGACACTGGTGTGGGTACAGCATAGGGGGAGCATGGGTGCAGGGGGCTTTTTGTACCCTGCTGGGTGACTTCCTCCAGCACTGGTGCTGCTCCACTCGGCTCTGCTGGTGTTTGGGCTCCGTGTGGCTCAGCTGGGGCTCATTCCCACATGGGTGCTGTTGTGGTAACTCTGGCGGTGACAGTGGTGATGTGATGGGTTCTCTCTCCCAGTACTGAGCAGCCACATGGTCCTGACCCCCAGACCCTCACTTCCTCTCATGCAAGCCCAGGAAAAGAATATTGGTGCTTCCAAGCACAGTGTTGGTGGTGTAGAATACAGAGTTTGGTCACACCCACATAGTGCTAAACTCTGCCTTCTGTCTCTGTGAGTAGGACACCCTCCTAGTTTCCCATGGATCAGAACACAAGGATGCACACAAGACTAACAATTATTCTATTGAACAGAGCAGGAAAAGGCTAAATAATCATCATCTGAGAGCTTTGTCTGAGAAGTCCTAACATACTTTATTTTTAATATTTAATGAGAAAATTCTTTCATACTCATGTTGATACTGAAATTAGTTACACATTTGTACACTCGAAGCTTGCAGGATACTTTTGCTATCAAACAGTCCTAGTTCCTAAAAGTAGCAGTGCTCAAGAATCAGATTATTAAAACTGTGGTGTTATTCCTTGCAGGCCTTTAACAATGAGAACTTAACACATACAGATCATTTGTCCTTTTTAAAATGAAAACCAAGTTTTTGTCATAGTTCTACCACAAAGCTGTTTTCTGAACTCATTCTTCTCCTAGTGATTTAAACAAACAAGTACATAGGTCCTGATTTCTGTTAGTACTGTCATATCTTCAGCACTCTCTGTCTCAGTGCTATGGCCAGGATAAATACAAACTAGTAAACAGTTAGAGTTTAGATAGATAGAGTAGATAACCACAGAGAGAAACTGATAAGCTATTCCAGTTTGTAGTATTTTATTTACAAAGTTTTATAAAGCAATATGTACTGAGGGAGGACTGGCTCGGTGTTTTAGCATGTTCTCTTTTGCAGAGAAGTTGTCAGAGAGTTTCACTGACTGGTCTTCTATTTTTCATACTATATTAATTATACCCTTTGGATTAAGAACTGCTTTTCTGACCACAAATTTGTGGCGCTACCAGATGGAAGAACATGCTCATTTCAATGGATTTGGTCCACCTCCTTTGCCAGAAAGGAGTGTTAACTTCGGTACAGTTTCTGTTTATATCCTATTTAGCATAAACACAGTGAATGATGAGAAGTTAACCACTCCCTGTGGATGAACAGAGCTTGAAATTGCTAAAAGTTCCATTACTTGAAATACTAAAATTCTTGTATGCGGTTTGTTTCATAAAGGATGAATTTTGGGAAGCTGTGTATGATGCTAAATCATACAGAAACCCTTATTTTAAGCCAATTTTTCTCCTTAACCAGATCATTCTTCTTGTAATATGTAGCAGTCCAGCTACATATTTTTTTATGGTTTTATATTACCTATATCTGACAACTCCAGATGAAGAGCTGGTTCAACCCTGTATCTTGCAAGACTTCTCACTCCACTGTGCCTGAGTAGCACCGAGTTCACAGGTTTCGCTTGAGGCAATTAGTAAGACACAGATCTGTGCAAATATGTGTGCACAATCCCTAAAGCCTATAGAAGAGTTTTTGGAGAAGGCCCACTGTACTGACTGTTCTTTCTGGAGTATCTTTTTATGTGCAGATTACATGAGGAGAAGAGAACGCATTATACAAGTGAGTCCCTTTATACAACGTTTCCCTCTGTGAAGCTTTATCAGCGAAAAAGCTGCAGGCAGCAAACCCAGAGATAGCCTGTAACTGATTTTTGAGAAGCGCTTTACACCATTTCCAGCAAGAATGCCATCTCAGTCTTTAGTGGAGGATATTTTCCTTGGGCAGATGATATGTAGTAATTTTTGGAGGAGATAATAAATATCCTCCCTTACTAATGCATTCCATTTTATTAGCTAGATCAATATTGCTGTAATTTCTAGCCATTAGCATCTCATTGCTACATAGTACATAAAACTATTTACATTAACACTGATCAAAATTGCAACAGCATATATTAAAATATGAATGACATACAATCAGAATTTTCTGTTTCTACTGCCTCCAGTTGTTTGTGACCTCAGATATGAAGTTCAAGTTTACACTTAATAGCACAATTATGTAAATCTGTAATTCTAACACTGAATTACAGCTGGTAATGATCAATAATTATATTTCTGTGTGATGTGAAGTTAATACTGCCACCATAGATTAATGTAAACAACAAAATTATTTCTGCAGTCAAGAGCTAACAAATCATCATAAACAAAGAGAACTAAACCAATCTCTTTGGAGCTTAATTCCCCCAGCATAGTAAACAGATTTTTTATTTCCGATGAATGTAAAAGCAGTGATTAAAGAAAACACATCTCTACAAAAATTGCACAATGGCCGTATCTGTTAGTACACTTTGATTTATTTTTAAAAGAATGTTTGAAACAGAGGTTGAAATAAATAAAAATCTCTCCAGAGAAATCTGGATAATAATTTTGTTGGAATAGTTCTAGGGGAAAATAAACCCTGAAGAAAAAAGCAGATTAAAATAAAAGCAGAGTGAGGGATAATCAAACACAGTATATCATAACTTCGAAGTTCTTCAGAGTTCATTCACCTGTAATATTGTTCTCTGCTGAAAAGGACAACAGGAAATGCATAATGGGACATAGCAGTCCTTGAACTAGCTGGGAATTGACTGGAATAGGTGATACTGAGGAATATTTGTTGTGATTTGTTCACTATTCTTTCAAAAACATAAAAACATGGTTACAGTAAGAACTTTTTTTGCCTTTTAAAAAGTTCCATCTCAACATTTTTTCACCTTGTCTTTGATACTTATTCCATGGGCATACCAGAGAAATATCAAGCAAACGGGAACCTTCTCTTGTCTCTTTGCATGACAAGAACTGGTCTGGTCATGCAAAATGAGGCTGCAAGGTCACCCAGAACTTTGTAGTGTTGTCTGTGGTCCAAAACAGGTCTAACACCTAATCTAAATGAATCTGAGTCTGTTTAGTTAGAAAGCTGATCCATGCACACTGATACCCTGATGACTCCCTTACAGAATTGGTTCAAAATTTACCTTGTAAAAGTGGTAAAACCCAGGTAAAGCTATGGATAGCTAAATATAATAAGTTGTACTTACTCTTCAAGTGAGAAGTGTAAGTACAAATGGCAACAGTGCAAGAAGCCACTCAGTGGCTGGAGAAATGTTGAAGAATTCTTGAGGAGGAACAGTGTCTGGCCTGAGTTCTAGTTTCTATTTCTTCATAAGTAGCACATTTTCAGAACAACATCAGGAAACATGAAGGAAAATGCATTCAAGTGCAGAGAAAATTGGGAAAGTGGGATTGAAATCTCTGAGAAAAGGAAATAATTATAATCTATCTTTAGAAAATCTTAGCAAACATTGTTTTGGAGAACAAGCTGAGCTTTCTCTGTAGTGCCAAGTGGCTGTTCCAAAATGGAACAAAGGCTTTTACTGATTCCACTGAGCTTTGTCTCATTCCTTCTCTTTGCTTTCTCTCTGATACACGTAATTAATTAATTAATTAATTAAAAACAAAACAAAAAAACCCAACAAAAACAACAACAACAAAACAAACAAACAAACAAAACCAATCAAAAACCCAACAACCCCCCCAAAAAAACAAACAAACAAAAACCCCCAACCAAACAAACAAAAAAACCCCAACAAAAACCCCAAAAAACAAACAAACAAAAAACCCCCTTATTGCTGCTTTTGGATTTCTGTATAACCCAAATGGGGCTTATGTTTCTATTAAGTGTGTCTTTCTCTGCAGGAGGAGGTCTCATAAGAGCTTTTAGTTGAAACCAGTTATTTATAGGCTTGAAATAACTGCAAAACCGTGGATTCAGTAGGAAGCCTGTGCTACAGAGACCTGAAGGAATATCATTTGAATGGCAAGAATGTGTAAGACTTACTAATATTTTTTTAGAGTTTTAGTAAGTATTTACGAATAACAAGGGGCACATAATATTATGCTAATTCTTTTAAAAAATTGGTAATTAATTGCAATTAACATAAAAAATGGTTTTCTAGTACCCTCTTTTTGGCACTTGAATGACAGAAGAAAACTGCTCAGTTTGTTACTGGTTTTTGACTTGTCAGACAGTGCCCTAAGTGGGTGTACGGTTGGCTCATAACTTTTAATTTAGTTTTTTAGGCAGTTAAATTCTACAAGCTGTTGTGAAAATGAGAAGACTAAGAACTGAGTATTGAGGAGGGGACTAAACAACTATTGTAGCAAGGAAATTTGTTTGAACAAAATAGGAAGAGTCCTAATCATTTCAGTATTAATTTTTTTAAAAAGATCTTCCCTTTTACACTTCTTTTCACTTTACTTCCCTTCTAGCTGATATATTTCCTTTTAAATTATCTTTCTGTCTAGGAAAGCTCTTGATAAATAAATAGCAAAACATTAAAAAACATTTAGCTGCACAATAGAACTAGTGGAGAATCCAAAGAAACAGAAAATGAAATTAAGAGAAACACTCTTAAACCTAAATCAAGCCTTACAACATCATTAAACCTAATCCAAACACTTCAGTATAAATTTAAAACAGACTCAAACTTTATAAAGACAGCAAGTGGGAGGATAAAAGATAAAACAGGAAAGAAAGAAGGAGTTACGAGAGGAAGTCTCTGTGTGGCTCTAGGGTACTGATTCCAAAAATCACTGAAATTACCCTAGATTCAGTCATGTTTTTCTATTCACCTAGCATCTGCAGGAAAACCAGAGAAACCCTGTGTTGTGGCAAATATTTTATGAAAGATGAAGTGCCCAGTACTGAGAATCATTTGGCACAAAATTTGGCAGAAATAAACGAAGAGAGTCTCTTGTATTCTTTTGATGTATGACTACAGTAATTTCAGAGAAAAGAGGTGTATGACACACAAAACTAAAAAGCAGGATCAAGTAATTATGCTCAAAATTGAAATAATAATCAACTGCCTTAAAGGATGAGTTTTGTATGGATTTAGTACAAGATATTTAGCCAGTTTATTTCAGAGTAATGACTTGCTCTGAAGCCTTCTTCCAGTCTGCACTCAGTTTGAAAACTATGCCAAAAGAAGGAGCCTAGGAAAGTGTGTCTTTGGGGATCTTTTCTTCCTGTAAAATCTTCATAAAACTTTTTATCATGTCAGTATAATCCAGATTTCTAGCTATTTAAAGAATCTGTAATGTTTGACATACTAATTCTATGAAAGACTATCAGATAATTCAAATGGAATTTATAGTGACCCCAGCTAGGACAGAGTTTAAAGCAAAAGATCAGAAGAGAATTTTCCTTTACCTGGGTATCAGTGGAGAGTCATGAACAGATCAGTCACAGACCATTATGGTCGGCAAAATGTCGGTTTTATTAGAAGAAAGACAGTTTATATAGTGCTCATGACACTTAGTTCTTGTTCACACTACATTGGATACATAAGGAAAACATACTTTGCTGTCCACTGCTAATTGGATTACAACAGGTTGTCATAGGAGATGAGAAAACTTTATTCACCTGCCAAAACTCCTCCTTGGCATCTGGCAAGAATCCACCTTTGTTCTAACTTCAGCTCCTGTAGCCATTTTAGTGGCATAGTATTTTTTACTGTCTACACCCAGTCATGCCAAGGCAAAGGTCTCAGAAATGCAATAGAAATTGTTCACACAATTTCTGTCCTCCGACACCTGGGTCATCATAAACCACATATTTCTTTCTGTGCCCTATCATATTCCCTGGATACATCTTTGGATGTTCCTTTTCCTATGGGAATTACTAATTAGTTGGGATGGAACAAGTAGTTGACTTTTATTTAGTGTTCTGCATGTAGTGAAACAAAGAAGACTGGATTAGAAAATATATGTATGTTTCATCATGAAAGCTTTTATCAGTGTATCTGATGTAAATAATTTAAAATACCTTCATGGCTGAGCACAGAACTTTAGAAAACAATCCTAGAAATATGTGACTGGACCAACCATTAAAAAACAAACACGAGTATTAGGATAATGGAAACATCATCTTAATTTAAGCTATGTGTTGAAAGATGGCAGTTGAACTACTTAAGTCATATTTGTCATAGCGGAAAATAATGCGGATCACAATACAGAGCATAAGTGCACACGTTACAGAATTTTTTTCTATCATACAAATTTGGAAACTTATGTAAGAAACTTATAAAGATGCAGAACTAATATTCGAAAATAACATACTTGAGGGCTAGCCAGAGGCAAAGAGAAAAGTCATAGCTTTGAGTTCTCCATTATTGGCCTGTTTTGATACTTCAATCACTGCTTGTGCTGCTGTGGAAAAGTGTCACATTTGTGAAAGGTATCTTGCTATCAAATCATTCAAAGCAAAGAGTCAGAAATATCCTTCCAATGCTTTATGCAAACAGACATATTGCCAATGTGATTACAAAATTGTGGTTGCTCTGCAAATTGCAACACAAGAGCACAAACTGGAAACTCTTTGGCAGAACATAGCAACCCTCTTAAAATTATCCTTGTGAAGACACAAAATTTCTGATCAATAGTAAAATGAAATTCAAAGCCCTGGAATATTGTTTATATGAGAGATATCTCAGAATACTCTGTGTCGGAATATCAGAATGAAAAGGAAGGCATTGATACTCCAGATAATGAAGGAGAAGGGCTATTATGTTTCGCTACAGTTGAATACAAGAAGATGTTGTGGAAAGAGTCATCCAGTCCATTGCTTGTGGGTAACACATAACAAGACTGCGGTGTAAACTGGTCTGGCTAACTCCAGCAGTAATGGTTTCATTAAGATGATGACAACTCATAAACAGATGTAGGGCATGTATCATGACAGGGCAGCAAGGGTGATCTGCCACCTCCAATCCTGGTGAGCAGGTGGAAGCATAGCAAGGAAACAATTAGAAATTTGATCAGGTCTTGGTCAAGCAAATTGTTTCAAAACAAGGGTGGATGTATGTTCAGGTGTCAGAAGCACACCCTGAGACAGATTTTAAAACTAGTAAGCCCAGCTAAATTAGCATGACTGTGATGGAATTACAAAAACAAACAAACAAAAAAACACACACACACACAAACAAAAAAGCTCCCCAAACCAACAAAACTCTAAGAAGGAGTAAGAGCTGCTGGGAAAGGTGGTAAACAAACCAGTTACTCTGTGGAGAAACCAAATCCCTGCCATATAGAGAATGACTCAATGAAGGGAAAAAAGAGAATAGAGCCTCTGTCCATCCCCAGCCCTCCACCTATTTGTAGATCTGTGCAAGGCCAAGCCATAACCTCTGTGGAGGGACTGTGTGCCCTTCCCAAAGAGTCCATGAGTGGAACAAGGTCATAAAAGGGCTGGCTGATCCCTACAGGGCGGTTGCATAGCAGGAGTCAGTGCTGGCTTGGACTTTAGGTTTTCTGCAATCACTCTGAGGAATAACCTCACAGCACAGAGCTGTGAGGAGGTCTTCAGTGATTATGTCGAGGAACCAAACACTGGCACCTTTATTTTGGGGAATTACTTAGGAATAGTATTTGCTCCATACTGGCATTAAACTGATCATGGTTTTCTTCCCATGCTTGGTACCACCTCCTGCAGCTGGAAGGCAGTTCTTCCCACAGTTATGTACGGTCTTTTGTTCTCTCAGGTGATCACCTAAAAAGTTGTTACAAGTCATTGAAATTCATCAGTAAGACTCTGCTTTGCATTAACTTGTTAATCCTCTGTTAGAGAGGCACATTTTCAATGTGGAGTAAAAATCTGCCCCTTGTTCCACTACTGCAGTGTCTTTTACTGCTTAGTTCACCACCTGCTGTCTTATCTTTGGCAAACAGCAGGTACTCATGCTTGTATTGAAAATAAAAAATATATTGAGAATTGGAGCTGAGATGTTGGTAGGAATGTCTAGGATAAGACATTTGAAAAGGTATCAGAAAAATAAAGTCAATCAAGTTCTATTAATCATATGATTGAAACTCCCTTTTTAATATATGCTATAGCTTGCTAACATTTGTTTAATATACTCCAGAAACTATATATATGATTCACTCAAAACTGTTTTGATACTAGTCTTAGAAATCCACATTAAACAACTATTATCACTTGTAAATTACCACTTACTAGCACTGCTAAAATCCCATTTTTAATGTTCATACCATATTATATGTAGCAGTTACATGTAAAACAGCACAAGATACTTACCAGATTCTTTTAAAATACAAACCTAAATCTTAACTAATCTTTCCCAAAATATACCCCTCTGTCCAATACAATTCACGTCAATGCCTGATATTTCTAAAGCAGCATTGATATCATCACTTAAAAGCTGTCAAACAATCAAAGAATGACTGGAAAGGAAGAAATCAATTGGAAAAACTATATATTTTCTGCATCTTTGTGTTGAAGTCTCACTAACAAAAAAAATATATTTATTACTTTTAAAGAAACCCACAGTGATTTGTTTTGTTTCCCTCAGTTTCCTTAGGCATATCACCTAATCTTGCAATTTCCCAGCACTTCAGAAATCTGACATTTGTGATGCTTTTGTATAGAGAACTGTCAACACTTTATAAGTGAGCTCAGGCTTCAGAAGGGGGGCCTTCAGGGAGGTTGTTTATTTTCTATTTGTTCTAATGCTCCCTCATTGAAAACCTAGAAAACAAGATTTTTCACATACATACTCTGAGAAACAGATTTTTTTTCCCCTAGCTATGCCAGAGACCTCTCCTATCCTAAGTGGTAAGGAGGTAAAGATGATGGTCAAAACCAAAGTATCAATGAAGTCTGCAACTGTAACTGCAATATAGTAAATTAATTTGCAACTGAGCAAGCAACACTCTCCTTAACTGATCATTTTACCTTTCTGCCATTAGGACATGTAATGGCATTATCTAAATGACTAATGAATGACTAATTATCTAATGAATTATCTAAATTACTCTAAATTTCTAGAGTAAACCTACCAGATATATATTTTTTCTTTCTTCCTTCACAGTAACATCAGTTGACAAAAATGTTTGTTCTTTTATTAAAAATTTTATTTTATACTCTCACTGTACTGTACACTTTTGTAAATTACCATGTAAGAAATAAGTAAATAAAACTTCATTTCAAAGTCATTTTGAACAGCCCATAGTTAATTCATATCCTAACACTGTGATTTTACATAGTTAATTACCTTGCAAATTCCTATCTACCTGGCATGCTTCTTCCTTCTTCAGCAAAGAAACTGAAAGAAATGTTTCACAGTGCCAGCTGCTGCTTTTGCTTGACCCCTTCTACTTGATAAAGAGTCAGTGGTTGATGATCTTATCCTGATCAACCACAAAAAAACCTGTTGGACTCTGAGGCAATGTGTGATCAGTATCATCTAGGAGGTTGAATTATGATTCAGAAAATGTGATGTTCTGAAGGAACTCTTACTTTGCCCTGAGTTACTTCAGCTCTTACCCAAGCCTATTTTTTCACGTTATCTATCTCCTTGAAAAAAAAGAGACTGGGCTAAATGCTGTGGTAACTTTAAATGATAATTGACTCAACATTTATGTCAAGTTGAATTTATTTTTCCTATGTGTAGGTCAAAACCAGAAACTACATATATATTAGGAGAACCAAAGAAAACAAAGTGAGAAAATGGATTTTGCAGAGTATGCCACTTGTACATCTGAACTGCTAAAAGAAATAGGTACTCAAACTGCTATGGGCAGAAAGTATATTTCTATCTGCCATTGACTACAAGATTATGTTTCATTCTACTTAACACCTGCCTGCTTCTGAAAAACTCTATATTTGGGTTTCTAGTTTATATTACAACCCATTAGATGCAGAAATAAAATGATTTACTATAAAAGTTCAAAATTACAAGCTGTTGCAGACCATCTGCTTATCAGTCCAGCACAAATGCATCATGATAGAAATACATCCTTTGCGAGGAATCTTCCTTTAAAGGGGTATTCATTTAAGGGTTTTATAAAGCTATAGAAAAGCTACTCATCCAGGGCATTAGGAATCATTAGAAATGTTATGAATGCCATTAAAATAAGAACATAAGTCTAATAATGAAAGCAGTTTGAAAATCAAGTACAGTTGAATTTATCTTTACAAAATGTTGGGGGAAAAACTCTTAAAAAAGGATAGAAAGCAATAGAATAAGAACATTTAATGTATGCAGATGTGTGTGCTCAATGTGTAAATAAGGCCAGGTCACTCTATACCATTTCCTCACATAAACAAAAAAGCTAGGGGTGAGAAACTGTTTTGACTACGTAATGTAAGTAGTGGGAGGGAATAAAAGATAAGATATTGTGTTGAAGCAAAGATTTTGAGGTTTTGATTACAGCCTCTGTTTAAAGCAGGGTTCCTCCTGCTCTGGAGAAAACAATCACATCACAGAAAATCTTTGACAATATTTGTCTACTCTTCTAATGCCTTAATCAGCAGTAATTTACATAATTACTCATATCGCACAGGACATAATACTACATATGACCACATAACAATTTAAAGAGTTCCATTACCTTGCAGTGAGGACTTTTATTTGTGATCCTGCCCCTTTCAGCAGCGCTTGGGTTGGACGAGGATGAGGTCCAGCACAAGAAGAGATAATTTTTTATTCCAACAAACCCAACAGTGCAGTTGTCAGAAAAACACTAGAAAGTAAATTAACTTTTTGAGTATACTCTGGAATACCAGGAGTCCATGGGAATCGTGCCCACCAAGTCTACAAACCTCCACATGTTAATAAGAAAGGAAACTCATACCTTCTGTAAGAAATCCCTCCAATGCAGAAATTCCCAGCAAAGAACAAAGACAACTCTGTGTTCTTGGAAACAAGATATTGCTTTGGGTGCAAGTAACTGACATGGGATGTGGGATTGGCAAAACATAAGAGACTGAAATAATTAGGTTTTTTATTAAAATGTATTTCTTTGATGCTCAGCTATATAAAGAATGGCATACATGTTTATATACTGTAATTGACTCTTTCTGCTTGTCTCACATGCACATCCATGAGATGCACAGTCCTGTTTGTTTAAATATCTTTGCATAACTGCACTGTGGAAGTTGAACTTCAAGGTCCTATGGATTGGTCACTTACTTTTTTCAGTGGGATTTAGCTCAAAATCCTTGTAATCAGTTCAAAACTAAACAGTCCTCTGACCAAATTGAGAAAAGTGTTATTCCCTCTCTCCAATACATTTAAACTGCAACTGGCTTTAGGAACTCACAGGTTGTCTTCCACTTTCAAGCAAGTATTGAAAATGTACAAAACATTTAGAAGCAATTTAACGTTTATTATCTTGCTTTTCACTTCTTTCCAACTTTTGCCCATATTAATTCAAAATATTTCCTTTATTTCTACACTTCAGGTTACCTTTTTTTTTACTTTCTCTTGCTTCTGTACCTCTTCTTTAACACTTTTCACCATCCAGTTCCATTTTTTTTTCTATTAGCTTTTTTCCTCTATTTCACATCATTTCCCAAGACAACAGCTCTATGCTCTTGGATCTTCTAATTTTTATTTTACCCTCTCAATGCTTTATTGTCTGTTCCCAGTTTTCTTCTTCTCTCCGGTAGGATATTGCATAAGTAGTATGTATTTTTAATACCATATAGCAGAGACCATCCTTCAAGAGGCAAAGATAATGTAAGATTATATGCGAGTAGGAAAGTTACAACAGAAACAAAATTAAAGCAACTCAGTATGTGGATGAATCAGACAGATTTTAGGGTTTCACTCTTTTGTATTATGCTTTGAAAAAATTTTAGTTTTTCTTTTTTTTGTTTTATTTTGTTTTGTTTTGTTTTTGGTTGGGGTGGGGGTGGAATTTTCTATCCCTTTCACTTGTCTGCTTTTTTTTTCTCCACAGGAATTCTTGTCTCTTGACCATTTTCCTGGACTCCAAACATACCAGCAAAGAAAGAAATCTCAGCCCTCCATTTGAATAATCCCAACTCAAAATGGAAGAAAGAAAAACTGTCTTTAATTAAAAGCAAACTTAAAATATTACAGAGTGGGTGAGCTCTTGTGGAGGAAAGCTGGCCTTACAGTTAGCAATAGTATGGGTAAAATAATAAGGAAATTAATGTTACCTTTTTTCCATAAATGTATTTTAAGTGTGGGTAGAGGTTTTTTTCTGCTTTATCCTTAGGGAAATGAAAAATTCACTGTCCTGAAGAAACAATGGATAATCTGAGATAACAATTTGGGTTTTGTGTATATTCAACCTTAATTAATATTCAAATTTTTATTGTTTACCAGATATTAAAGACAATATTGAAAAATTTTTAATGGACAAAGAACAAATGTGTGGATGCACAAAATTACGTGTATTAATTTTTTCTTTAGGAGAGAAGTCAGATTTTTATGACTGTAGGAGATTGCAGAAAATTTATTTTACATAAACAATAATAACTCATCAACAGTAATAACCTCATCAGATCATTCTAGAATCTGAAGGCTCAGAGAAACGGAAATTTCAAAGCCTCTGACACCACTACTTGAACCATACCTTAGAGTCCTACTAGTAAAACCTGTGGCAAATTCACACCAGTGTGGTTTTTTTAGAATGGATAATTAAGGTATTTTCTGTGATGATTTCTGTTGCAATTACTGAGCTTATGAAAAAAATGTCATGAGCAGATTTTTATCAATTAAATTGTTGCTTTAAGTGACAAAAATCTGAGCATTCATACTTAGTAATATTTGGTCTCTAACTTACCTAATTATATGCGAGAATTTTAATAAGTGTTGTGTACAAAAATCACCCATTTTGAAATTTCAGTACAAATCAGTTTTTAATTGGTAACTGAAACTTTACGGTGATCTCTGGATGCAACTTACAGTACAAATTTTTGTACCTAATTTTTGGGTTTATTTTTTTTTTTTAATTTTGCTCTACATCAGTAGAAAATGCCTAAAAAACATGGAAGGCAGTCAAAGGTAGTGTATAATTATGTATAAGACATTAGGAAAGCAAGAGTAATCCAAATTTCAAATGTTATTTTGTAATTATTTTCCATCTGAAATGAACAAATGAGGTTGAGAATGGTTTTCTGTGACCTGGCACTAGCTTAATACAAGGATAAAGGCCCACAATTTGTGATGCACATGAGTTCAAGTTTTGGGTTTTGGGTACTAAAGTACCTGAAGCACCTGTCTTCTGAAAAGGTATTAATAAATGATTAATTCAAAACATCTAGGATACTTAGGCAGGCATAGTGAAGTATGTATATGGTAGAATAAAGGAAACATAATCTGACTGACCTTGCAATCTTAACACTGTTTCCTTCAGTACAGTGAACTCCTAAGAAACAACGGGAGTAGTGGAAAATGAAACCTATATGTGGCCTTTTACAGTAAATGAAAACCCTGAGAAAAAAACTCAGCCGTGTTAGAAATGTGGAAAGATTATATTAGAGCGAACAAACTCACTCTTCCAGTACAACTGTCACTGCTTTTTTCCATCAGTTTTCCTTCCGAGTTTTTGGTCTGGAGAGAGTGAAACTGCATGGACTAATTTTAAAATCTACCTGTTAGTCCCAGTTAGTGGGATTATCCTGTGAGATTTCCTTATAAACAAAAAAATCAGAATTAACTGAAACAATGAAAATATGAACTTCAGAAATTAAAAAATTAAAACTTTTCATCCTATTTATCCTAAAAGTAGGTTTCACATTTCATAAGTTATAGCTTGGGTGCTTCTGAAAAAGCCTTCATATAGAGTACACGTAGTGTACATCATGGGCATGTTCTTATATTTTCCAAGTAAAAACTTATTTTGCAAAAACTACAAAGATTAAAGATCTTTTCACCAGCACAACTGCCATCTCATTTCAATTTGCATCCAATCTACAGTAATTATGAACACACATACACTCAAATAGGCACACACACACACACATATACATACTGTGAACCATACAAGACTGAAAAATGATCCCTTGTAAATGAAATCTCTACGCACTTCTAGAAGAAGGAACAAGGCTGAAGAAAAGAATCCATCAGAGTGCGTTGTTTTGGCTTTCAAAGTGGTTATTAAATGCTCACAAAAACTTTTCAGTAAATATTATAATATTTCAGAAAATATTATAGATTACTGTACAAAGATATCAACCTGATTTTTTGCTATTCATAAGATGACCTTCAACTGAACTCTGGAAAGTAAATGGCAGGAAAGTTTTCTGAAAAACTTTAGTGAGGATATAAGAGATTAATGAATATATTTGTGTTGGACACTCTCCCCAGTATAGCGTATGGGGAGTGATAGAGTGATAGAACCACGTTATTTATTGTATTTTTTCAGATCATCTGCAATGTTAATTTATATGAGTTTGATATCATTTTTGTCTTTTAGTTGTGTGTTATTCTGAGAAATCCCTGGGGAAGGAAAGGATTTATATGCTTTGTGTACACATTCTGCAGACTAAGCACTTTGGCATAATTATTTTTGGCACTCACTAACTGATTAAAACATCCAATTTAACTCATAATCAGTAAGAGTAAACCTTTTTAATATACCTCAAAAGTAAATTATCATTTGCTACTCAAACATCCCTTTCTGCACATGTCCCCAGTAAAGCTGTTCTTTTGTTAATGTACCTACTAATGAGGATTTCCTTTTATTTCTTCCTCTGGGCAAAACTACCTTATCCTTTTTAGAGAGGTAGGAAAAAAAATGAGATGGAAGCTGACCGTGCTCCTACACAGATTTCTAATGTCATACCAGTTATAATTCATTCTTTTGTCTGTGTGTGTGTATGTTTTCTGTAGACTCAGCTGCTAAAGAAAACACATCTTTCCTTTGTGTTTACTTATGTATGGAGAAATGTCAGCAGTCAGAAGGAAAAAATATTTGCAAAAATAATTTGCATGACTCAGAAGAAAATTGTTCAAACTCTTTGGCAAGAGTTTGTGGTTTATTGTTGTTTTGTTTTGGTTTGGGGTTTTGTTTTGGTTTGGGGTTTTGTTTTTTTATAAGTTACATTTTGATTTTGCTACAAAACCTATTTAAAAGGATGTTCTAACCGTGCCTTAGCACTGAAACTTGAAGTGAAGAAAATAGTGGTTCTGAAAGAATGGAAAAACATTATCAACCATGCATGAGGAAGGAAACACCGTTTGTAGAGCTCAAAACTGATTGGGCACTCAGACAGTTATCGCTGGAAATAAAAAAATCCACAATGCTCCTTGATCATCCCAAATAGTGTTCTCTCCTTAGCTGGGACCAACATGGAAGTCTAAGACAGCCACAGAACAGTAATCATAAACAGTTATCATAGGTTTTGGAGGCTGTTATAGCCACCTGGATTTTGTTCAATTAGCTCAAAATGATGTATCTGAGATTAAAGAGGCCTTGTTTTAGAAAAATCTGGTCAATTTGCCTTTATTTCTTGTTTGATGCCATTTACATGGTGCCACCAATCCAAGCTATTATTACCAACACAGCTTTCTGAGAGTTACATCTAACCTGCAGTAAAGATACTTTTGTGATCAGTGCTCTTAATGTTTCAAAACAGAGGCAAAAGTCAGGCAACGGTTCAGAAAATGTTCAGTGGGGAATAAACTAACATAAAATCAAACACTGACTTCCAGGGCTAGCTGCTGTATCTGTTTCCTTTATTTGTCTCTCCATACAGAAAAGGGTTGTCATAGAAGCAAGCTACCATCAGGGTTTAGAAACTGAAAAATAACTCTTTGTATCTGATAAAACAAAGCAAAACCAAAGGAAAGAGCTTCTGAGAAGGCAGCTCCAGACAGCTCTCCATGCTAAACTGAGTTCATTAGGAGGCTGCACTCTTGGCAGTGATGTGATACTCCATTACCCTCTGCTTTAACTGATTTATTTTAAGCACAGGAAGAAAAGTCAAGATTGGACACAGAAGGAAACAATTGCTTTTGACCTGTTGTGGGGGAGTTTACATGTAGAGGTGCCTTTTGGTCTAGTTGCTGAAGGGAAAACAAGTACAAATATCTTGGCCTTGGCTGTTAGGGTCTGATTATAAGCACTGTGCTAGAGAATTCATGGATTATTCATGTGTAATTACAGATAGCTATTGTGCTCTTTTAAATCATACCTATGGCCCATTATGGTCCATAACAACTGAAATAGCAATTGTCATAGTAAGGTTTGGGCTCTGTCATAGAGTGTAGGCTCTAATCAATAATGATGAATGGTAAAATTTAGCATCAAGCAGGAGAAAGTCTAGTTGCCTCCTGCTATAAATCTGTACAAATACCAAGTCGTGCAGCTGCTAGATCTGGAAATTTAAAAGGCAACACTCTCCCTCCACCCCCTACACAGGCACCTCTATAAAAGTTGAAAAAGGAGAAATGCACAATATGTCAATTCTAATAATCCACATGCTGTTAAGACACTTTTCTATTTATTCAAAGCAGGGTGAACCCTAGGTTGTTTTCAAGGTCAATTCCAGGTGAAAGGGGGGTCATCTGGAGGCCACCTCGACTCCCATGCAGGTCAATAACGCCTCCTCGCTGCCCCAGAAGACAAGCTGCTCACACCCAATCAATCCACCAACGCTCCTGCTGCACCCAGCGTAATGAACAGTGAATAAATGTAGCCTATCATCACAAAACATGCTTTTTAAGTACCTTCCCTTTTCATGTAAAACCTCTAGCTGTCAAATTCTACATTCACTCATCCAGCAGTGAGTAGCAAAAGTGAGAAATCAGGCTCTCATTGGGGTTGGTAAAAGGTCATTGCTGACAGACACGGAGGTTAAACTGCCGAGTTAAAATACTGTTCATTACCCACTGCAGCTTTTTGCTAACTACACTTCTTTGTGTTACAGTCAAGCACTACATCAATATGCCCCTCCTCCTAATTCATTAACAATTGTTGAATTGTACAGAAGGGGAAAAAAGAAGGATTGATCTTTTATACCTTTTTTTTAATCTCTTTTCCGTGTCAAATACTTTTACATCTTTATCTACTCAGTATTAAATACTCTGCTTACAGACTGTGCTGTCTGCTTGCCATGAACAGTCATCATTATGGGTACAATTCCTGAAAGCAGAGACGGCCAGTTCATCTGAAACCCCAAAGATTTGGGGCTGCCAAAGCAATAGTTTCTTTTCTCTTACATTTTTATCGATTACCCTTAGCAGAGTGACATCTGTATAATGACAGACTTGAAATTTTGCATTACAACTATGTCATATTAAAACATGTTTGAATAAAAAAATACTTTTGTCCTGCAGGTGAAGTAAAAATCATTAAAAACAGATATAACATACTAAATTGATATCTAGCTCAGATAAAATGTCTGTGTCCTGTTCTTGCTGACTGGGTTAGGTCTTCATCAAACACCATCCTCAATGTAGATCTCAAGACACTCCCTAATCTAATATTTTATTAAGAAATGTTTAATGTCTGCATTTTTCCATGATTAAAGAATTTTGATATATGCAAAAGAGGCATTTAGAGAAGCAAAGAATCATTGGAGTTCAAATGGAAATAGCAGTGAAGGTTTCATTTGTACCAAAAGTAATGATTAGGTGGGAATTCTTAATAGTTGAGACCAATTTCCCAAAATGAAATTCCATTCTTTGATTAAATAATGAGTAGATGGGATTCCCTTTACTGAAATGGAAAGACTTTATTTAAAGATAAACATCTTAAAAAAATAATTACTCAAAGAGCAATATGAAAATTATCTCTATTCATGAAGAAAATAAAGGTTTATTTATACCCCACTACAACAATAGTCTTGACTCAAAAAATTACCGTTATCTATTTAAATCTTTAAAAGGATGCACTCAGAGATATGTTCAAGAAAATATAAATTTTTCCTTCCTCTATGCTTTTTCCCTCAGTGGGACTGAAAATAAAATGTTATGACTTAAATCACAAGAGGCTAACATCATTTTTAGCAACAAGGGCTGCATAATTCCAAGACTATGAGTGAGTGGCTGACTTTAACTAAAATGTTTCAGTTCTGTGCGTATATAGGTACATAAATAATTCAGAATAAATCCCCGCAGTGGAGACAATGGGAATCGTAAATTATCTGTGTGCCGACCTCAACATTAAAGGCAATGAACATATAGTAACAAACTATGAGTGTTACTCATTACATACATATCACAGACAAGTTAAATTTTGAATATTAATTTCCTTCTGCAACTTGTAGCTAGGTGGTATAATTTTCTCTGTTCTTTTTCCCTCCCCTCCCCTCCACTCTCCTCCCCTTCTCAAACCTTCCCAAACCTTCCCTTCCCAAACCTTGCCTTGCCTTGCCTTTTGCCTTACCTTGCCTTTTGCCTTACCTTGCCATCCCTTTTGCCTTGCCTTACCTTTTGCCTTGCCTTACCTTGCCTTTTGCCTTGCCTTGCCTTTTGCCTTGCCTTGCCTTTTGCCTTGCCTTGCCTTTTACCTTGTCTTGCCTTGTCAAACCTTCCCAAACCTTCCCAAACCTTCCCAATCCTTCCTTTCCCAAACTTCCCTTCCCTTCCCAAACCTTCCCTTCCCAAACCTTTCAAAACCTTCCCAAACCTTCCCAAACCTTCCTAAACCTTCCCTTCCCAAACCTTCTCAAACCTTCCCAAACCTTCCCTTCCCAAACCTTCCCTTCCCAAACCTTCCCTTCCCTTCACAAACCTTCCCTTCCCTTCACAAACCTTCCCTTCCCTAACCTTCCCTTCCCAAACCTTCTCTTCCCAAACCTTCCCAAACCTTCCCTTCCCTCTTTTTCCCTTCCATCCCCCTCTTCCCTCGGCTCCCCACCGCTCCCCTCCCCTCCTCTTTACCTTCGCCTTGCCTTTATTCTTTTTCTCTCATTCTTTCTCTCTCTTTCACCTTTCTTTAACAACATATCAGATAATCTATTAAATTGTTATGAATTATAAAGGAATATTTATTCTTTTTCAAATTTAATAGTTACTCATGGAAATTGATGCAACCGACTCTTTGCTAGAAGTTTCTTGGAGAAGGCTCAGACATGCCATCCTCCTTCAGCAGGAAGAGAGCGCGACCAAGTTTCTTCTCTGGATTCCAGGGCGAAAAGAGACTTTTGAAGTTCCCGCAGCTTATATGGGTTCAGGGGGAGGGCTAGAAGGAGGAATGTGATTGGGCCGAGGTCCGGAGGAAAGGGAGTGGTTTGAGGGCTCTCCTAACCAATGAGGGATGAGGAATGAGGTCCCATAACAGGCTCAGGACTGGGGGAACAGCCAATCCTGTTCGAGCGGAGGTAGGGCTGTGTTCGGGGAGGGGAGATAACATGGCTTCTCGTGGGGAGGCTGTGCAGACGGGGAAGGTACATGACTCAGGGGAAAGCCTGTACAATAAAAACGCAAGTAGTTGTTGATTTTCTGTGGTGCTCGATCCCGGGCCGTTGCTGTGATGGACTCATTTTTAAAACTGTTCTTTCCAGGTTTCGTAATCCTGATGTTCACCCACAAGTTACCAGAAAACATTTTTTTTAAAGCTAGATTTTTGTTTCCATAATATTTCATGCAACTCTTTATGACTCAGAGATTAGGTATGGTAAAATAACTAGCCTAGCTATTTGATGCAGTCTGATGCATGTAAATCATCAGACTTGGGTTTAAAGGTTGTGTCTACCTTTAAACGCCAGGAATATTTTGGAACACTTACCATTAAATGACACAATCATTCTAATCATATCTGAGCTTCCCAAGTTTTCCATTATAAAGGCTGAAAGTGTATTTCATCAAAATCCAAGAGAGACCACATTTATATAGCTTTTCACCTAACATTTTTTCTCTGGCTACTAAGTGACAGGGTGTTTTGGTTTTGTTCTGTTTAGTTGGTTTTTTTCAACTCTAAATATTGCACATAAGAATATTTTTTTTCCTAAAAACTGTATACAGAGGGAGACATTAAGGAACTCAGCACAAAATGTTACACCTCTGTCAGCATCAGGAAAAAGTTGGAAATATGTTTTCTTTAAAAGCATTTTTCCAAAGGAGTGGATTTCAGGAACAAAACTGAAACCATATTTAAAAGCTTCAGTACTAAAACCATACTTAGGGGCTTTTTAACACAAAAGAGAAGTCAATGGGAGGTTATGTGCAGTATGCAGCAATTATGGAACAAATTATACAGGCACTTGCACATTTCAGGTTTAGCTGAAATTATACCCTGACTGTTCTGTAAATCTTTACTTCTCTTAGGAAACTCTACTGGGGCTTTTCATAAGAGGGTTTAGAGGATCAATATCCATTTGGAAACTCATGATGCTATTTCTGTTAAAAAGTGAAACAGAACAATACAGTCAGGACGCTAATCCCCTGATTTCAAGAGGTCTTTATTCACATGAATAAGGGTTGCCAGTTCAGGATAAGGTCTGTTAGATGAATATTATGTATTTTCTACTATCTATTTATATTCAGGGGGGTTTTGTACACTTCCACAGCTGCTTTGACAGAAATAGGAATGCTGGGCTAGGTGGATGCTTGGTCAGACCCAATAAAATATAGTAATACCCATTTTTTGCAGGTGCATACAGAGAAGTGACTTGCTGCAAATTAAAGGCGTCTCCATGTATGCTATTTTTGGCTGTAATATAGTTAATTTTCTTCATAGTGGCTAGTGTGGGGCTGTGTTTTGGATTTGTGCAGAGCACAGGGTTGATAGAGTAGAAATGTTTTTGTTATTGCTGAGCAGCACTTACATAAAACCAGGGCCTTTTCTGCCTTTTGTACTGCCATGCTGGTGAGGAATTTGGAAGGATGGAAGGAGACACAGCCAGGACAGGTGACCTCAAGTGACCAAAGGGATATTCCATATAATATGACATCATGCTCAGTATGTAAATCTGGGAAGAAGAATGAAGGAGGGGTGGAGTGATGGTACTTGTCTTCCCAAGTAACCGTTATGTGTGATGGGGCCCAGCTCTTCTGGAGATGGCTGAACACTTGCCTGTCCATGGGAAGCAGTGACTCAATTCTTTGTTCTTCTTTGCTTGTGTGTATGACTTCTGCTTTTTCTTTATCTCAACCCACAATTTTTCCAGCTTTTGCCCTTTCAGTTTTCTCTCCTATCTCTCTAGTGGGGGAGTCAGCAAGTAGCTGCGTGGTGCTTGGTTGCTGGCTGGGGTTAAACCACCACATACACGCATTAGAAAATGACAGTACACAACAGTATATTTGTGCTGAGTGAGGAAGATACCTTTAAACCGAGGTAGTTTTCTAAATTTTCTGAGCATAACCAACTCAGATGTAAGGTTTCTACGTGATGGTAAAATATTAATTAAACTGGTGTCTTGTAACCATATGAAATTCCATTGAAATATCCCAATTTATGCCATTTATTGGAAGACAAACACTTAATCTCCCACTGTTCTCAGAAAAACTATATATTTTGAATATTCTGAGTACATATTAAGTACATTTTCAGGCAGAAAATATGAGTATAAAGTATTCACAAAACCACAGTTTTGTTGTTATGCTAAGAAGAAATGAAAAAAAAAATTCAAGTGTCAACTTTATGTTAAATGAAATTGAGATAATTGTGTGCTAAAAAAATAAATCATGTTAACCCACTTGACTGAGACTTAGATGGTTTCTCTTCTTAGAGAAAGAACCCTCATAAACCACAGTCCAATTATTCAATTTCCCTTACTAATTATGGAAACTACTAATTTTTGGCCTCAAGCACTAGATGATGTATCTCTGAAGGACAACATCAGATTTATCATAATCTGTGGCTCTCTTTATTCACAAATACTTCACAAGCTGCAGTGTTGCAGGTAACTGGATTCTAGGTTAAATTTGACTGCTATGTCATGGCTGGGCTTCGAGAATGAAGATTTGGGAAGGCTTTATCCACATTTGTTACAGGACTGCTATGTTCTCTTATACTAAATATTACCACTCAAAGCATTTTCTACTGTAAAATAATTGCAAATATTGAGATATTAATTAAATGCAACAAAACCCAAGTACAACTAAAGAACAAATTTGTCACGAGCTCTAACAAGGTGACAAATGATTTTCTACTGCCCATGGTGACCTGGTTCGATTATCACAACATGGAGCTGTTATCTACCATGATTCATTTAAAGAAAGCATTTAAACACAATTCCATATCATCTCAGATCAATCTGTAAATCTAGTTCATCAGAGTTCATGTATATTCTATGGATGTCCTAACTAGTGGATAGGGGGTGCCTGAAAGGAAGTAAGACAATATCAATGAAGAGCTAAAGATCTGACCTGGCACACATAAGGTAAATTGGATACTGCAGTGAGCTTGAAAAGGTTATTTTTCTTCTTGGAAAAAGAAGAATCAAATACAAAAATTCTTTTCTGAAAGCAGAAAAAGTAGCTCTTAGAAGATGTTTTTCTATGTCTGCCTCTTTCTTTGAGCCATACATGAGAGGTGGGATTCACCTGCCAGCAGATATTTCTGCAACAAGGTTGGTTGCACTTGTGTCTTCAAAATCACAGGAGAAAATAATTTTTGCGGCACAACTGACTTGATCTCAAAACACATATCCAAACTGCATTGGCTGGGTGATGTCCTAAAAGTACATGATCATTTCATTTCTTTCCACTGTTGTAAAAGGAACTTGGACACAGCTGTCTACAGCTACAGACAGGAGAAGTTATGTGAGACAAATCTCACAAAAGCTATCCTAGTCTAGCCCAAAATGTTTACTTGTAGCAAAAGGTATTATAACCTTTCGACTTTGAATGAGGAACAGATAAAAATTATTGGAAATGGCTTAGTATAAAAATCTTCTTCATTGTGTAAAAGTAGTGACCCAGTGCAAAACAGTGTTGCACTGACAGCCTGAAAATTTTTTCATATTTTTTATCAGTTTGCAAGCTCTTCCAATAACACATGCCTCAAACTTTTTTCTACACTATTTGTTGCTGTTGTTATTTTAATCAACTCTTCATTATGCTCTCATAAATTTTTCTTCCTAGATTTTATCCTTCTGTTTCGGAAATTGAGAGGATTGTCTGAGCTTATGTTCCACCCTTGAATACATTGATTACAGCAAGGCACTTAGAAACAATTACCATAAACACAGTCTCTTGTTTCTGAAGTGCTTTGTTCCCTGCTCAGATATAATCATGGCTGTCATCACCATGGCTAGACTTCGCAAACAAAGATTTAGGAAGGGCTCTACCGACATTTGTTACAAGCATGCTGGTGGCTAGAAAGGCCAATGCAAGATAGACATATCAGATTGCAAAAGGCACAGCAGAAGGAATCCTCAGGTGGTATCTACAAGACATGATTCTTTCTGCATTATCTTCTCTCCTCAAGAGTGATCCTGCGCAAGTTCTCAAAGGAAGCAGCAGCGTTATAGATGGTGTGTCTCCAGGCCTCCCGATTGGAGGCCAGAGTAGACCAGTTATGTCGATCAATATGGCCAAGGCTGAGATGTTGTTTCAGGAAGTCCTTGTATCTCCTCTTCAAGGCTCCTCTCTTGTGGCAGTCAGTGACAATTTCACCATAAAGCAAGATCTTAGGGAGGCCGTGGTCCTTCATCCTGGAGATGTGCCCTGCCCAACATAGTTGTGTTCTCAGCAACATGGCCTCAATACTTGTAACTGGTCCTTGTTTTAGAACAGATGTATTAGTCACATAATCTGACCAGTGGATGTTTAGGATTGTACAGAGACAGCGTTGATGGAAGCATTCCAGGAGTTGAAGGTGGTGGCAGTAAATGACCCATGATTCTGACCCATATAAAAGAGTAGACAGCACTATGGCTCTGTAAACACTGATCTTGGTACTTTTCTTCAGGTGTTTATTTCACCAAACTCTTTTATGAAGCTTTCCGAAGGCACTATATACCTTTGCTAACCTGTTGTCTGTCTCTTCGTCAATCTTACCATCCAAGGAGATGAGGTTACCTAGGTAATTAAACTGCTGGACTAATTTGAGCTCTGATTTACCAATGTTGATACGGGGATGATGGAAGACTTCCTGAGGTGCAGGTTGATAGAGAATTTCTGTCTTCTTTAAGCTGACTTCCAGCCCAAAGAGTTCAGCAGTATCTCCAAAGCAGGATGTTAAACGCTGCAGAGCTGCTTCTGTGTGGGTGACAAGGGCGGCATCATCAGCATAAAGCAGCTCCTGGACAAGGTGATTTAAGGTCTTAGTGTGGGCCTTCAGTTGCCTTAGGTTGAAGATCATGGCTGTAATGACTTTTTAAAAAACAAACAGAAATGAACTTATATTCCAGCAACAACATAGAAACTTTCAAGAAAAATTCTTCTAATTATTATCAGCATTTTCTGTGAAGAAGCTGTTGAAAATATTTGAACCTATGCCTGGAAGAAATCTGATCTGATCTTTCACTTGACAAATGTTAGCCTGTATTATGCCTTAGTTTCTAGAAAGAGTTGGAAAAATTTGTCAAACAGTAAATCAGATGAATGGTAACACCACTGATAAAGGAAACGGTTTGGGAGTTCGCGCCTTGTGTAAGGTGGTATCTCAATGTTATCTCAAGAAAAGACCAGTGGAGAAGTTGTAAAAAGTTAATCTTGAAACTTGTGTGTCCAGTAAATTGGAATAAAAGAACAAAATCTGTACAAGAAGAAATAGTGGGTGCCACGGTCTGTGGGGGAGGGGCAAAGGATCGTGGCACTGCACAAACAGGTCCAAGGAGGTTTGAGGTTGCAATGCTAGTTTAATGGGGGTGCACAAGGGTTTTATCAGCTCTGGCGTGGAATGCACCAGAAAATGGGGTGGAGCATGAGACAGACAGCCAGGGAAATGAATAGGGATAGGGACTCAGGCAAAGAGGGAGGAACGGGGAAGGAACCGGGGAAGGAAAGGACGAATGGTAGCTCCCTCCTCTCTGCAGCCTTCTCAGCCAATCAGAGGGAGAAGCGGGGAAGCAGGGAGCAGACAACTTGGGGCATGCTTGGACATGCCTGGGTATTATAACTGTAGAGGAAATCATACAATGTAGATATTTGTAAACACATAAGAACTGTAAAGTCCATATAATAAAGTCTTTTCAATCACTGTATATCTTTTTCCATTCCTGAAATCGTTCCCATTCTGATCCTTGCTCCTCCACATGTCCCCCTCTCTTGTTTGATTAATGCAGGGCTAGAAAAACATTTTTTGTGATGGTCTTCTTGCAGCATGCTACGACACAGGAAATAGTAACAACATAAACAGAAAAAGCAAAATTTCAAAGCAGGTTAACAGGATTTGCTTAAGCCAATTGGGTAGGTTGGGTAAAATCAACTTGTCAAATAAATCATCAGTGGAGAATTTTGGTGACATTTGTAGGTCGTTAACCAGATTTTGTAACTCTTTGATGCTTTTGAACACAGATTGGGAGTGGTCAGAGAAGTTGAGACAGCACATGCCTTCAAACTCCTGACACTCATGGCCATGCATTAAAAGGAGGAAGTCTGTTGTTTTGGAGGGATACCTCTTTCAGTTTTAGGGTGTCTTTAACCAAGCCCTCCAGGCCAATGCTGGTGGCATTAGCCTCTTTTGCCATCCAGCATCCCAGGCATGTTAAGAGACCAAGGGCAAGCACTGTACCAACCCCTGGGAGCACCACAAAGGCGCTCCAAAAATTCATGGTTTTGGACCATAAGGGGGTATGAGGGTCACAGTCCTCTGGGATTGACTGATAAATATTGCTCACTGATTTATAAGGGGAGGATTTTTGGATTGAATTGGTGCTGATGGAATTTGGTTTGAGAAAAGGAATTTACTGGGGTTAAAGAGGGAGAGTTGCCCTATGGTACAGGGCCTCCTACTGGGTAAGAGGGGATATTTGCCCAGGTTCTCTCACAAGAGATTAAAAACTTTCCTTCTGGTAACACCATTGGTTTTGAGCCGACAATCTCAGTGATTATTTTTTTGGGCATGGTGCTGTTGCACCAGAGGGAGGTGTTTCCATAGATCTCTTTATAGGGAGTTACTTTGTGGCTGTGAACTTTTACAATGGTCCTTGTTGTAAAGAGAAAACAACGGTTTGTAATTATTGATCCCATAATTTCAATTTCCATGGGTTCCTCAGTCCCATATGAGGGGGATTCAAAGTGTACCTTTGAACCTTCATTCATAGGTATTCCAATTAAACATGTCTGAAACAGGTTATTAATGTCCGACAGGGACAGACAGATGGCTTTATTTCCTGTCTCCTGAGATAAATTTACCCTGATGTTCTCTGAATTGGCATAAGCCCAGTTTGGAAGCCCAGCTGCAGATTCCGATGTTCTTTGTTCAATTCCTGTGTCGAGGAGGATGATGAGAAGGCAGGCACAGGTGTAGCGCATGGTGGATCCTGGTAGATCTTGACTCTTTTTGCTGGAACCCCCTTTGGACCTGTCTCGGTGGAAACACAGGTACGTCCTTTCCCCCATGTGATGAGGGGAAAAGGACTCGTGCATTTGTCAGTAAGCACATCATCTTTGCCACTGGAAAACAGTTGACTTCTATAGGTGGAAGGGAGACAAAAATGCAAATATAAATGTTATGCTTGTTAAGTCCAGTCAGCAATGTGGGTAATAGTGTAATTCTTCTCTCGTGTACTGCTAAGTGTGAGATGACCAGTTAGGTTTCTTCAGGGTCCAACTCAGGGTCAGGGTCGCAGATATTGCACAATTTGTTCATCATATTTAAGTTGAACTGCAGAGAATGGTAGGCTTACAATAATCCATTTTAAATGCTGTGGTTTGCTGGCACTTGCTGAAAGGATGGGCTGTGAAGGATGGAATGCAGCTGAGGGGGTGTTTGTGTCATAGCACTGCCCTGGGTGCTCTCCCCCTGTTTCCTTACAGCTCACAGTCTCACTGTCTGAAGTCTGGTAGCGAATTAAAAGTCACTTTCCTTTTTAAATCAGGTGACTTTTTTGGTGGTAGCAGTTCTCCATGGATATTAGTGATGGATCTGCAACCTCTAGTCCAATGTCACCCTTTTCCACATCACTGGCACAGTGTCTTTGGAAGCTCAGGTTTGGTGTTTGGTTTAGGGCAGTGTTTATTCAAGTACCCCTTCTGGCCACCATTGCTGTGGTCCAGTTAAAGCTTCCGTAATCAGTTTAGCTTTGTGAGATCCTGATCCCACATTTTTACAAGCTTCAATCATCTCCAGCAAGCTGGGTTCTTTTAGCATTTTTAAGGCTTGCTGGCAGTCTTCATTAGCTTTTGCAATTACAAGCTTGTTAAACAGAATGTCCTGGCTTTCCTTCTGTTGGACTTGGCGTGCTATAGCCTCCTTTAACCTGGTGATAAAATCGACAAAGGGTTCCTTCGGGGCCCTGATTAATTAACGTGAATGAAGTCATTTGCACATAAGCATCAGCCACCTTTTTAAGAGCTTCAACTGCTAGGTCTTTTGTAGCATCCAAATGCTTTAAGTCTATACAAACTTGGTCTTGCCGCCTGGCATAAATGCCTTCCCCATACAGCATGTCAATAGCACTGCTAACTGGAATGCCTTGCCTTTCCATCTTTTCATTAACAAACTTAATTACGAGCTGTTTCCATTCTGCTTCAAAAACGGACACTTGTACTGTAGATAGCAGTCCATTAAGCACCACCCTGATATCATAGGGTATTAAATGATAAGCCAGGAAAAATGATTCGAGCAGTCCTACAGTAAAGTGTGCTCCGAGACCATATTCCACAATTGCTTTTTAATGTCCTCTAGCATAGGGTACAAAATAGGCTTCCACTTCGGAGAGCATCCTTCCTCCAGGTATATGGGAAAAACTTTTAAATCCCTGGAAGGGCAATGGCGTTGGGGTAGAGGTGGTGCTGGAGGGAGAGGGCGCTCTGGTATAGGGTCATGGGCGGTGTAGCGGGGTGGACACCGAGACGGGCTAGGGGGTGGAGCTGACAGGATGCACACAAAATTTTTGCACACCGCTTTTCCACACGGTGTGCGTTCCCGCATTCAACCTTCACGTGCCTCGGTCTCGCGCGCGCACGATCGTCCTCCCCCTCCACCGTCGCCATGTTGCAAAGACTGCGTGCCCCCTGCGCCGTCTCTCTCCCTCCCGCCGTGACGGATTTTTCAGGGTTGTCTTTTTCCGGGGATTTTGAGTAGGATTTTTTTAGATTTTTGTGGTGATTCTGGGAGATTTTCATTGGAACTCGCCATCTGATGCTGTAGCACCATCAGAACCAATCTCCAAGCTATCAATGCTTCAGTAGCAATTTTGTTGCCCCTCTCGCTTTCCAAATATTATATCCAATTTTTTCTCAGACTTTTACGGATGTGCTGTCAGAGACAGTTTCTCCTCCGTTTTTGAGCCATTTAGTAAGGGTTTTGGCAGATTTTTTGTCTAAGGGGTGTCTGCTTTCCAAAATAAAGTCTTTAAGCTTTCGATATACGAATTTTTGAGAGGTAGACAGCCAGAGGCCCATTGTGGCGTTACTGTGACTTCTGGTAGTCTGCGGTTGGCGTTAAAATTTTTCTGTTGTGGGGACTGGGGTCTGGGCAGAGATTAGAGGTGTCCTAGAACCACTCACCTTTCCAGTGTGAAGTCTGGCGCTGATCCAGTGATCCGCTGTTCATCTTGGGATGACCGGCGGAGTGGGCACCTCTCGAGGTGCCGCCTGAGTCCTTCTGGTACCGAGGGAGTTTCTCTTAATATGAGAGACTCAGACGTCGAGCCCCGCGCTGGACACCATATGCCACACTCTGTGGGAGAGGGACGAAGGATCGTGGCACTGCACAAACAGGTCCAAGGAGGTTTGAGGTTGCAATGCTAGTTTAATGGGGGTGCACAAGGGTTTTATCAGCTCTGGCGTGGAATGCACCAGAAAATGGGGTGGAGCATGAGACAGACAGCCAGGGAAATGAATAGGGATAGGGACTCAGGCAAAGAGGGAGGAACGGGGAAGGAACCGGGGAAGGAAAGGACGAATGGTAGCTCCCTCCTCTCTGCAGCCTTCTCAGCCAATCAGAGGGAGAAACGGGGAAGCAGGGAGCAGACAACTTGGGGCATGCTTGGACATGCCTGGGTATTATAACTGTAGAGGAAATCATACAATGTAGATATTTGTAAACACATAAGAACTGTAAAGTCCATATAATAAAGTCTTTTCAATCACTGTATATCTTTTTCCATTCCTGAAATCGTTCCCATTCTGATCCTTGCTCCTCCACAACTGGGTAATGAGTTGTAACTACTTGTTGAAAAGACATCAAAGAATAGCCAGAGACGCTCAATGCTGAACACACATTTGAGAAATGTTTTAAATGAAAGCAAGCAAACATAATCTAAAGGGTAAAAAAAAGGTATCTACTTTGATTGCCTACTTGTGGCAATAGAATATTGTCGTATTACCTGACTACATTGGCTAGCTTCATCTGACTCTGCATAAGCACAACCTTTTCTAAATCTGCCCATATCTAAAAGCATTTGAGTACACAGTTTTAAATGGAATTTCATAGGCATTGTTATCACTTGTTCAGTGCATGTTTGCCATTTTTGGTTTTGTAGCAGCTTGAACTTTGCACAGATCACTTCATGACAGAAAGGGTATGGAAAGTGTTAAGTACTTGTAGTGATCATACTTAGCTGTGCTTAGAGAATAATGCTGTGACACAGCATGGACATGTCCTGGATTTTAAGCTTGAAGTAGTTTAGTGTTCCCTTTTTCATGAGTTACTTTTGCTTATTTACCACCCAATGAACTCTACAGAAGTATTTTTGTGAAGCTTGACAAATAGTAGTCAAGCAAGTTTCAGTGTAGAAAAATTCTGCCCTGTGATGGTAAAACATACATTCGTACTTCTAACCTTTGATAATACAAATCAAAGACCACAGCCATACACACGGTATTGTTTTTACTGCAATGAAGGCCCTTTCACTTCATAACCTATCCTCGAAGGCAGAAGGGAAACTAAGAAAAAGACTCTAAATCTCCTCTACAATACTCCGGGAAGAAAGAAAACCAAATAATGCTGGAAAACATAAATTGAAATTCAAACTTGAACAATAATGTGGGTCAGAATAAGATTAAGCATTCCTTTTTATGGACAGGATATACTTCTACTTAATATCGAAAATGCATGCAGCCTTGTCCAAACTAAAACAACTTGCTCAGACTTCTGTATTTTTCCAGTCTTCTTCTGAAGTCCCAACTGCCCCATGACTACTGAGTCCAGGCACTGAATCAGCAAGTTTAGGTCACTGCCTCTTAGGATGATGAAAATATCTCTAGCTAAATCTAAAGCAATCCAAACAGATAATTTTACTATAAATTGAAATTAAAGACTGTAACATTGAGGTAAACATTATTTCTCAGCAGCAAAAAAGATATAAAGATTTTAGACTAGGTTCTAACACTCTGCAAATTAAAGCATTAAAAAAGTTTGGATTTTTTTCTCTTTGTTTTTCCTGGAGAAAGAGGAAATAAAAGAAAACAACTCCCCAAAAACATATTCAGACCTTCATAAAAAAACAGTGAATCAAGTAACTGAACAGAGCAAAGATATCATCAACAGCAAATCTGGCTGGTTTGGCTGGTAGATAGATCAATATTGATCTATTGATTTATAAATTCAAAAATATACACCAAATAATACATTAAACTGGAGATAGAAAGTAAAGAAATTTTGCTATCCATGAGTCAGGAACAAAATTTAATTTCTTCAAATTTGCTAGATCTTCAGTGCCTGAAAGTAGAAGTACCTTGACATCTGTTTTCAGAATTTGTGAGTGAAGGAAAACTCAAGACTCAACGTTACCTCAAAAAAAAAAAAAAAAGGATATTCTGAAGGATATCAAAATTATACCAGGCAATGCATGATGTTTTTTATGCAGTGAGTTAGTTAAAAAAAAAATAGCAGTTTACACAGGTGCCCCCGCAAACACTACAGAGGAAGCACAGATGGGACACCATCAAGTGGTATAAATGCTCTCGTACTTATTTATAAAATCTACATAAATCTTCTGAGTATCTGAATACCTGAAATAAAAACACATAAATAAAATTGTGGAAATACTGCAAAAAATATATGTGTGCACGTATAAATTATCATAAGGCAAGGGGTGGTGTTTAGGTCACAACTGCTTCATAACTGATAAAGTTT
Source organism: Corapipo altera (assembly GCF_003945725.1). Classification (NCBI taxonomy): domain Eukaryota; kingdom Metazoa; phylum Chordata; class Aves; order Passeriformes; family Pipridae; genus Corapipo; species Corapipo altera. The sequence goes on along the minus strand of NW_020884921.1, from coordinate 6,396,249 downwards.
AGGAGGGAAAAAACCCATGACACAGACACAAAAGACTATATTATCTTGGGGACAAACACTAAATATTAGGTCCTTCTAGCCTCAGCTAAATGCAGCTGACTACAGACTACAGGCTGTTGGACTTCCAAAGTTTTGGTCACTTGGCACTGTTAGGCTTGTTTCATGTATCTAGGTTCTTCTGTTTTTTCAAACTCCCCTAGTTCATTTTAATTTAATTTCCATGGATAGTCGTCCCTGGATCGTATTTATTTTTGGATCCTTTGTTATATTCAAAGAAATACTTCCCTTCCTTTATGATCACAGTTCACTGTATCATAACAACTTTTGAAAAAGACCTTTAGATGGTGAGATATAATATCTTTTTAATTTAATTTTTCCATTTAAGAATATTTACTAAAATGACTCCATCATTTAAATAGAAAATAGCTACATTTGACTGTGGTCATATCTGGATCAGCCATTGTGCTGTCCTCAAAAGTAATATTTTTTCTAATCTTTCCCTCAGAAACACATGCAAAAATCAGAAGGGTGCAAAAAGCTACGCTGAGTCTAGTGTGTTTTCCATTTTATTAGAAAACCCATCAGTAAAATATCTTGCTTTCCTCTTTGTGAGGGGAGTGAAACCCTTCTCCTGAGAGGCTTTTTGTTGGTTTGTTTAGTGCTGTTGAATGATCATTGGTTGCACAGTGGAAAGGGCACTCCTTTAAAGGACTTTAAAGGCAAAGTAGAAAAAATGACATTAAAAGCCTACCTTGGATCTGATTGATGCACTGTTATATTTGAAGTTCACTCACAGCTCTGTGCTAGAAGGCCAGGAGTACAGTCCTCTAATGAGACTGTGCATGAACACTTGCAGCTTTACAGGCCTTGTTTTAAGTGGAGATCGAGAAACACTCCTTACTGATAGCTTTTGGGATCAGATCCAGACAGAAAATAACATCCTCAATTTGGCCTCTGAAGGTGGGTTGAGTAAATTTTTGTGATGTATCTGAGTATTTGCTGAGTGCAAGCTCATGTGGTATGGCTCCTATTTCTGTCGGCAAATACAAATTTTTCACTCAGCAGGCATAATCAGAGCTAACTCAAGAGGAAAAATAACAAAAACTCAACAGCCCTTAGCAACTCAGCATGGCATAGAGGGATTTAAGACTTTAGCATTTTATCTCTATCAGTATGAAAATGTATGAGGAAATCTGAACTTTGGAAGTGCAAATAAACACATTTAACACGTTATAAACCACCTATTCTGTCAATGACTCCTGGGTCTTTTCTTTTTCTATTTTTTTTCTTTGCCAGCCTCTCTCTCCTGAAATAATAAAGGTGGCTCATTAATTTGGGTTTAAACTAAAATTAATTTGTTTTGACGGAGTTACTTTAGAGGTAAGGGAGGAAGTGTGCATAATCTACTTTTAGCATCTCTAAGCTGATAACAGAGGAAAAAAAAATCATGTTTCTTTCTTTTTTCTTTCTTTTTTTTTTCCTATGTTTTCCTTCTCTGCAGTTCCTGTTTACTTTCCTTCTCTTGGCCGAGACATTATTTCAGTCCAGTGCTTGAATTTGCTGAGGACCTGATGGCAGTAAAAATGTTAAGTATCTAAATCTAATTTAATAGTTGTATTCTCAAAAAGTAAAATCCACTCTGCACTTTTAACTAAAAATATTTACCTTACCTCCTAGAAACTGCTGTGTCAATGCATGTGGTTTGCAATCACTAGTTACAAGTGGTGGATCAATCTAGCAGAAAAAACTCAATTATGCACAGATGTAGGTGATCACAAAGGTTTCTATGAGGCCTTGAAAACAGCATACAGGCCTACATACCAGGTACAAAGCCCTCTACTCAGCACAGATGGTCAAACGCTTCTAACAGATAAAACCTCCATTCTGAATCGATGGTCTGAACACTTTCAGACTCTTTTCAGTACCAACTGTGTGGTCCAAGACTCAGCAATTCAGTCCATCACACAACAACCAGTAAAATATGAATTGGATACTGCCCCCACTTTAGGAGAAACCCTCAAGGCCATACAGCAGGTGAAAACTGGCAAGGCAGCGGGGGTTGATGGAATTCCACCTGAAGTCTGGAAACATGGGGGACTTGCACTACACACCAAATTTCACGAGTTTGTGGTGCGCTGTTGGGAACTCAGTGAACTACCATCAGACCTTCGAGATGCAGTCATCATCACTTTGTATAAGACGAAAGGTATTAAATCTGACTGCTCAAACTACTGGGGTATTACTCTGCTCTCCATTGCTGGCAAAATCCTGGCAAGAATACTCTTGAACAGACTAATACCCACTATAGCAGAAGGGAAAGTCAGTGTGGTTTCAGAGCCAACAGAAGCACCACAGACATGGTATTTGTTCTCAGACAACTGCAAGAGAAGTGTAGGGAACAGAACAAAGGTCTCTATGTAACCTTTGTTGACCTCACCAAGGCTTTCGATACTGTGAGCAGAAAAGGTCTGTGGCAGACCTTGGAACGTTTAGGTTGTCCCCCCACGTTCCTTAAAATGATCATCTCACTTCATGAGGATCAACATGGCCAAGTCAGGTATGGTAACACACTTTCTGAGCCCTTTTTAATTAAGAATGGTGTGAAACAAGGCTGCGTTCTCGCTCCTACCTTATTCACAATCTTTTTTAGCATGATGCTCCAAAGGGCCACGGCAGATCTCGATGATCAGGATGGTATCTACATTCGATACCGTACTGATGGAAGCCTATTCAATCTAAGGCGTCTGAAGGCCCACACCAAGACCCTAAACCATCTTGTCCGGGAGCTGCTTTATGCTGATGATGCCGCCCTTGTCACCCACACAGAAGCAGCTCTGCAGCGTTTAACATCCTGCTTTGCAGAGGCTGCTGAGCTCTTTGGGCTGGAAGTCAGCTTAAAGAAGACAGAGGTTCTCCATCAACCTGCACCTCAGGAAGTCCCCCATCATCCCCACATCGCCATTGGCCAATCAGAGCTCAAATCAGTCCAGTAGTTTAATTACCTAGGTAGCCTCATCTCCTCGGATGGTAAGATTGACGGGGAGATAGACAACAAGTTGGCAAAGGCATACAGTGCTTTTGGAAAACTCCACAAAAGAGTATGGTGTAATAAACACTTGAAGAAAAGTACAAAGATCAGTGTCTACAGAACCATTGTGATGTCTACTGTCTTGTATGGTTCTGAATCATGGGTCATCTACCACCACCACCTGCGTCTCCTAGAACGCTTCCATCAACGCTGCCTCCATACAATCCTAAACATCCACTGGTCAGATTATGTGACCAATACATCTGTTCTAGAACAAGCAGCAGTCACAAGTATTGAGGCCATGCTGATGAGAACACAGCTGCGCTGGTCAGGGCACGCCTCAAGGATGAAGGACCACCGCCTCCCTAAGATCTTGCTTTGTGGTGAACTTGCCACTGGCTGCCGCAAGAGTGGAGCCCCGAAGAAAAGATTCAAGGACTCCCTGAAACAACATCTCACCCTTGGCCATACTGATCACCATAACTGGTCTACTCTGGCCTCCAACCGGGAGGTCTGGAGACACATTATCTATAACACTGCTGCTTCCTTTGAGAACGCACGCAGGATCACTCTTGAGGAGAAAAGGCAACGCAGGAAGAATCGTGTCTTGCAGAATACACCATCTAAGGAGTCTTTCTGTTGTGCCTTTTGCAATTGGATATGTCTGTCACGTATTGACCTCATAAGTCACCAACGTGCCTGTAACAAATGTGGATAAAGCCTTCCCAAATCTTTGTTCGCGAAGCCCAGCCATGATGATGACAATCACTAGTATTTCACTATAGAAGTAGAGAGTTTGGAAAGGAAAAGAAGGAATTTCTTACATGGGATAGTAGAGCACTTAGGAAATGGAAGAAAAATAAGTTCACAAGTTCCTAATAATATTGAAAACTGTTTGCAACATTTAAATTTTGACACAGTGGTTCATTCTCCTCTTTCTTCCCTGTCATCCCTCAGTTAATCTATAGGCTTTCTATATCTCCTTTATGGTTTAATCTGCAACAGTTGCATCTCCTTCATATGCTATTATCCACACCATGTTAGCTGTGTTCTTACAGGAAACAAAGCTGTGCTCTGAACTGCATTATGGAACTGGACATCACAAGCTACTGCACTTACATGTCACCACTGGATAGGTACCCTTTAATGTATTCACCTTACAGAGAAATACACTAAGAAGTGTTTCTTCACAACAGCAACAGAACAAGCCAAGCAATTAAATAGCAAGAAAAAATGAAAAATAAAAAGAAAGTGCTGAGGTTGCCCTAAATTTAGAATGACTTCTCTGGTTTACTCCAGATTTCCCTTCAAAACAGAGATGTGTTAAAGATCTTGGTAAAGACGTATCATGCAAGCTTTGAAGAGACTGCTTCTGTGTGGGGCAATTTAGAAATGTAGATTTAGAAATCAAGCTTGTAATGGGAAATGTACTTAACCATCAAATAATCAAGAACCTGACATAAACTAGTAATTGCCTTCAAACCAACAGATTTACAAGTACAAGACAGTAGATTTCAATTTCTCTACCAGAATTTGCAAAGGCTTTGCCTGTTAGCACTGATTTTGATACCAAATGCCAAGCTGTTAGGATCACCGTTTTCATTCCCAGTAAGCGTCTTTTCTATTACTGTTCACATACCCCTACAAGAATCTTTTACTTTGTAGCTCTAACTGCTAACAACTTACTCAGAGCTGAAAGCAGCAATCTGTTATGAATCATTCTGTGGGTATTAAAAGACAATGAGTTCTTTCACATCTTCTGGTTTAATTCTTTTTCTCTAGATAATATCCCTTATTTCAATTACAGTGTTTATCTTTTGAAGGTAACTTACCCTCCCCCTAATTACATTATTCCTAGAAACACCTGGCTTTTTTTTTTCCTTTGTGCTTTACAACTCAATATGGAAAGCAGCATCCTTAATTCTTTTCTGTCTCGTGGGGCACAACACTGAAGAAGGAATATGTTCTTACCCAGACCATAATTTACTGTCCACATCAACCTGACCTATGACAGATATGGTATCCCTAATTTTAAGTCCTTTGCAGAGTATTCAAGGTGCTGCATTCTATTTCTGAAGGGCAGATGCTGAATCTGAGTGGCAGATTAGCAATCACTAGCTGAAATGTAGAAATTCTCTAAAATGAGGCCGTTCAACCACGCAATCACAGTGTGGGTGGGTCTTCAGTGAAAAGCATATCTGAGGACTCTGCCTAGAAACGTGCCAAGTTCAAGCTGAAGGATGAAATCCAAACCAGCTGTATCATGGGGACAGATGTGCTTTCAACCAGAGAGTCTGCAAACAGTGAGATCAGGGGTATGCTTTGTTGATTCTGTGAATAAAGGATGATTTTTTTTTTTTTATCTTTGTGGGTCCCTTCAAACTCAAGATACTCTATAATTCAAGGAACACTAGAATTGACCCATTTACATTGGTTTATTCTTGAAGAGAAAATATCCGGCACTGGCTGCATCCTCATGGAAAGACACTTGCTTAAAGAAGCATTGAATTTCCTGAATTTCCCTTCTCGTGTCAAGAGTGACCAGTGCTGCACACAGACAGAAATACAGCTTTTCCCTGGGGAGAATTTTACTGAGGAAATTTAGGGAAATGAAAGGAATAATTACCTCTGCTCAACACTAACGTAACACTATTCTTTTAATTATTTGCCTGAGAAATCAAAGCTTTTCAGAAAATATCAGATCATGTATCATGTAATCAGCATTGTGCTAAACAAGAAAAAGGAATTATGATGTCCTTTTTGTTTAGATAGCTGCTACTTTTTTTAATGTTTTCTTTTCCTTTGGAAACAATCATTTCTCTACTCCTTCTCTTCTGAACCGCCTTGGGGTTCACCTGATTTCTTGGTAAATTTCCAGTTTTTACAGCTTCTCTATCCAGATCTCATCCAAAAAGTGCTCTAGTTAGAGCCTGAGTTCACTCAGAATTACCATAAATGTAAATCTCAATTTACAATACCCATCACCTTGTGCCTTTATAAATTATTTGTTATCTAATACAGTGTTTTACCTTCTTTCATGTAATTTTTCTAACATCTGGCCACCTACCATACCTACACATTATTTGCTTAAGTATTAGACTTATGTTATATTAAAAAAAATCCTATAGCAAACACTGTTAGCAAAAACATCTGAGTGGGTAGAATATAAACTCTCCCTGCAATTTTGAAAAGCCTGTAGCTGATTACTTCAGCTACATATAATAATAAACTAAAAATAAGAAATCAGAGAGAAGAAAAGGTGAGATCTGGTGAAACATGGATGGATATTGATTTTAAAAGAGCTCTTATTCCGCAGTTACTGACCTCCTATTTGTCTTCTCTCTATTCCTGAATTATATTTACTGCTATACATGGTCTTTCTTCAGCATCACAGAGAAGCAATAAATGTCTGCCTGAAATAATAAAGAGTTTGACAGCATTAAAAAGATCTTGTCTAAAGAGAAATTAGTGTACTTGAAAATACAGGGTCAAATTCCCCTATTAATATCAGCAGCGAGGCTTTGTTGAAAATCATTGGGGATATAGTGACAAAACAGACAAAAGTGTGCCCTTAAAAGCTGGCTGGGGTCTATGTAGTGTGTAATCAATGGACTTGCTTGTCTTTTGGATCCAATACTTAGCAATTTTTAAAATGAAGTAACTTCTGGACACTCATAGTGCTATTGCAGGAATGTCTGCAATATATAATGTAGTATCCCCAAAACTCTTTTCTACATCATCAAAGTACATACGTAAATCAAAGTGAGCCATCTAACTCAGATAGAACAATATGATAAGTTCAAATTAAATTAGTGATGTTCTTTCTCTTTAAGGGTAGGAACATCCTGTTCAGAAAAAGGTTCATGAAAGTCAAAGGCAGAAAATTTTAGAATAATATCTGATTGAACTACTGTTCATTATTTGCATTTCCACTGAAGAATGATGTTTCAAACCTTTCATATTTGTGATAATATGTTATAATGATTTTGAGTATAATGAACTAACAGAAATTAACATTAATATTTCTGTGTGGCTTTTGCTTTTCTTATTAAACTGTTGGGCCTGGCACACAAGCAAAGAAAAATGAAGAATTAATTCACTGCTACCTACGGGCAATCAGGTGTTCAGCCATCTCCATGAAAGCAGCACCCCATCATGTGTAACAGTGGCTTGGGAAGACAAATACCAAATAGCCCTCCCTTCCTCCTTCTTCTCCCCAGATTTACATACTGAGTATGATATCATATTATATGGAATATCCCTTTGGTGAGTTGGGGTCACCTGTCCTGGTTGTGCCTCCTCCCAGCCTCCCATGCATCCAGAACTTCTTCGCAAGTGAGGCAGTATGGAAAGCAGAAGAGGCCTTTGTTTTATGTAAGTGCTGCTCAGCAAAAACAAAACCATCTCTATATTATCATCACTGTGTTCAGCACAAATCCAAAACACAGCCCCATGCCAGCCACTGCGAAGAAAATTAACTTGCCCCCAGCCGAAACCAGCACAATGGCACAAGACATAACATGTCATAAATAAGTGAATTTATAATTAAACTGTATATATTGAAATATAGCATCATGTTAATGTATAGCTGCTGTCCAAGTAAAACTGTGGGTAGAGTTATCATGAGGAAGAGCCATCAGGTGCAAAACACTAAAATAATAAATTATCTACCTCTTTCACAGAGAAATGGAAAGAGGGAAAATCCTTTGCAGAGGCTCTTTAAAAATATCATCACCTGCATTAGGTAACTAGACACAAACATACTTTTACCTAATTTCTGCTTATCTGGTGCCTTGCAGATATAGCAGGAGTATTACTTTCTTAATGGCAGATAAAATTATCATCCCACCAAGAGTAATAAACAATCTGGAAAAGAAACAAAACAGGATTTATCACTCTGTTTTGTTTTGCTTAATTCAGTGGTATTTTGGCTCCACATGGGTTGCTTGAACACATCACTGTTAGGGCAACAGCTAGTTTCGCTGATTGAGTGACAGTGCCAGAAGCAGTGATATGGAAAAGCTGGGTCGGGTTATGGACCAGGCACTCCCTGGCCAAGCTGCTGCTGTGCTCACATCCACCTTTCATCATCATCTTAGGAACTGGAGGGAATAAGAAAGAAAATCCTGTCCTTTCCTGTAACAGATCCTGATCCTGATAAGAGCATTTCAGAGACTTTCACAGATATTTTGCACTCAGAAAATTCTTGTCTATGCATTCATGTGGTATTCAGAGTTTAAAAAAAAAAAAAAAACCTGCTGTGCTCACCTGGCCAGTTTTCTAGGCTATTTGATACTTCACAAGAAATGAACAAATGTTACATTACCCAAATACTTATATGCTTGTATAAGCAGAAAATAGACAGTTTGGACTTGTCAATACTTCCTTAAGAAGAAATATATAGACAGAAAATGAATTATTGAAATACTTTAATTTCAACAAATATAAAGAAAAACCTGCAGCATTTTAAAATTCAAAACAATTTTTGTGATGCAATTATAAAAAAGTTATAAAAAAGTTAGTAAAATTATATCATTAATCCATATTTCATTATTGCAATAAAGGATGAACAGACATCCTACAAGAACCAGCAAGACTCAAAATTAAGGGTATATGAAGCACAGGATATGAAACAGGCACCAAGTCATTAAAATATAGGAAGCAAAGATGAAAAGGAGCACGCTTTCCATTCTTAGATAAGCATCAGTTATAAATCACTTCTCTCCAAACACAAATGTTTCTGAGTCAAAGAAAGAAAAAAAAAAAGAAAAAAAAGGAAAAGCAAAGGTCTAACTGTCATGTAAACTCATTTTAAATGTCATGTCTTATTAGAACCCAATAAGTGGAACGTCTGTTTTCCCCCTTTGGTTAAGCCATCACATTTGTCAAAATTTTATGATAATTCATTCCATCATTCCTCAGACATTTAAATGACAGACAGTCCTTGGGAAAAAAAATCCCTGTAATCCTACTCTTCATGTTAAACTGCCTCTAGAGAGGTTTTTAAAGTATACCACATCATGGTAGGAGCAGAGTCCTAAACTTCTCAATTCCACTTATGATTTGCTGCCTTTTTGGAAAATGACAATAAATTGGCTCTCTACTATTCTTGACCTCTTGACTTTTGAACCATTGCTGTCCATGCCTTAACTCTGCTTGTTTAAGTCAGCAGCTATCGTATCACTCTGATCCTTTCCCAGAGGGTCTGGAGATTTAAGTCTCCTGAACGGTTAAGCTCCCCCTCTAGTGTTCACTGCTCATCATATTATTCCTCCAAGAAGAAGGGAAAAGACATGTCACTTCATAACTTCTCCCAGAGATAGCTTCTGCTCATTTATAGCTTAAGAGTTTAATGGCAGTAGCAAGAAGATTAAAAGGTAAATAGAATACTTTTAATGTGTTTTTATTTGACTTCTTTCAGATAATTTTGTAAGAACAAAGAGAAAATAGCAATGAAGTTTCTAGTCTGAAATTAGTGTAAAACAGTGCCTGATCTTTAAAAAAAATATCTAGTGGTATGTAGAATCTCTGAAACAGTCAGCATTTAGAAGGCATGCAATAGTATAGCATTACCCCTGGGAAAGCATCAATTTGTCCATAGGTGAGTAAGTTAATAACTGAAACCAAGGTGTGAGAAATCTTCATTTAAGTGCTGATTACTAATCAAATAGGAGTAGGGGTTTCTCGCATATCTCTTTCCTTAATAAGTCTTGCTAGTGACCTGAAAAAGACATCCTTTATTGCTTGAGGCTCAGCATATTCATATATATGCATGCACATTGATTATTTGGATTTACTTTAATGAAACAAAGTTTAATGAAAATCAGCTCATTGTAATAATCAAAACCTGGAAGCCTGAAGGTTAAAAGTTCAGTCTCTTTGTTAAACGCGGCCTTGGACCCACAGCTAAATAATCCTAGAATTTATTGTACTGTGGAAACACTGAAAAAATAAACCCTGCCACTTCAGATGAGAGTACATCAGCACATCATCCCCAAATCTGAATTGATTTTAGTTTTAAATGCATAGTGTTTGAGCTAAATTGAGGAGTGCAAAAACAGCCCTTCGCTTCAAGTCCCTCTTTGAAAATTGAAAACATTAAAAAAAACCCTAAACAAACCCTTCTTAAAATACTATTAAAAATTCAAAGCACATATGCTGATCTGTGACAGAAAATATTTTTGTTTTTATTAACCTGGATAATTTTTCTTAACTGATATCCTTCTATGATTGATATAAGCAATACTTCATATAGTAGCCACTGTTTAACTACACAGAAATAAAAAAAAAAAAAGGAAAGTTGAACGAATGTCAGCTAAAAAACCCCTGGTTTTGTTTTAAATATGAAAACGTATTAAATGATATCCAAGCAAAATTCTGGTGGAGCAATTTCTTCTGTTCTAATGATTCTTGTGCAAAAGAAATGCTCTGGAAAATTATGTTCATTGTGCCAAAATTTTCTTTTAAAAATGAAAATAACTCTTACCCTGTTTTATAACTTCTATGTGACCTATTTAACTTTTGCCTTTTCAGTGTAACTTTCCTCCTTTTTCTCCTTTAATATTAAATATTGTGGCATGTAAAAATTGTATTAAAAATGTAAAACATATCTGAACAAAATCAGACTCTTTAATGGATTTAGTATTTTTTTTCCTCACTACATTCTTTCCTAATCAATTTCAATATCTGGTTTTGTCATTCCAAGTACATTGAAAACTTTAACTCCTTACTACAGCGGACAATTCTGCCCTCTGTATCCTTCTGCAAGGTGTACACGTTAGCAAATTTCTTGTACTAAAAATAAAAATAGTGTTTTAGAAAATAGAACTGCAAATTTTGCAAGCTTCTCAAAGCTGTTTATTCTGCTAGTGTGCAGTAGAGCTTTGCATTCAGAACGTATACTGGCTGGTTTGACCAGTGAGTTACAAGTATGTGTGGATTACATCTGTGATGGAGGATTTCTAGCTGGAGTGGACAGAACTGTTGAAATCCAGCTTAGTGCAATCTCTGTATAAAGGTGCAATTTCTAAAGTACTATAGAAATAAGCTGTACAAGTGCAAAGGTAGGGCATGGATTGATTATTTTAGAAGAAAGAGGGGGCTAAATATGAAAATATGAATCATCTTTAATACCATTTACTCTGGGTACAGGGCACAGTTGGACAGAGAGCTAAAATATAATAAGTATTGTCTAATGTGGGCATTAAATCACCCACAAAGCAAAGACCGGTGTCTTCCTTATGTGTAGACCATCCAATGTTGCATGCAAAAGCAAGTATCTAAATAATATGCACTTAACTTCCTCAGCACTACAATGCAGTACCCATCCTGTCCTGCTGTCCCCCAGTGAACATCCTGGAGAAAAACATACCATCGAGGCATGCATTGAGAAGATTGTCTGGCATCAAACTGGCTGATACTCTCCAAAATGGACAGATGTTCAGCTATGTTGCAATAGGAGCGGCCTGATTCACAGACCAGAGAGATAAGTCAGATGAGAAACATAACCAAAGGCATTATGTAAACAGAGTTCAAACTACAACTCAGAATCTTAATCAGTTTCTAAATGGTTCCTTTGGCAAGAAATCAGTTGCTGTGTGAAGGGTAGCAGGGTGCAGATGAGATGTTTGGGAAGAGGAGGAAATAAAGACACACATATGCTAGCCAGTACACAAACTTCCCCACATGGAAGAGTTACAACAGAGCAAAGGACTCAACACTTTATCGGTCTTTTTCTCCTGAAAGCTGGTTTCTTTAACAATAAAATTAAAAATAAAGAGATATAAAGATTGTTTCAGACATCTAAGACTAAAAGATAGGATGCACTTGCAAATATATATTAAAACATGGTATTGACTTGTAGTGTAGACATAAAGTGAATAAGAGAAAGGTTAAAAATAAAGAAGGAAAAAGAAGTTTCCTCTATTATTCTTTTGGACAAACAAAATGCTTAAACAGAAGATTAAAGGAGATAACAGGAGATTCCTGACAAGGAATTCTTCATAATAATGCATATAATGTCTTATTAATCAATCAGACTTACAAGATATTATGTCCTAATTATATTTAAATTGGTAATTTAAATAGTTCTGAATTAAAAAGAAAAACAAAACAAAATAACCCCCCAACACTATAGGTAATCATAAGGTTGCAATTATAAATCCTACATGAGATTAGAAAAACAATTCTTCACTTAACAATTTACTGTTTGCAAGGTAACCCATCTCCTGGAGAAGATACTTGAGCATCATTGAAACAATGTAGACACTGTATATAAATTAGAACTCTTGTTTTCTAATCTATCTCTGTAACTTTTGCTTACTTGATGAAAGCTTGAACTTCACAACTACATCAAGTCATTATTGAAAGAAATCATATGTGATTGGACAACACTCTCACTTTTCAATGAGTAAAACCTGCTAAATATTTAAAAAAGGTTCAGTTCTCTTAACACCTGGAATGATTATATGATGCAAATATCTGTCTATAACCCTCATAGGATTTAACGATGTTAAATCTGCTGTATCTGAAGTTTGTATGTAAGTTCATTTGGTACTCAGAAAATATTTACTTCTTCACTAACTTCTCTAGCGTAGCTTCTATTACTGCATCATATTGTTGTAAAATCAGGAATTGCTGTAATTTCAATTAAATCAAAACGATATCTGGCTTTCATATGACAGTGGTGAGACAGAATGCTGATGTTCTTTGAACTCCTTACCTATTTAAAATGTGATTTAGGGTATTGCTTCATTACTATATATCCATCTATCTTCTACAGTTTTTTTTTAAATTTAAAATTTTGTAATGAAAGCAATTCCTAATTTTCTTTACTTTTTTATTTCTTTTCTTAGAGATTGTAAGAGCAATAATTTGATTTGTTGATAGGTTTTTGGTTTGTTTGTTTAGTTTGGTAAGAGGATTTATGCATGCACATGTTTGTTACATGTATATGGGAAGGAATTATTTCTAGAGAGACTATTTCTGAGTCTAACACTGTGGTCAATTTTGAGTTCTTTCTTATTTCTTGTAAGAGTTCATTACATAATCAAGGCTGAGCCTGTGAAGTGGGAAACTAAGCATCCCTCTGTAGGCGAACACCAGGATTCCGAAGCCCGGAAAGAACAACTTTAGAAATGGGTCCATTACAGCAGCGACTTCCCGAGATTGAGCAAAGCAGAAAAACAACAACTACTTGCGTTTTCTATTGTGCAGGTTCTCCTTGAGTTGTGTAATTTCCCTGACCCACGCGGCCCCCCCATTCGGAACCACGTTGTCTCCCCTCCCCGATCGTGGACTCCGCTCCTGCACAAGCAGGATAGGTTGTCTCACCCGCCTCTTGGCAGTCCCTAGTTCTGTTACTGGAACGTGATCCTCCTGTATCCTCTATTAGTCAGTAGAGCCCTCAAACCACTCCCTTTCCTCCGGACCTTGACCCAATCATGGCCCTTCTTCTTGCTCTCCCCCCAAGCCCATATAAACCGCAGGAGTTTCAAAATAAAGGTCTTTTCACCTTGGGACACCGAGAGGAAACTTGGTCACTCTCTCCTCCTGCCAAAGGGGGACCGCTCGACTGAGTTCTTCTCCGGGAAACCTCCAGCGGAGAGTCCACAATCAAGTCCGTTATCCCTGCTGTTAGTCAACAATTGTGCTGAACTGCTGCCATGAAAAGTCAGGGAAGAAAGCTGATTTCTTGGATACCAGAGTTCAAACCCTTGCAGGGATATGGGCAGTGGATCAGAGACCTTGAACCAGACACTTCTGTCAATACAAAGCCAATATGAAAGAGAGAGCAGTAAAAATAGCACTGACTACTAAGCAAAGTGATTGACAGACCTTTTTTGTAGGGGATATACACCACCTCCTGCCCTCTCCAAATTACTAACTGATGCTTTTCCATGGTGTGTGTACTCATTTGTAGATATAATGAGTAGCAATAATACTGTCTTATATTTTTCTTCCTTTTTGATGTTGATAGCAAGTAAATGCTGATCAAGCCAATACACATAAGCACAAAAGCTATGCAATTTCCTTTAACATAAACATTCTCAGCTGCAAACAATGCTGTCATTCTAACAGTTCTTTCTTTGAGTTCAATTTTTCCCATTTTTTCTCTCCCTTTTTTTTTTCCTCTCTTTTTTTTTTTTTTTTGGTGGGTCTTATCTACATGATTCTTCAGAGGATCAATCAAAACTCATTTTCCTAGTGCAAATCAATCAATCAATATTTCATGCCTGACATGGCCTGGTATGTACTACAGAATCACAAAGCACCCATTTGTATTTCCTTAACAACATGTTTTGCTCCTGTTTGACACAGAGAGATTGCCAAATACTTTAGAGGACAAATACACAGACATCTACATTGTTAGCTCCTATAAACTGTCTCTCTTTTATCTGGTTTCTGGTATCACATCTGCCTTTAAAAGACTTTCTCTACCCTGACATACATAGAACTGTGCTGGAAAAATTAAATAGTACAGAGATATCACATTTTCTACACTGCACAGTAACACTACAGCTATTTAGACAAAGAATTCCCGAGACTCCAGTCATTTACTGTCTGATTCAAGCTGGACTTCAGATGAGTAGAGTAGAAGGGACAGTTTTCAAGTAACTGCCTTCTCTTCTTTTTACACCATTGAAAGGAAAAATAGCTTTTCTGCTTTGCAAGGGTGCCTGACAGTCAGAGGAAGATGATGGAGATGATGGGGAGGAACTGGGCTCATGAACCTTCTACTAGCCCTCCTCTTCTGTATTTGGTTTAGGCTGGTGAATTGAAGGGAGTAGTATGAAAGGAGTATAACCTCCACTTGTGACTGACTAAGTCTGGGCTTTACTCTGACTCTATTAATTAAGAAGGGTTAAATTTTTCAGTTTCTAAAACTCAATTATTTGTCATTAGTTTTAGTGTCCTGCATGCAGTTAAAGCCTGCTATTTTCAGATGAGAGAATTTGATGGGGAAAGGAAGATTTAACACTTCTCTATAATTCCTTATGCAGTGAAAGTCATGCATCATGGCTGGGCTTCACTAACGAAGATTTGGGAAGGACTCTACCCACACTTACTACAAGCACGCTGGTGGCTAAAAAGGCCAATATGAGATAGACAAGTCTAGTTGCAAAAGGCACAGCAGAAAGACTCCTTAGGTGGTATCGGCAAGACACAATTCTTTCTGCATTGTCTTTTCTCCTCGAGAGTGATCCTGCGTGCATTCTGAAAAGAAGCAGCAGCGTTATAGATAGTGTGTCTCCAGGCCTCCTGATTGGAGGCCGCAGTGAAAGTAGTGACAGGTATAAAACACTTGAAAACCTATGCATCTCCAAAATTAGCTCAAGTTGTTTTCTTTCATGCAAAGAACATTACTCCAAAAATGCCAAAGAGAAAAAAATATATATACCAGTGCGTACGTTCCTAACTCAAATACACAGAACCCGAGGAAATGGCTTGAAGTTGTGTCAGGAGAGGGTTAGGTTGGATATTAGAAAGAGGTTCTTCACCCAGAGGGTGGCTGGGGGCTGGAACAGACTCCCTGGGTAACAGCACCAATCCTGACAGAATTCAATAAGTGTTTGGACGGTCCTCTTGGGCACATGGTGTTTCTTGGGGATGGTCCTCTGCGGGGCTAAGGCTTGGAGTTGATTCTATGATTCTTTGATTCTGTGATTCTGTGATAATGTAATTTGAAGGTAATTTTATTTTTTTATTTCATTAATGGATATGACTTGTTTAATAGACCTTCCTTTTTTCTTTGTTTTGACCTTTTGACCTTACCCATCCTTTTACAGAGTTAATAGACAAGGCTGACAGAAATATGGATGCTGAGTTCAAAGCAGGTGTTTGACAAACAAACACCTACAGAAGGAATTGCATTCTAGATTTTTTCTACATTTGTTTTAAATTTAAAAAGCTTATTTTGCATCTCTTAAAAGTGCGGGATTGCCCACCACTGAAACCTGTTCAGTAGTACAGGTAGCAGAAGTGAAAGTTTACTTACATCAATTTTTTGCATGGATTTTAATCTTTCTTAGGATGATTCACCTCTGAAAATAGAAGTGTATCCTCTACACCCGTTCAGTACTCAAATCATCTCTTCAAAGTAACAAATTGACTAGGTATTCTGAAAAATGCACTGATAACCATATTTCCTGTTGATTATGGAGCATCCACTAACAGTGTCATGACTTTAGTCAACTAAATAAGATAGCTGTGATTTAACACTAAATTTATCTGTAACCATACTTATATACTTAATGAATCCAAAAGTAATGTTTCATGTGATTGAAATGGATAATTTTTGAACTATTCTTACAGTTTCTGATTCTCAGAGGCAACTGAAGAAGGTACAGTACAACTCATTTACAGGAAAGATTTAAAGTATCATTAATTTAATCTGATGGGCTTTTTTATATTGGACAGGAAGCTAAACACTTCTAAACACTTCTCTGTATTATATCTGTTATGAATTGAGATGGTGCAAAGAAGGCCCATAATTTTTGCTCAGTCATTTACACATGCCAAGTACAGGACTTGCAGAAAGTTGTAGAAGTGATAATGTGAGTATAGTGTCTTTTATCTGGAATTAAATATGCTGATATTTGTCAAAATTGGAGAGGAAAAAAAATCCAGAAATACTGAATACAGTAGTTCTAAGAGTAGAAGTGATTAAGTGCATAGGATAGAAATGCATGAGGAATTATTTAATTTTTTTTAAGACTGTCCACAGCACACTATATTCTTCAAATTTCTTGGTAATGAAGCTACCAGCAGAAGTAATCCTCAGTATGCTTTCAGCATCCTGAGGTTTTCCAGAACACATCAATCTCCTAAGAATTAATATTATTCAACTTTTCTTATGAAGTTGTGTTTAAGATGAAATAAGGGAAGCCATGTCCAAAGAATCAAAGATCAATATAGCAAATGTGAAGATCTTTAATACTATAATAAAAATCCTAAAAAGATCTGCTTTTCCGTTTAAAAAAGCTAAGCAATGAATGTAGTAAAGTCAACTGTGGTGTTTACTTAAGGTTGTGCACATTTTTTATGATTTTTTTCTCAAAAAAATGTTAAAGTATTCAAATATCATCAAAAAATATACTGACTTGGATTTATACAGTGTGAGACAAACAGAATATAGTCAATGCTTCAAAATTAATTATGCTTTATAACAATTCACAAAATAATTTACCCCTTGTCACTGAAATACTTAACATTTAATCTAGGAGGAGACTGGATCTGCCATTAGTACCAAAAATATTGCACATGGTACAAGGACTGTTAACTGCAATCTTCCTTTATTATCTATATGTTTTAAGATTTTTGATCATTTTCACTCTATGTAAGAGTGGCACATGTTGCATGGCCTTGCACAGTAAATGATTTTGAAATTTGAAGTCAGATGCTATGCTGAAACATACTGAGGTGGTTTTTCTGACTTTGACACCTAATCCGATGTATAAAAAAGTGATCCCTTGAGAAAATATTACACACCATACATTTTATTTTTCTGATTAGGAAAATTTTTACAACAGGATGTAACAGCTGCAGTGTTGGATTGGGCTGCTCTAGAAACTGAGATGATGTTCCACAGGTAGCGTTTTAATTCAATTACATCCATGCTAATTTACACCAGATGCAGTCTGACCCACCTAGAATTTAAGATCATTTAGCATCCTGCATTAGAAAGTAACACAAAGCTACTTGTGATTTTAATGTGAAGAGACAGTTTGGTAAATCCAGACCAGAATTAACCACTTTGAATCAACCTCAGTCGTAGCAGCAGGCTGAACATTGAGGGTTGCACTGTATGAATGAGACACACTAATACAAGCAAATGGCATGAAACAGCAGAGATGCTTTGCTCTGATTAAGCCTCTCAAGACTCTATTCAGCAATCAGAGGGCTTGAAGCATATAGGGGACAGGATATTCTTTACAATGTGTTTTGAAGTGGAGCATTAAAGGTTCTTTCCCCAAACTGCAGCCATGTCTTTCCCCATATAGTAACCACCATAGCCTTTTCTCAGTATACTGGAAACCCTGAGGACTGGACAACATTTCTCTGTTTGTAGAAAGTTTAGAAGATTGCAGAGCAACCTCCAAGGGCTTGGAGATGTAAGATGGTTATCACGCTGCTCATGTATACTACACGATCTCACCAGTCTTAAAATTAATTCCTGTGAATACCTTAAAGCTACTGTTTTTGAAAGCTTTTCTAATGTGTTTTCTACTCATATTTTCAGAAGGAGATTTTGATAGTGGACATCTTGGTTTTGTGTCATGTAATTGAAATATTTTACTTTTCAAAGTTCACAGTATCTGCAAAATCAAGCTGTGGCTGCCAGTGACTTTTACAATCAGGTCTAAGCAGGGACAAATTGGATGTTCAGAATCCATGCGAGCATTTGGTCCTCAGTATATGAACATAGTAGAGAACATTTTGTCAAGACTCTTAGCTTCTGTGTTAATTCTTCCATCCAATTTCAAAACAATACAATACCAACGGTGTTAGCACTCCTCCTTTGCGATTTTTTTTCCCCTTGTCCAATTGGAAAACAGATAACTTGATTTATGAGAAATCATGGAAAAGATTATGGAATGACAATTTGTGACACTCAAAATTAATCTACTAGTTTCCTCCACCAACTTGTAACCATGCTTTGTCGAATATTATTTTAAAAAGTTAAAATCAAACCACTAAAACTTCTGCTACAGTTTAACACTGAAGCCATCTCTTAACCCCAATTTATCTCTATTACTCTCCCCTAATCACACACAGTAATTTGCATGTGTGTCTGTATCTAACCTTTCTTCCATGAAGAGTACAAGGTTGAAATCTTGACCCCACTGAAGCCTAGTTCTGTGTCATCTTGAGACTAGGACCTCTGAGAAGCATGTCAACAATATATTCTGATACAATGAACTAAGAGAAGAATAAGAAGAAAGATGAGATAACAATGACAGCATTTTCAAAGTCAGGTTTATTTAATAGTTTATTTGCAGCAAGAAAATTACTGCATTTTCTTTCTAAAAGTTTTGTAGAAAGACCATTAAGATACTGTAGATAATGTTGCAATACATTTGATAATTTAGCCTCTCTGCTATGCTTATTTGCTTGTTGACTAGAAGTCTAAAAGAGCAGAAAGTTTATGAGGTAAGAAACCAGTAGGCACATTATATTCTGTAATATCACACCAGATGAATACTGTTTTTTTGAATAGCTCACTAAACAGTGAGGGTCACAATTGCTTATCCTAGTCAATACTGATCATTGCATACAAAGAAAAAAAAAAGACCAAAACTGAAGAATATTGCTGGCTTCTGAACTTGTGGGGAGGTGAAAATTATTATTTTCAATTAATCGATAGAATATGAATTTAGTGAACTCTTCAGACCATTTACTGTCTTGATGTTCCTCAGAAAGCATTACAATAATTCCACAGTGTGATTTGTGTATTATGCTGTTGAGATTCTTCATTTCAATACTGCTAATATACTCAAAATTACTCCAGAAAGTGGGCCTGGAGATGCGCGCGGAGCAGCCCCAGGCCTGTAAGTGTGTGACGCGGCTGGCCCTGGGTGAGGAAAGGAGAGGGGGAGCCTCACTGGCGTGGACTGCGCCCTTGTGGGAGATGAGAGGGGAAGCCTCGGAGCACACAGAGGTTTGCAGGTCCGGTCTGGGGGAGGGAAGAGGTGTTGGATGGGCCGTGAGGGTCCTCGGACAGGCGGGAGGGCGGGTGGGGCAGCCCTGTATGAAGTGTCACAGGTGAGCAGTACATGGGAAGATATGAGGTAACACAGTGTGGGGGGGATAAGGTCAGGATGGATAGTAGGTTCTTCTGGAAAGTTAGGGGCTGGGGCCTTGAGAGGTACCTGAGCCCTGGGTGGGTATGGGGGCCAGAATGGTTTGGTTTTGGCTCACCTGCGGCTACTGCCCAGGTTTGGTATGTTCTGGATATATTTGTTCCGTCCTGAAAGGGTGGTCAGGACAAAGGGATGTTCCTGAGTATTTCCCTGGGATTGAATATTGATGGGTGGTAGAAAAGAAGGGAGTGAAAGGCTTGCCCTAACCATCTTAATGGGAAAGGAGCCTATGTACCCCTTTGTGGTTGCGAGCTGTGCTGGCAATGGTACATGCCTTGGTAGGGTCACCCATGCCAGACAGGTCAAAACCGTAGGGTCAGATACAATACAACCCTGGGCAGGATGAGCTTGTTAGCCTTCTGGCAGTCATCCTAGGAGACGGACAACTCTAATTCCAAACCCGGGTAGATGGAGCTCGCTTAGCCCTGTAAGGTCATCCATCTAAGAGGTCACTCTAATCAAACCTACATCCTGAGGACCTCACTGCCACCATCCAAGCTCGCTCGGCCCTGGTAGATGAACCTTAGGATTAAAGGGTGGGTCCAGTTCTGCACATACTGCGTCTCACCTAAAAAATCCACTGTGCAGGCTCAAAGGCTTTACCCACATTTGCAAAGCCCTGTAGCGATGGGCGAGGGTTGAAATGGCAGGTGAAAGGTGCACTGGAAGCTGCAGACCCAACCCTGCATGCAGGCGGTTCAGGATATTGGTTGTCAGTGACTGACCGGAGATGAGTCTCTTAGGAGCAGCATCCTGAATGATCAAGCAGCCTTTTTCAAGGAGACCACTGTTTGCTCCACTCGGACAGGGGCCTAGAAAAGGTGGCCTAACCAAAGCTCATCTTCCCCTTCACCTGGTTGGTTAACCGCAGACAATGGGCATCTTCTACTAATGCAGTCACACAAAGATCAAAAGACAAAGGCATACACCTGCCTCCAAAGGTGTACCCAAATTGACTCTTACATGCTGGAACATCAGAACCATGCTTGATATCGCAGATAGTGGACGTCCTGAGTGTTGCTCTGCCCTAATTGCCCATGAACTATCACGTCTTAACATTGACATAGCTTCTCTCAGTGAAGTTCATCTCCACAAGGAAGGTAGCCTTAGAGAACATGGTGCCGGTTGCACACTCTTTTGGTCAGGTAAACCCAGAACCAAAAGGCATCTCTCAGGAGTTGGCTTCGTGATTAAAAACGCCATTGTTCCTAAACTCGAAAATCTGCCAAGAGGTCATTCTGATCGCATTATCTCCCTATGCCTTCCACTACACAACAAGTAACATGTTGTCCTCTTTAGTATATATGCCCCAACTCTCCAAGCTGACCCTGCCAAAAAAGACAAATTTTACACAGACCTGCACCGCCTTACCCAAAAGGTCCCTGCAGATGATAAGATCATTATCCTTGGTGATTTCAACACCAGAGTAGGAAAGAACTTTGAAGTCTGGAAAGGAGGATTAGGCAAGCATGGTATTGGAAACTGCAACGATAATGGTCGACTTCTGCTAGAATTTTGTGCAGAGCAACAGCTCACCATCACTAATACTATCTCTCAGTATAAAAATAGTCTGAAGACAACCTGGATGCATCCTAGATCTAAGCATTGGCACCTCATTGATTATGTCTTGGTGCGCCACCATACCCGCATGATGCCTAGTGCAGAATGCCAAACAGACCATCAACTTGTGCACTGTAAACTTAACTTCAATCTTAAGTTCAAACCTAAAAAGGGCAGTATCCCAAGGAGGAGACTCCGAGTTAACAATCTCCAATCAGCCACAGTGAGAGACAGATTCCAGGCAAATCTTCAAACTAGGCTTGAAAATCATTCCACAGATTCTGTAGATGCCTCTCCTGAAACGCTTTGGCACCATATTAAAAACAGCATCCAGCAGTCCTCTGAAGAATCCTTAGGGTTCTCTTTCAAGAAGAACAAGGACTGGTTTGATGAAAACCATCAAGAGATCAAGGAATTGTTGAGGAAGAAGAGAACTGATCACCAAGTACACCTTGCACTGCCATCCTGTCACATAAAAGCAGTTCCAACAGAAACTCCATGACATCCAGAACAGTAGTGGATCAATCTAGCTGAAAAAACTCAATTATGTGCAGGTACGGGTGATTACAGAGGATTCTATGAGGCCTTGAAAACAGTATAAGGGTCTACATACCAGGTCCAAAGCCCTCTACTCAGCACAGATGGTCAAAAGCTTCTGACAGCTAAAACCTCCATTCTGAATCGATGGTCTGAACACTTTCAGACTTTTCAATACCAACTGTGTAGTCCAAGACTCAGCAATTCAGTCCATCTTACAACAACCAGTGAAGTATGAATTGCATACTGCCCCCACTTTGGGAGAAACCCTTAAGGCCATACAGCAGGTGAAAACTGGCAAGGCAGCGGGGGTTGATGGAATTCCACCTGAAGTCTGGAAACATGGGGGCCAAGCATTCCATGCTAAATTTCACGAGTTTGTGGTGTGCCGTTGAGAACTAGGCAAACTACCGTCAGACTTTTGTGATGCTGTCATCATCACCTTGTATAAGAAGAAGGGAGATAAATCTGACTACTCAAACTACCGGGGTATTACTCTCCATTGCTGGCAAAATCCTGGCAAGAATACTTTTGAACAGACTAATACCTGCTATAGCAGAAGAACTTTTTCCTGAAAGCCAGTGTGATATCAGAGCCAATAGGCATGATATTTGTTCGCAGACAACTGCAAGAGAATTGTAGGGAACAGAACAAAGGTCTTTATGCAACCTTTGTTGATCTCACCAAGGCTTTCGATACTGTGAGCAGAAAAGGTCTGTGGCAGATTTTGGAACGTTTAGGTTGTCCCCCCACGTTCCTTAAAATGATCATCTTATTTCATGAGGATCAGTGCAGCCAAGTCCAATATGGTGATGGACTTTCTAAGCCCTTTCTAATAACTAATGGTGTGAAACAAGGCTGTGTTCTTGCACCAATTCTATTCACAATCTTTTTCAGCATGACGCTCCAAAGGGCCACAGTAGACCTTGATGATCAGGATGGTATCTACATTCGATACCGTACTGATGGAAGCCTATTCAACCTGAGGTGACTGAAGGCCCACACTAAGACGTTAAACCATCTTGTCCGGGAGCTGCTTTATGCTGATGATGCCGCCCTTGTCACCCACACAGAAGCAGCTCTGCAGCGTTTAATATCCTGCTTTGCAGAGGCTGCTGAGTTCTTTGGGTTGGAAGTCAGCTTGAAGAAGACAGAAATTCTCTATCAACCTGCACCTCAGGAAGTCTTCCATCATCTTCATATCATCATTGGTAAATCAGTCCAACAGTTTAATTACCTAGGTAGCCTCATCTCCTCGGATGGTAAGATTGACGAAGAGACAGACAACAGGTTAGCAAAGGTATATAGTGCCTTCGGAAAGCTTCATAAAAGAGTTTGGTGAAATAAAAACACTTGAAGAAAAGTACCAAGATCAGTGTTTACAGAGCCATAGTGCTGTCTACTCTTTTATATGGATCTGAATCACGGGTCATCTACCGCCACCACCTGCAGCTCCTAGAATGCTTCCATCAACGTTGCCTCTGTACAATCCTAAACTTCCACTGGTCAGATTATGTGACCAATACATCTGTTCTAGAACAAGCAGCAGTCACAAGTATTGAGGCCATGTTACTGAGAACACAGCTGCGCTGGGCAGGGCACGTCTCAAGGATGAAGGACCACCGCCTCCCTAAGATCTTGCTTTATGGTGAACTTGCCACTGGCTACCGCAAGAGTGGAGCCCCGAAGAGAAGATACAAGGACTCTCTGAAACAACATCTCACCCTTGGCCATATTGATCAACATAACTGGTCTACTCTGGCCTCCAGTCGGGAGGTCTGGAGACACACTATCTGTAGCGCTGCTGCTTCCTTTGAGAACACACGCAGGATCACTCTAGAGGAGAAAAGACAATGCAGAATATCTTGCAGAATATACCACCTAAGGAGTCTTTCTGTTGTGCCTTTTGTAACCAGACTTGTGTATCTCGTATTGGCCTTTTTAGACACCAGCGCGCTTGTAACAAATGTGGGTAGAGCCCTCCTCAAATCTTCATTCGCGAAGCCCAGCCATGACTCCAAAATGTGTCATAAGAAGAAAAAAATTATTAATATGGAGTCAACATAATTGAAAAACCAGTAATTTGAAATAAACAAAATTTCACAAGAAACATGGATGTAAGATAGGGTTGAATCTTAGGGTCAATTTATGTTTAAATTAGAATGAAATCACCATTAAAATAATTTACAGGATATGTCTGGGCATTGAAACTGGATTGTATAAGAAAATTGTTCTCCATTTCTTGGATTCAGCATGAATATCATTGCTGTTCCTAAACAATTTCTGAAGATTGCCTTTTGTATTGTAATGGAATTGTTGTTCAAATATGGCTTACTACGTAAAATTAGAGCTGTTATATTGTCCATTATGGTTTTTTGCTAACCTATAAGGAGTTTATGATGTCTCTACAAGTCATAGAAGATTCTGCCCTCTGGTACCCCATGGACTGTTCTACTACTGCTGTACTTCATGAAGACTGACTCCAAGAATAAATGCAGCTTCTGCAACTGAAAGGATAAAAAAGAAAAATAATAATAAAAATTGTGTGCCCATCATACCTGCCTCTTAAATTTAATAAGAAATCAATATCACAGACTTCTTGTAAATTTTTTTTAAAGTCTAGATTTTTACTATGCTAAGTGTTATTTGGGGGTGGCCCAAAAGGACATTCACAAATATATAATTTGTACATACACAGACTAAAACTACTAAAAGGCATGCAAAACTTCATTTTCTAAAAGAAATCCCAGGGATGAAAGAACAGAGATCTTACAATAATTATACCTATTTCTTTTCAGGAATGGAGATTTGTTCTTATCCTTATCAGTAAAAAAACCCCAAACCTCCACAACAACCCACCAAAAAAACTTGTTTTTCATCTATGTCTATTCTTATAGAAGAAGACATCAGCTGAAAAAAAACTAAAAAACCCAAATACTAAGCTACTTAAAGAGTAAAAGAAAATCGGAGTATTCAGCAATGTCTGAACTGTTCTTTAAATCTATTATTATTCAATATGATGAAGTATTTTATCAGAATCTACATAAACCGAACATGATGGATCCTGCTTGTCAGATTGAATTATTAAACTTTTAGCAGATGGGAAAAAGGAACACTGTTGAATATTTCCACGTTTTCTGCTTGTGATCAAAACCAGTATGTTTTGTGTATTTAAAATTAACATTACAAGAAAAGGAGTTCATCTATACAGATTTGTTTGTTGGTATGTAACTGGAAAAAAATATCATTTAAAATGACACTTTAGTCTTGAATTACAGCTATTTTGTTGTGACTACTATGCAATCTTACTCTGTTTATCAGTGTAAAATGTTTTTATAGCTTATCAAAAATCATATTTTCCTTTTTCTGGTTCATTTATCAACAGAAATAGGAGATAAGCAAAACTAAAATCAAAATCTATGTCCACTGGTTCAATGCTAGAAAATTGGACTTTCTTTCTATAGGAAGAAATCACCTGCATATACTACTATTTTAGATGAATTGCAGTTTATGCATTATCCATACATAAAAAGAAGGAACAGTATCCTTGCACAAAAAGAAGGAACCTCCAGGGGTACCTAATCAAGCCAAAATATCCTATGAGGAACTATATTACAACACATGAGTATCACATGTTCAACAGCTAGCAGTTTTGGAATGATGGGAACATTGGAAACAACTGAAGATAGGAGTTCCAATATGTTTTTGTTAATCAATACATCATCACATTTGAAGCTTTATACTAATCTCTTTAAATTTCTTGTAGAACAACAAAATACGTATATAATCATTTTTGTCTGTAACAACAAGAAGCAACAGTATGTTTAAGCTCCTAGTCATCCAGACAGACCCAGTCAATAAAAAGTCCTCATTTTATGAGGAGTGGAAATAAAAGGACTTAATGCTAAGTGAGGGTTCTCTTGGAAGACCGTATTAAACCAAACTGTGCTTTTTAATGCAACTTGGAAAGCTGTCTCCTGAAGTTCTTCTGCTTTGTCTTTGTGAATGCAGTTACACGACTTTGCAAAAAACTCAAACAAAACTAAACCTGAAGAAAAAAACATTTAACTCCTCCTGCCCTCCTCCCCTCCAATTTTACTATGGTCCTCTAAATAGCCCAGAAGAGATAAATCAAAGCCTGAACAGTAACCTTACACTTACATACTTGCTAAATGACTTTTTTACAGTCTGTTATTGCTAGAAATTGGATTGCTTTTAAACTAATGTTGTCTGGCGGGCAGAAGTGAGTGAAATCACAAAGCCTGGAGGAACACTAATTACTTGTTTTAATTAGCAGCAACTTTCACTAGAGTATAATCTCCCTACAGGCCACTTTTCAGTAGGTGTGGAAAATTAAAAAAAATTGAGATGTAGAAACAAACCAATAATCTCTAATTTACCCCTAAATGAGAGCTGTGCTCTTATTCCAGCCTAGGCATAGGCTTTAGTGGGAGCTGCTCACCCCAAGAGGAGTGGTGCCTGCAGCACTGGCTGTTCCACTTGGAGACCTTTGGCAATCAGCCGCACAAAGTGGCCCCTTATTTTATGCTGCTACATCATAAAACTGCTCCTTTTGTTCCATTTCCTCCCTTTAAACGGCCTTAATCCTTTTCTTTTCAGGCTGGCCCTGTGGTGAATTCCTCAGGGACATCTCACTTGCCACAAGGATTGCAGTGGCCCACTTGGAGAAGCTTTCAGTTGTTTTCCAATTCTTTGGTTTCTTATTTTCTACATTAAATCACACTTTTCATTCCCATCAACATAGAGGAACTCCCTTAATGATAACAGAGAGACAGAAATTCCTCCACTCCTGCCTATGACACCATTTTGCTGCTGAGAGGCATCTCACCAGTATGGAAATCAAACATGGCTTCCAGCAGGTGGACAGTGCGGAAGGTCACGGGCTCAGAAGCAGGGAGACTATGGAGAACTTGGCTTTCCACAGCAAATTAAGTCATCCATGAGACCTTTTTCATTTACTGGGAACTGGATTTATGGATGCTTTTAAGGCCTGAAAGAGCTTGAATACAGATGTTCCTTGTGGAGGGTACCTGGGCTTGTGTGGTTACATGACCAACCCAGATGATTATTGTGGAGGGTACATGGGTTTGTGTGGCTGAATGATCAACACAGATGATTACTATTTTTGTTAATAACAGGTGACACAAATTTCTTATTGCTTAAGAAAGGGCTAGGAAAAATACTAATATCTTTGTTAAACATTTTATGCAATCATAAGAATATGCTAAAGCCCATTGCAGATGTAAATATATGTTGGATTATAGAAGATATATCCATATATATCCTGGATATATATAAAAATGAAATGATCCTTTCAGTTTAATAAATTTTGAAAAATAATTTGTCTTTTAAGAAGAAAAAAGTGAATGTTCCCATTATTTGCATTAGTTTACATCAAGCAAACCAAGCTTCTTGAAACAATATGACTTCTGCAGGGCATGAATTTGGGTTTTACCCGACTGTAGAGCTATGCCAACTTTTGCTCCTTGTCTGGTGAGAATACCTTTGACTTTTTGATCTATCATTTTTTTCTGTCTCTGTGCTAACCCTTTTTAACAGGAATTTGAGAAGGGCAATGTAGAAAAATGTTATCCAATGATGAACACATTTTTATGTTATGTGTACACATATATGTACACATACATGCATGCTTCAGGACATCATAAAAATCAGTCTATGCTGACATGTGACTATTGGCGTAGTATAGATAACACAGGAAGACTATGCTCCCAGAAATGCAGTGACAGCTGCCACCTCCTGATCAAAGTATTCATATTTTGGCCTTAATGAATCTGAATGTAATGATACAAGAAAAAAAAAAAAAGAAAATAAAAAGGAAGACTTTTTAACCACTGCTTTTTATTTGTTTTGTATTCTGTCTTATAAAGTTGCAAGTCTGTATTTTAATATCTCTATGTGAAAATGTTTTGCAGCTTTATCCTTTTGTTACATTTTGTCATGTAAAGGTAGAGTTGCCACATCTTGTAATATATTCCAAAACATGTTTTATGATGGATTTCAGATATGAAAGTGAGTAACTGCTTTTGTAAAAAAAAAAACCCACCAAAAAAACCAATCAAGCAAAAAATCTCCAAACAAAACCCACAGCCCCTCCCAAACCAACCAACCAAAACAAAACAAGACAAACAAAAAACAAAAATAAAAACAAACAAAGAAAAAACCCCACAAAAATACCCCCCCAGACAAAAAGCTCCACACCTAGAAGCAAAAATCCCAACAAGCTCAAGAGAAAATAAAAATCTCAAGGGCAAAAAATTGAAAGCGCCAAGGAAAAGCTTCGGACATTATCACACAGTGGATTCTCATTTGTGCCATCTTTGCCTAAGAAGGAAAAGCGTCATTCCTCTAATAAATAACCTTTTTACCATCTGAGGGAAAATAGGGAGGAATACAAGTTGAAAGATATTCATTGAGCACATTAAAGCAGCACTCTTGTCACCATGCATCAATACTACCAACCTGCATCCTCAGTAAGAGGTGAAAGACAGTTTTGGGTAATAAGGAGAGAAGAACTGTAAAGTCTATAGCATGACAACAATAATAATAACAACAACAATAACAATAAAAATTTGATTTTTTTGGCCACACTCCTCAGGACGCTGGATTTTGTCACAGTTTTACCACGATAGGCATGTGCTGGATTTCATTTTCTCTGCCTCTTTAAACTGTCTGCAACGAGCTGGTTGCCTGGAAGACAGAGACTGAGAAAAGGAGAGATTTGAATGAAAAAAGTAAACATTACCAACAAAGACTATAATTGAAAGAGGTTTCGTGAACAAGGGGTGTTGTCGGAAAGCAGAATAGGCGAGGGTGGGGCTGCCAGGGGCTCTTTGTCTCTGTGCACACTGGAGCTGCCTGTTGTGCTGCATTGTACTAGGCAGGACTTTACCATCTCACAAGCAGGCTAGTAGCTACCTGCACAAACAAATGGAACTATAAAGCTTAAATATTTATAGCTGTTTCTGATTCTATTTTAATAATTAGTGGCCACCTCTACTTTCACGGCCTAGTTTTGTCGTTTTGTTTCTCTCTCTATTTTTTTTTAATGGATTGTACTAATTGTTCGTTAGGGTGCCGAACACCACCACTTCTGAAGCTGTTCTGTGGATGCTCTGCCACCCAGAAGTGACTGAGGAAAAATGGCTTTACAACAGTTATTTGTTGTATTTTCAATCCAACAATAATTTAGAACCACAATTTCAGATTCCTTACTTGGATGGTTAGAAATATATTCCGAGGGGCTTTTTTGTGTTTAGGTTTCCTGAAAAAGGGATCTTTATCATAAAATTGGTGTCACTTGATGTGCACAAAACAGAAAGAGGGAAAATACAAATGGAAAAGAGAAGAAAATGAGGCTTTAGAGGGTAGATGATTACTGTTAGCTAGTTCCTTGCCTGTGTTTGAAGCAGTTTGTTCTAAGAAGCACATAGCATGTAACCGTCATATCACTAAAAATGTTAAGGCTTGGAAATAATATCAGGAATAACTTTCATTACAAATCTTTTAATCTATTCTACAAACCTACAGAGATTTTAATAGAGCACACACCTGTGAATTCTCCTTACTTCTATAACCTTTTGCTGCTTCTTTTAAGAACTTATATTTAAACTATAGCATGTGTATCAATACAAAAAGTTAAGCCAATGAAAAGTTAGTGTAATAGTTAAAGCAAATCATGCACTAAAAAATTGCTCTGAAAAACCTTGCTTTACATTTTAAAACTGTTTACCAGCATGGACTCCCTTGTCACAATGTTTACTTTTGCTGAGGTATAGTTTCCTGACTTTCTTATTACTGTGGTGAAGGCAATGACAGCAATTTTGTTAATACATGTTCTTTTTCATTAAAATGTCCTCACAGCTCTCAGGGAAATCTCGCAGCTCAAAATCAGCCTTTAAGAAAATAGGAGACTACTTAAAAGAATGAAGGGAAGTTTTCAGTACACGGAAGGCTTCACTTTTAGACATTTCATTTTATTTGTGTTTTTTAAGGGTAGAAAGATCCCAAGTGTCTTCATTGGATTTGAATAAGTCAGTAAATCCTCTCTACACAGCAGCTACACCTCAAGAAGTGTCGTGATAACTACCCTGCAAGATCAGCATACAGTTCTATGGTTGTATGCAAAATTTTTCGGTGTGGAGCACAGAGAGAGACAGATTTGCTGTTAAACACTTTCTTCTCTGTGATGCAATGTGCTTGCATTGTCATACGTTTGAAGGGTCAGTCTCTGAAGCATCCTACAAACTGATAAGTGCTTGATATGTGTGGAATGGCATTTGTAACATGAGTGAGGAAAGTGCTTTGTTTCATAAGTTTCATAGAAAAGTGCTAATAACCACTTCCTATACTTCTACATAAAGATTTCACATCTACATCTAGTAATGTCTTTGCTTCACCTGAGATAGTTTCCAGGAAAATAAAATGATTACTTGACCTGCATTCCAGAATAATGAATTTAAATATAATATTAATAATATAAATATAAACATAAATATAAATATTGCTCACTTACTACTTATCAATGTTGGAAACCTTCAGAACTATTCTTAGTTCTAAGTTTCTCTTGACCTTTTCCACCATTCTCAAAATTACTAAATAAGAACTGCAAGAAACATAACAGACAACAAATGATAAGCAAAAGAAGATACTACATACATGTAAATTATTAGACATTGACATAGGCTTTACAACATATTATGTAAAAATGTGTCATTTTACTAGTTATCTTTTGGAATATTCAAGAAATATTCAGTTCTAAATGGAAGAGTAACATAAAAGAAGGGTTTACCAAATTTTGCTTCA
Organism: Corapipo altera; assembly: GCF_003945725.1. NCBI lineage: Eukaryota > Metazoa > Chordata > Aves > Passeriformes > Pipridae > Corapipo > Corapipo altera. The sequence continues at coordinate 6,365,418 of NW_020884921.1, read as the reverse complement.
TAAAATATGTTCATATTATGCCAAATTGGATGTCCTTCTAAAAGTTATGTAAAGCTATAGGCAGAAGAATTTACCATGTGAAAGTTATAGTCTCTGCTATGTCTGAAATTAGAAAGCGTATTGATAAGGCTCTATCATGTACTTAAAATCTACAATGGCCTTGTACCTTTTTGATAGTGCTTGAATTATTACCTGCTGCATTAATTTCAAGATTTTCTTGAATATTGCTTATATTTCCTCAAACAACAGTAAAATAATCATTCTTCTCATAAAGGTTTGTACCATTTATGATATCTTTCTCTTAGCTGCTTAAGTTTCTTTCTTGTTACTATCAGGACCCTCAAAAATCCAGAGACCAGCAATAACTAAAGTATTTGAGAGGGAGCTGGATCCAATACTTACCAATCACTGGGACAGGCTTTAATTATAAAATGTTTAAATAAAGTTAGCTGCTGATCAAGTCTGTCGTAATGACTGATAGGAATTGTAGTTCACACACTCACAGACAGCTATTGGGGTCATTAGGACTCTGGAGGCTACTACCTTGCAAGAGCATAAAATAGAATTCAGGTTGTGAAACATAATATCCTTCAGGTTTGCACCTCTCTAATCTGAAGCTTTTGAGAATTAAAAATTGCATATTTCATTTATGGTGGCCCTGGAGAAATGATAGCCTCAGAGTCTCTCAATGACTTTCAGGCAGTATACGTACCTTACATACTTGATTTTTCATTCTGGAAGGGGAAACAAGAAGGTACAACTAACTGTGAGGTTCACAAGCTGGTAGCTGGCAGCTCTTTATTCAAAATTTGGAAAAATTGAGGGTGCCAAGAACCACAGATTCTACCCTTCACACTCTAAACACCGAGAGAACCTTCATTACTGTGCGAAAACCCTTCTCACTGTGAACAAGCATGAAACACACATAAAGAACATATTTCTGGGGACATGAGGTCCTGAGCTCAGAGGAGGAATAAACCTTTCCACTGCACGTAGCAAAGAGTAGACAAATTGCCCTATTAGCAGTGGAACAAATTGAGCAGTTTGAGGAGTTTGATGAATTTGATAGGTTGTTCTACCACAGTAATTGCCCTGCTACTATTCCCACACTGAGATTATGACCTCAGCAGCTAATTCTCACCTACCACCTCACAGTTTGTCAACTTCGTGGGTTCTGTGCAAGGAAGTGCTGATCTTGCATGTGCAGTCTGATAGAACTGGTAACTGAGAGTCTTGTACTATCAGAATAAGTTGAGTCTGTCTTCTGTATCCAGTCACTAATTTTCAGGGAACCTTCAAGAACTGAGTCATTTTTCAATTTTTTGTGAATGCCTGGAATTTCTCTGAAACCTGTTGAAACTGGTCAACTGGTCAGAAATTACTAAAGGGGAATACCAGGCAGATGGATGGATGGCACAGTTGTATTTCCCTGAAAACCAAGCTGTGTCTTCAAATTCTAACTACTGTTGCTGTAGTTATTTCCTCACATGCATAAAACATGTCAGATAGTGACCTTCACAAAGTTCAACTAAGTGACTTGGATAAGACATAGTAAAACAAGTTCTTCAATGTCTAGCAAGAAAATGAATTCTCTCATTCTGAATGATTACTATTGAATGATGCTTCAAGCAGATCTGCAGAATGTAGCTTCTTCCTACTAAATATAGCAGAGTTTTTTTTGCTTAACTAGTTATGTTGGAAAAGGAGCCTTGTCTTTTACCTTTTGCTCACCTACCTCATTCCCTTGAGAGAAATATTAACTCATTTGCCTGCCTGTCAGCTTGTCACACACAAGTTTACATTTGTACTCCTGCACTTACTTGTATCTACAGCCCTTATGCACTAAATGCTTTCATAGAGCTGATTTGTAAAAAAGACCACCTTGTTCTCTCTTCAAGATCAGCAGTTGTCATAAAGCTTATAAGAGATCAGCCAACTACTCATCTGGTTCTCTTGAAGGAACACACAGATCTTTCTTTTTCTGTGAAACAATTCCACGTAGATTTGAGTGTAGTGAACCACGCATATTGAATTTGGACTGCAGGATTTTTGTGGCTGAGATTGCTCCTAACAGCTTCCTCATCTTCCTCTTTAAAATCTTAAATATTGTGTATTGGCTGTCATAATGGATCCTGTATCCTGCCTAGGTAAGGTTCTTAGGTCTGATGGTATTATGAGAAACAAAATACTACAGATTTCTATTCAACTGAAAATAGTGTGTTGTCAGGAAAAGCCCATTTTGTGATTATATGAAGCCTCCATTTCCAGTATAATTTGAAAAGAATAAAAATGTAAAAAAGTAGCATGAGAATGAAAAAGCAATTCTTCCTAATTTAACTGAACACCAAAAAGTTTGTCTAAAGCTAGTAATTCTGGACAATTACTGGTCTTTGTATATGAAATGGACTGTTCTACACATATGTCCTAATGGAAGGAACCCCGCTGAACCCCATGAGAAGTGGAAAGAGGATTTGGCTCAGGGGCTTCTATGAGCTCTAGTTAAGAAGTGAGTGATAAAAAGGATGAGTTCATTTTAAGGGTGAACTTGAAAATATTCTTCAGAAGTGTAACATTCACACGTCAGAGTAAATATCACAAAGCATCTATTGCTTCTGAAACTTAACTGCTGTCATAATGACCATCTGCTGGCTGTAGGTTTCTAACATTCCCTGACCTATGACATTTTTGACAAATTATGCACCAAAGTGCTGGAGACGTCTTGTTAAAATGAAGCCTGAGGCCTGCAAGTTCTAACCCCTTTTGTCTTTAAAACCATGGGTTAAATGGGAACAAGAAGTAGTTTAGACAGAAAACAGACATGGTCATGGCTAAAAGGAAATGAAATCCTAATCCCCTAACCCCTTGACTTTTGCAGCCTGCTGCACAGCAATGTTCTTTCAACCATTAAACTACCTCAACCTTCTGAAGAGCCAAATTAGTTCAAATTGAGCGAAAATTTGCACATCACCATACAAGTCTTGACTAATTCTTATTTGAAAATTATGTGGAAGACAATCATTTAATGCAATACTTTTAACAAACAAAATACATTTCAGAGACATCTCTAGTGCACATTATAATTGTTGTCATATAAAAGTAATGTGAAGAAACACTTTTCAAAGTCACAAAGTTAGTCTAGATGTAAAACCCACTGGTGTCAGTTAGATTTAGACAGATGTCTACAGTTTCTTTAGGGTTAGCTAATATGTACAGGAATTTTAAAAATGTGCTCGTTCTTTTTAACTCCTTCTTTGCTGCATTCAGCAGCTCATCCTGTTGTGTTATTTCTGGGTTTTTTGCTTAAAGACAGCAGAAACTCAACTCTTGTTTCAAAATGTTAAGTTTCCCTTATATATATATATAAAAAAGAATTACAGACCTTACTTAAAAGAAAAATAACCTATTTTAAAGTGAAAAGGGAAAATTTCAATACTGTATCTAAATAGTGCAAAACCTACCAAATTCTAGCAAATGATACAAAATAAATATCATAAACCCAACAAAATATCTTATTCACATTAATTTGTAACATTGTGCATTTAAATATCCAAAAAGTAAAAAAGCACATGCAGATAGTTTGACACAAACACCTGTTGAATGTTCAATATAAAATTAATTTTTTTTCCTTTGTCTAGAATCTCAATTGAAATAACATCTCAGTACACTGGAAAGAAAAAAAGCATCTCAAAATTAATATTATTGTTAAGGTGCTGATCACTACACGAAAAAAAAAATGTGTGGGGCTAGAAGGACCTCCAGAATTAGATATCTAAAATCTCTATACATTTCCGCATGCTTTTAAAAAACTTTTCTCTACTGTGTACCATGACTTTTACAATAGATGATGATCTGCGAAAATAAAGTAGGAATTACCTGACAATATTACATGACTACAGGATGATGTTTGGTTAAATCATGGTAATACTTCAGTATTTCAGGAATGAGTACATACACCACCAGTTTCATGGGCAGAAAACCCCTGTCGCATAACTTTGCTGCATAAAGTCCGTGAAACCTGACCCCCTGCAGGCTTGTGTTACCTGTGTTTCTTTCTTCTTGCCTCTTCCAAGGAAGTCTCAAATCTATGGCATTTCTAGGAACTTGCAGGCTTCAATGACTTACTTTGTCTTTGACTATATCTAGCCCTTGACTTCTCCTTTCATAAAGTAATGCTATCCTGAAATGAATGAAAAGCACCAAAATGGCTATTGGCAGGAAGGAGAGTTTATTTTTACTCACTTGGCCACCAGAGAATCAACTGGGATTGTCAACTGAGGTGGTAAAAAAGAAAGAAAAAAGGTAATGCAAGGAAAAGTTACATATAAAATGAGAAAGTAGAAGAACATGATGGATATATCAGATTTGTAATTCAGGGCAAGAGTTTAAGTATGAAAATTACTCTTTCTGCATGTTCAGATTAAAGTCTTTGTTTAAATTTGTTATGCTTTTAATTTGTTTCTGTTAGAAAAATACCAGATGTGATCTTCATCTCCATAAAGCCCCAGTCACCTTAATTTTCTGCCACACTGATTTACATGGAAAGAAATTCAGGAACATACAACTTAGCTAATGCCTGCTAAACTGTTATGTACTAGGTAAAATATCTCTAGGTTACTTTTATCTAACTTTGATAACGTAGAAGGGACAAATTATTTTCCTTTGTGACAGAGGTCTATAAGTTTTTCTTCAAATTTTCATTCTACAACAGCACAAAAGGCAGACTGTGCAAAGTTTGGTCATTTCGTTCTCCCAGAAAAAAAAAAAAAAAAAGGAAGAAAGGAAAGAGAAAAAGAGATGGAAAGCAGGATAACAGACAGCTCACTGAGCTCAGGGACTCAGGGAATAGAAGATTTGGGTTTTCCTCTAGTACTGACAGTTTTCACTTTCCAGTGTTCTAATTGTTTGCTGAAACAATTATGTTGTGGCAGTCAGAAGACTTAAGCAAAAGCACAGGGAGATGGTGATAAATCTTAATTCCACTATTATTAATTTCTGAAAAATAGAATGGCTCCCACTGATGAGACTTAGGCCCAGACCCACTTTGAACCACTGTGGTGGTTCAAGTCTCACAGCTTGTCTTCTGTATTGACCAATGAATGTAGTGACCGCCAGTTAACAGTCCTGGTTTTGATCATAAAAATGTACTTGGGGACTGAGAAAATTTTCATATTTAACTTGCTCTGTTCTTCTTTTCTTCTCCCAACTATTCCTCAGAGGTTTGATTTTGACAAACTCTATTTTTTTAAATTATACTCATAAACTATAAAAATCCCTGTCTATTCTTATTATTGAATGGAAATTAATTATCATGTTTGAGTAATTCTGGGATGCAGAGACTTTTAAACACATTTAATTTAACTCTTAGATTCATTATAGAGCTTTTCATGTTCTTAGGAAGAAAAACAAAGCAGTGATGCACATTTACACATGAAATGCCTCAGTAACTTCACCACCCAAAAAATACATCTTATTTGACCTCAGATACTGATCATGAAAAGTCATGAACTACACCAGAAAGATTGTATCCAGACTCTTGACAGGGCAGGCACAAGATTATAAGAAATGGACAGAAAGAAAACCTCTTCTACACCCACACTAGAACCAATGCCAGCTTCACAGGGCTGCAGGGGCCTCAGCTCTGGCAGCTGGAGCACCTCCTGTCCCTCCTTCTGCACTGACCTTGGTGTCTACTTGGTTGTTCCCATGTTCTCTCTGCTCTTCCCTGGCTGGAATTCTTTCTGCGTAATACCTTCTGTTCTTAAATATGTTATCACAGAGGTGTTACTATTACTCCTGACTGGCTCAGCCTTGGCCAGGGGCAGGAAGTCTGTCCTGGAGATGGCTGGCATTGGCTCCATGGGACAGGGGAAGCTTCTAGCAGCTTCTAACAGAAGCCACCCCTGTAGCTTCCCCGTTACCAAAACCCAGCCATAGAAACCCACTACAATAACACTAACATTTTATAACAGAGAAATCCTGAAATAAAAACAGAGTGCATAGCTACCACAATATTCCAGTGGTCTCATATGACTCGGTAATATTTTGTTACAACTAGAAAGAGATCCTTAAGAGAATTTACAGTACCAGTACTTAGACTTACAACTTATCCAAGAGATACCAACATTGTTCATACAATGATAAAACCTCAGAGAAACTTCATGGGTTCCCTTTCATGGATGTCCTCTGTGTAAAGAAATAAAAGAACTTTTTGCACCTTATCCCAGCAAGGATAGTAAATTTACTGAAAATGCTGCAGACACTGGCTATGAATAACTGATGTCAACATATGCTTGAAAATCATATAGCTATCCTGGCAAATAAAGAACAAAACGTAAACTAAAAAAATATTGGGTTATATTTATTTTTAAAGTTATAAATATTAACTGTACTTTTTCTAGAAACAATGGTTACTTTTGCAATTAAGACTAGCCTGATACAGGCATTTTGGCTTTTCTTAAGTGACATTCTGTCTACCTGTTTTACATATCATTGAGATACTGCATTTTACAGAATCCTGGTCTCCATCCATTGGAAACTAGAAAAAGATCTCTCAGAACAGGGGGAACAAGACAGAACAAATGCCAAAGTATTTCTCTAGTGTGAATCCACCTCTGTCTAAAATGGCAAACAGGTTATTTTCATTTCTCTTTGCAATAAAATTCTCTGATGCAGGTGATCTGTAGAAATGTGGTCAAATGCATTGACTTCACATCTTACCTACTTGAAGTGTAATTGATTGTGTTTTATCAGTGTTCTTACTGTAAAACTTACTTTGGGCTGTGAAGTCTTGCATTTTTCACAGCAAACTGACATATATAACTTCAGACTTCTGGGGAGCAATTTCAGTTGATAGTTACCTAGCTGAGGGCTCTAGCATCTAAAGACTTGTTGGCGCTAGGAATCTTAGGTAGAGAAATCAAGTGTTCTGCAGGAATTTGCAGAGACTTTGAGTCTGGAAAACAGCATATGTTAGTTTTAACTCCTAATGATAAAAGCTATGGACTAGAGGAGGTACACTGGTGCAACACGGATGGAGGGAGAAGTGTAGAACACCAGAGGCAGCCACATTGTGTGGACAGCTGATGCTCACCCATGATAAAGATGTTACCTCAGTGTACCCCAGAGCCTTCCAACTCCCTTGGTAGATGAAATATCCAGGTTCTGTCAGAGGAGTATTATTTCCCATCTATTATGATACAGGCCTGTATTTATTACAGTAATTTGTATGTTATACTGACATGATCTGTTGAAGGTGCTTTTTTTTTTCCATGGAATTAGGATGAATAAGGCTATAAAAGCTTTCTGAGATCATACCTGTGTTAAATTTAGATGTCTTTATGTTTTGAGCACAGGCAGGTGTGAGAGATTGAAATGTTTTGATTAATGGCTTAAACACTGTTAAAATCACTGAAGGACTTTTGTTCACTGGACAAAGAAGCAACTGGTCATCTGTGACCACCGAAGCCCACCCTTTCTCAAATATACCTCCTGATGGGAACTAGACTGTGAGTTAAGCCACTGACCAGAACTCAAGAGAGATAGAGGTGGTACTATTGTCCAAATAGGTCAGCGCTAAGGAGAAGTAAACAAAGCTGGGAGAGGGTGGGGGTGGAGAAAAGAATGTATCCACAATGAAAGCCATTCTCCACAGCTGTGTTGAAAATAAACTTTGACTGGATGCAGGAGGGAGAGGCCATAGCTCACAGATTCATTTGCCAAGGCCAGGTTTACACCCCCTGAGGGGGAAGCTACAAGCCAGATAAAAAGCAAACCCTACAAAAGTGAGATAGTGCTTTTTATCATGCCAAAGTCCTTACACCAGTGGCTTAATTGTGAAAACTCCCCTCTGGAAAAGTACCAGGACATTCACTTGTAGTGTGAAGGTATTCATTCCTGCTGATGGGCCATAATGGGCCGTAATTGACTCGACTACACTGACACAGAGGCAGCTGTAATGACTTAGACCACCAAAGACTTCCAAAGTGTCCGATTATCCAAAGAATTATATCATCCAGTGTAAAACTCACGGCCACAGGGGAAGTACCTTGGTGTTCCCACCTGAAGCTGTATTCTGTGGGCTTCTCCCCTCCACTGCAAATGGACACTTCAACTAACGGACAAATACATTACAACAATCAAGTATTGTCGCAGGACCACGGGTTGTGAGATCTTTCTAGTCTTACCTTTTCTTTCTCTCTCTTTCTTTCTTTTCCTTTATACATTTTCTTAAGTAATATTTTTATGTTTTCATATTGCTATATTACTATAGATAATAATAACCAAAACAGCTACATACCTGCTTTCCATTGCAACTAAATGACTCTAAAATATGTATATATGTATGTGTGTATATATATATATATATATATGTATACAGAAACACTGATCATTCAACCTTGTGTAACTCAGATCCACCCTAAGGGATCTATTAACAAGAACTTGGGTTACTGCCGCCTTCTGGGCCAGCTCATAACAGGAGGAAAGAAAACTGAGTACTATGCCTTTGTATCTCAGATACAAAACAAGGATGTAAAACACTGGGACCTTAGTGGTAACTGATACATGGAAGGAACAGAACAAAATCGCTGTGGAAATACATAGCTATTCTGAAAAGACATCACTGGAGGTATGGTGTCTGACTGAGGATGTATGTAATACCAAGACCTTAGACTAAGCAAATATGGGAGGTTCCCACTTTGAAAGAATAGATCTTCCTCTCTAAGTGGTCAAATGAAATTAGTAGAAAAGAAAAATCATAGAATCATAAAAACTTAAGGGTTGGAAGGGTCCTTAAACATCATTTAGTCCCATCCCCTCCCTGCCATGGGCACAGAGACTTCCCACTACACCAGGTTGCTTAAGGACTTATCCAACCTGGCCTTGAACACTGTCAGGGTTGAGGCATCCACAACCTCCCTGGACAACCTCTTCCAGTATCTCACCACCCTCATAGTAAAGAATTTCTTCCTAACATTCAGCCTAAATTTCCCCTCTTTCAATTTGTACCCATTATCCCTTGTCCTGTCATTACAGCTTCTGATGAAGAATCCCTCTCTGGCTTCCCTATAGACCCCCTTCAGATACTGAAAGTTTACTACGAGGGCTTCAAGCAACCTTCTCTTCTCCAGGCTGAATAGCATCATCTCTCTGTCTGTCTTCAGAGGGGAGGTGCTCCAGTCCTCTTATCAACCTCTTGGCACTCTTCTGGACTTGCTCCAACAGTTCCATGTGTTTATGTTGAGGGCACCAGAAAACTGTACCCAGTACTCCAGATGGGGTCTCGAAAGAGCAGAGTAGAAGGGGTAAATCCCCTGACCTGCCGGCCACGCTCCTTTAGATGCAGCCCAGGACATGTTTTGCTTTCTGAGGTGCCCGCACACACTCCAGATCATGTTGAGTTTTTCATCAACCATCACACCCAAATCTTTCTCTGCAGAGCTGCTCTCAATCACTTCTCCAACCTAGCTGTAGCAGTGTCTCGAACCCTGCACTTCACTTTGTTGAACTTCAGATTTATATCTGCCCAATTTTTAAGCCTGTCCAGGTCCCTGTGGATAGCATCTCCTCTCTCCAGTGTGTGACTGCACCACATAGATTAGTGTCATCAGTGAAGGTGCTGAGCGTGGACTTGATCCCACTCTCCTTGTTTCCAATAAAAATAGAACATGAAAACTCTTTTCAGGGCTGTTAAAACTGCACAGTGGACTAAGAATGGAAAGAGTAATCTTCTATGCTGTTTAGTGTATTTGCGCATCCTTACTGCAATCCCTTAGACAACAGTATAAAAAAAGAACAGAAAACTGAAATTATAAATCAGGGTTTCAAATACTGAAATGCTATCCTGCCATGGAAAATATATAACTAGAAAAGTGTTTAGTCAGTATTCTTCATATGTCCCTAAAGCTAAAAAAAAAATAAAAATATACTTAACCACTTATCTATTTTTCACAATGGTGAGAGGACCACTGTTTGAACTTGACAGTGATTGAGTACTATTCAACCAGAATGATATAAGAAATACTAAACACTTTACACACAAATATACACACATTTGTTAGTAGATATATCTCAAGGTCCACTGTGATATAAAATTAAAAATAGACTGTAAGCAGATAGGTATTTGTTGAGCACTTCAGATGCAAGAATTATGACCCGTTTGCATGTGAAGAGCTATACTCATTTTCCAAGTAATAGAAACTCGACTTTTCAGGCCTACTATATTTCATCATCAGAATTCACTTCATCTTCAAGAACTTATTATGAAATACAGTAGTGTCTAATTCATTCACTAAAATGCTCTGCTGGTCAAGCTAAAATCTGTAGGCGAACACCAGGACTATGAAGCCTGGAAAGAACAGCTTTAGAAATAGGTCCATTACAGCGGCGACTTCCCGGCATCGAGCAAAGCAGAAAAGCAACAACTGCTTGCGTTTTTTATTGTACGGGTTCTCTCCCTGAGCTGTGTATTTTCCCCCTACTCACACGGCCCCCCCATTCAGAACCATGTTGTCTCCCCTTCTCGATCATGGATTCCACTCCTGCACAAGCAGGATAGGCTGTCTCACCCACCTCTCTGCAGTTCCTGGTTCTGTTACTGGAACATGATCCTCCTGTATCTCTCTTTGGTCAGTAGAGCCCTCAAGCCACTCCCTTTCCCCCAGACCTGGACCCAATCATGTCCCTTCTTCTTGCCTTCCCCCCAAGCCAATATAAACAGCAGGAGTTTCGAAGTAAAGGTCTTTTCACCTTGGGACACCGAGAGGAAACTTGGTCGCTCTCTCCTCCTGCTGAAGGGGGACTGCATGACTGAGTTCTTCTTCGGGAAACCTCCAGCGGAGAGTCCACACTCATGATCTGTTAAAAATCAGCTAATGAATATTGTCTATGTAGTCTGAGTGTATTGCATGTTGATGAACTGTAGATCTACTCATAATTGGTAGGCAGCAACAGTATCTGGATGGTATTTAAAAAATCATTAAAAATTCATCTTAGAACGTTAGTATAGCCCCTATATTTTTGACCCATTCTGTTTTCTCTTTGAAAAATCTGGTCAGTGGGTTTAAGGCTTTTCCAAGGTCTTTGGTTTCTTTCCCACCTTACACAGAGAAGTTACTGGCTGCCCCTAGTGCAATTTCTAGTCCATTAGTTTTGAAGAGTAATGGCAAATACTGGGAACACTAATAATGTCCCTTGTTGTACTCTGGGATCTCACAATAGTTGCTATTTTTAATTAAAGCCTTTTCTCATGTATCTGTGTAATTACCAACATACTTTGATTTTATTTTCCTAAAAGAGCTTCTAGTGTCTTCATTGAAAAGTAAAAACTCTAATGCAAATATTTCAAACCCAGTATTTATTATTGGATTTTTTAGGTCTGATAATAATTTAGAGTTGAACATTTTTTCTATGATTGGGAACCACTAAGCCCTTTTGAAATGAGCTTAGACATCAATAAGATGCCCCACTACAGTGATCACATATGTGATCTAGAGGGAAAGTGTCATTTTTGTGGTATAAATAAGACAGATGAGGACAGGCAACCACTGGCCCTGCTCATCTATGAGCAGTCCAACAGCAGCTTCAACTGTGCAGCTATGCTAGAATTTTCTTAACAATAGTGTATTCACTATGGATAACTACAGAGTGACAAGACCAAAGCCATTATTTTAAGATAAAATTTTAAGAGGTAACAAGGTTGACTATGACATTGTATTTTATAATTATTATTTTTAGTATTTGCAGAGTCACCAAAAACTGAAGACAATATATGGCTGCAACTTTTCTAATTAAATAAATTAAAGGTATTATTTGTATAAAATAGATACATAATTAACACTTTTGCCTCTTGTGCCTTATCTTTCCTTAGCTTATGTATTCTTAAACACATATGCAACATACTGAGTTTTTTATTATAACTGGCTTAGTCAAATGTACTAGTTATGATTAAAACATTATGTACAGTTTTGCTGTAATTGTATCACTTATTATTACCATTGTAACCATTTTGACTGAAATATTCCAGTTTCTTTCTCTCAGAATACAATTTTATATGAAGGACCAGCCAAAGTAATATGTCTAATGAGGTTGGGGAACATATGTGGTTTTTATATTACTAACATAGTCTGGCAATATTTTTTCTGAGAAGCACTCATACCTTGAAACATCAAGTAGGACTTGTGAACCACTGGAACTGAAGATCAGTTGGTGGGAGAGAAGAAAATGCTGTGATAAAATGAGAGCTGGAGAGAGAAGGAGGGAAGAGGTGGGATAGATGAGAGGCTAACAAACAGCAGATTAAAAAAACATACATCTGAACAGATATGAGATGAAGAGAGGAGAACTTGGATTGGAGAGTTGGTTGTGGCTGATGGAGGAGAATTGGAGCATCATTGTCTGACAAGAACTTGAGGCTGAGTGAGAAAATTATTTAGGATTAGGGTTAGAGAGCCTGAGGCAAAAATAATATATAGGTGTGAAAATGGAGACCAGAATGAAGCCAGGGGAAAAAAAAAGGTGGGATATCTTGACAGTGGAGAGAAGGACAGCCTAGTATCTGTCCTCTAAAGAGGCTCTATAAAACTACTTCACCAGTGTTGCACCCCTTTCCATGCTGTTCCAGTGAGAGGGTAATCATGTACTGTTGCAGTCTGCTATTCTGTCAGCAAAAGATATGGGTCTGTAAGCTTTAAAATTTCCTTTCTTTTACTGAAATATAAAGATATGTGAAACCATAAGCATGAGCAGGATTAATAGGGTTTCAGATCCCTTTTTTAAAGGCCTAAAAAATTTAATGAAAGCTCATCTAGAATAATCTGGTTGCAAAGTCATATGTGAAGAAGTTAGAAAATATCAAAATTAATGAAATTGCAATCCACCTGCTCTGTAAACATATGTTATTGTATAATTTTCACTTGTAAAATTATATATCCTGGGGAGTTTTTTTCTATTTTTTTCTTTCTCCAAAGGACTGTAGCTTTGCTGGTTTATTAGATGAAGGAATATTCTCCTATGGTGAATCAAGCTGCTGTCACTAACTAGTCCTCATTTATCCAGCTGTAAAAGTGTGAAGGTTTCCATACTAAGGTAGAGGACACTATTAATACTCATGCATAGAGAAAGAATTATAAGAACAAGAATATTTAGGATGTTTCAAACAATTGCACAAATTGTACAACTAAGAAAGCTTGGGGTTTTAATTGTTTCTTTTAACAGCTGCCCTGCATAAATCTTTTTTAGTAGAATCAATAAAAATTCCTTTCCACTCCAACGATGTGTAAAAGTTCTTTTTCTTCATTTTTCAGGTAGCAAAACTCAACATGGTTATGAGAACTGGACAATTTCTAGCATGGGGAGGAGACCTAGGAAGGATTAAGATGCTCTCACAGACTGTAGGCAGAAAAGAGAAACCCTGAGAAGGGTTTGTGGGATGAGAACTAACACCTTAAAAATTGCCTATATGGAAATTGCAGTAGTTAGAAGGATGCTACAGCATAATTTATATCCTCTAGAAATGACAGGATCTCTATTGACCCATGAGATCTTCCTAGTCTAGACTATTGATCACTTACAATAAGTCAGTTTTAGGACAGTATTTCAGCAAAAAGTGTGATTTTGAAGTACAATGGTTGCTCCATAATCTGTATAGACTTTGAGAAAAAGCACATATTGAACACCTCCTACAATCAGGAACCCACTGGTTTTCCTGCAGGTTAAGGAACTGCAAGTAAATTTTTATATATACCCTTTATATATTGGTACTTATTGTACTAGGATGCCCTCTGAAATACATGAAAAAATGCAGTAAGTCAGTCAGTACTGATTCCAGGAGGGAAGGGGAAATTGTCCCCATAATGCTGTTTAACCTAGAATACAGAACTAGAAGTTCTTTGAGTTGAGCTCATCACAGGCAAACATATCACTTATCATTGATTTCACTTTATATTGAAAAAAAGGCTGGAACTTCCACTTTATTCTGTCTTTACTGTCCTGATATTTGACAAAAATTCTTTCTACCAACATGGTGGAAACCAAAAAATTTACATATATAACTGCAAGGTTCTATTATAAAGAGCTAACTGGTGCTGATGAAGTTAAAACAATAAGACTCACTTTCTATTTCACAGTAATTAAATGTTAATTTGCTAAGAAATTTTACCACTTTTCTTAAAAGCTTTAAATTTCAACATGTAAATATAGGATTTTGTCGGCCAGCAGGCTCACAGTGGGATACAAAGTCTGTGAGCCTGGATAATGCCTTTGCAACATTCAGAAGTGACAATAAAATATGTTTTTGGACATGCCAGAAGGAGTTAACTGTGATTAATTGCTTTTTACTCAAGTTCATTTCACGATTTTTGTCAAGGAATTGTCAGTATAAAACAATATATCAAAGTGTAAATATCAGTAAGAAAATGGTACAGGAAGATATTCTGTGACTGCTTAGAACTGAAAGCATTTTATTGAAAAAGTCCTTGTTTTGTTTGGCAATCGTCCACGACCTCCTACTGTTGACAAAACTAGCAGCAATTCCTATTTGAAGTGTACCAGAAGATGATCCTGCTCAGCAGAAGCTGCTGCTTTAGAGCATTTATGGGATTTATCTCTAAATTAATATTTTCATCGAACACAAGCACTGTACACCTTATATAATCTTTAAATTATAGGAAAATACTAGAAGGGTGTTCTGAGAGTTGGCAGCTGAAGTAATGCTGGAGATTTATAGCTCTCTGAAGTCGACATTTGTGACTGACCTACAGTGCACCAGGGCTGCTATTTCCCTTTCCTAATTCATGATAAGTGCAGCTGTCTCCAAATAAGCCTCCAGAGCCCGTTAATGCCCAGTTCATTCCCTTATAGTAAATATGCACATCTCTAGCTTCACTTTTTAATGCTTTGTTGCTGTTAATTTGAATAGAAAATTAGGCTTTCTATTTCCTTCTTTAAAAATAAACTTTTCAAGCACCAAGGTAGAGTTGACTTTAAAGACTCCAGTTCATACATTTGTGTTTCTGTCTAAATAAATATTAAAGAAAAAAAATACTATTTATACGCTAAAGACTGCAAAACCATATTCACTTGATTAATGGATTTTTTATGTCTTATTGTGGTCCCCAACTTCCATGCATTTGTTGTGTGAAGCATACACAAGATACAACTAATTAACAAAATTATTTGCATGATGATATGAAAGCAAATATTGAAAAGAGAGAGAATACACATTAGCAAAATGTCAAAAAAAAAAAAAGAAAAATCAACTGAATTTTTTATCCCTGCCTCAATTTGTTTTTCATTAATAAAATATACATTGTTTTCCATTTGGAAAATTTCCTAGTGGCAACACAGTCAGCACACAGCTTTGTCTCTTTAGAGATGAAATCTTTGTCTAAACACCAGCGATGGGGTTTTTTGTGCCATTGTCTGATCTGTCAGATTGGATGAGCGTGTGTGTTTAGGGGTGCAAAGATGTGTGGCCACACCTGCTGTGCAAAGTTGCGAACTCACAACTCTCCCCACCACTACAATGTGTTGCACTCGGGGCTCCTTTGTTGTGGTGGAGCTACTGGTGGTTGCATGTCTGAAGTGTCACAAGTGTCAGGCCTCATTATGGTCACCATAATCGCTCTAAAACAACCACTTATTTTGACCATTTAATATTGAAGGGTAGGAAATTAAAGGCTAGATATCTAATAGGTTTTGTGATATTTAACTGATTCAAAAGGATTCAAAAGCACAAAACAAAAACTAAAAAATCTGTTAGTAGAGTAATGTCTGTTGTTCTTCAGGAGAGTAGATTTTCAAATAATATCAGTAACACCATGCAAACAGGTGAAAGCAATTTACATGGCATTTTTCCAAGTGACCAATTTCTTCTATGGAGTTTTTTCTGTGGAGTTATAGAACGTGAGATATTTAACAAGCCACAAAGGGTTCTTAAGCTTGTTTTTTCTCTTTTTCCACATTTTTATCTTACAAACTCCACTGTCTTCAGCACTCCACTGGACTTAGCTTTCAGTGTTTCTATTAATAAAGAAAAAGAAATAAATCTTTATTAGTATTTGGATCACAGGCTTTATATTAGCTGATTACAGAAGCAACAAGTATAATACTTGGATCAAAATACTTTTGAGTTCTTCAATGTTAAATGGAGTTCAGAACTGCAGTTTTGATTTGAGGTATATGATAGTTACATTATCTTTCCATCGCTATTTGATTTTACAGTTAATTTTATTTGCAAAAGTGAAAAATAATTATTTCAATAGGAATGTGGAAATTCATACATAATATAGAAATATAAATTCTGGCAGTAATTCAAGTATTTGAAGGGATTTGTATTCCTCTTTACATGATGCTGAATTCTTCTGAACTTATTTTTTTACTACAAATCATATCTTTGACTTTTATTTTTTTTCACGAAGTTACTTCTCATCAAATGTGGGTTAGTGGTTTTCGGAGAAATTTTCACTACAGTCAAGCTATGGGTGATCATCACTAATTAAAGAATACATCTGATGATCTTTATGAAATTATGCTTAAACAAAACCTACATCTGTTGTCACTCTAATAATACCCTGTAGCCCACGACAGGATTAATCAATTCTAATTTAAATGGGTCTTTTTAGAGACCTTAGACCTGTATGGCCTCATTAATTCAGATAGTACGTGACAGTTCAGAGGTTTCTTAAACCAGCCATAATCTGCAAAACCAGATTTCTGTCCTGGCTTGAGATGCATGCTATTATCAGGTTAGAATTTCTGTCTTCTACCTGATGTTAATAGTCAGCAAAATTAAAATAAGTGGACTCAGTTTTCACCCTGAATTTTAGGAAATTACACAAAATATTACTCTCTCACAACACAACAAAAGGTGGGAAAGATTACAGGACTACTTGTATAAATGCTACAGGGTCATCCAAAAACTAGTACACAGTTCAGATAAATATACTCATTATTTTTGCCTATGTCATACATCTTAAGGATTTGTAGAAAAATATTATGGATGCATTTCCATCACTTTGTTCTTATGTGTGGACCTGTGAAGGTAGCGCACTTCTGTGAATGATGTCACTCAGAAACTGTGTATGACCAGTTTAGCTAAGGATTAACACACCTCCAGAGAACATCTTCTAAATGTACTGTTCCTTTAATGTTCTATTTTCATGATCAATGAGTTCAGTACCCTGCAGTAGAGTCCCTAAAGGACAGACAGCGGCAAACTTTCCTGGCCAAAGCACTAAAGAAAATTTTATTATAGCTCATTGAAACAGATGTATTTAACTCAATGAGAGAATAAAGACGAATTAAAAAACATATATATCGGCTGCCTTAACATCTGAAGACTTGTGCCCTTGATCTCCTGGTATGAACTCATTTACAAGTAACTCTGAAATGATCTTGCGCTCTGCTTTGATGGCATAAATGTAATAAACTTTTAGTAAAATAAATAGAAGACCTTATGTCAAATGATGTTAAATGCTGTGGAAAGTTCATGATTATGTAGTGCTAAATTCAGAAATCATCTGAACTTTGCAGCTCAAGCTGATCTATTTAAATTTATAGATAGACAACAATTCATTAATTAGGTCAATTAAAGTGAATAGAATATATAGGAGGAAAAGGAGAGCTAGGGCATCACAGAAACCCTGCCGAATTTCCAAATTAGGATGCAGTGAAGACTACAAAGAACATTTTGTGACATTACAAATAGGCAGCTGTGGATAGTGACAGGCTTTTTCATTACTATTGAAATCATGCATTTAAGAGAAAAATATTTAAACTGCAGCACAGCTCTGAAATTGGAATAATTTTTCACCTCTCTGACTTCATGGTCACCACAGAGAGCAACAGAGGCATGATACCTTCCAATAAAACAGGTTTTCACAAATGAGTATGAAAGTACCACTTCCCGCAAACCTATGGTATGCTTGGAGGGTGAGGAAGGGATGCACTGGTCACCCTGAACATAAACAGTCAGTGACAAAGGACTGACCCAGACCTGCAGAAAGACTCTTTCATCGCTGACTTGAAGAAACAAGCTGGGACTTGTCCTAAAGAGACAAAAAACCCTAACACCTCTTTAGCAAATGAGTATTTACCTGTCTTTAAAAAGAATTTTTTTTTTTTTAATCCAGAACTGAGATGAAATGCTTGTCTGTGTAGACCAAAGTTCCTATTAAATGTCTGGGAGGCAGATTATGTGTTTCTTTGAAGCTCAGCTCTGGGGAGGAAACATGCTACTACTATACTTTTGAAAAAATAACAACATAATTAGAAGCAACAAAAAACAACAAATCCCAACTTATATAGGAATTATAAGTGAATTGAACACTATTTACTTTGAAATATATATATATGTTCTCTCCAGTGAAAGTGTCATTTACCTCTTAATTGATTTCCATGTTGAATGGAACTTTAACAACTCTGAAGGATCAGTGTTATATTCAAAACAAACAATGTGTGTATGACTGCCATGTAATCAAATAGCCTGTAACCTAGGAAATAAATTAAATCTTCCTTTTTTAAAAGCCTTTGAATATGTTTTTGCTACTAACTACAGTTCAAATTTAATTACTTTTGAGGGAATGCTAGGAAAGTGTTCTACTTTCCACAAAGTAGTCAGCTTAACTTTAAAGTTAAATTTATTTAAGGACACAGTATTGATATTGGAAAAGAATTTTTAAATCAAAGAAAAATGTGGGTTTAGACAATATTTTTTTGTTTCATTATATCTCAAAAAGTCTCAATACAAAATTCTTGCTTTGGGGAACTAAGAGTCCTAGGAATCTCTTTAATTATATGAAAGTACGCTTTTCTCATAATTTTGTTTCCTGGCTTTCATGACTTTTGCACAATTCTTATCACCAGTGTCCTGAACCTTTTAAAACTTCTGCAAATATTATATTTTACATAAGAGATTCATAAGATTATCTGTTTTTATTGCATGAAGTTAATGAAAACCCACATTAACTAACAAATTCCTAAAAATGGAAATGTATTATATCAACAGTTTCCACATGCCATTGCATGAGTGATAAGTATATCCAGATCAGCTAGCAGGAATCAGTATTCTGACTTAGATTTTTATGTGCCAGATTAATGTTTATGTTTGTTTCGATAGAAAACCAGTCAACAGACTGTTTCGTGGACAATAAATTCAAGATAGTAATGAGGAGATAGTACTACCACAGTTAACTGCATACAGATTGGAGGGTCACATATTTTACACAGATATAGTATGGCCCTTGGGGCCCGGCCCCGCCCTGGAACGTGTGCTTTGCGGCAGTGTGGGCCCGGCCAGGCCCCAGGCGCAGAAAGGAACGAGAGAATGGGAGCTTCGCCTGTGCGGACAGTGCCATTGTGGGAAATGAGAGGGGAGCACTGGAACACAGAGAAGAGAAGGACAACTCTAAACCTGGGCAGATGGAACTCTTTCAGCCCTGTAAGGCCATCCATCTAAGAGAAGGTCACTCTAAACAAACCTACATCCTGAGGACATCGCTGCCACTGTCAAAGCTCTCTTGGCCCCGGCAGATGAACTTTAGGATTAAAGGGTGGGCTCAGTTCAGTGCACACTGTGTCTCACCTAAAAAATCCATTGCACAGGCTTGAAGGCCTTACCCGCATTTGCAAAGCCCTGTATCACCAGCGCGCTTGTAACAAATGTGGGTAGAGACCTTTCGCAAATCTTCATTTGCAAAGACTGGCCATGATTTGAGTATGGCCCTTAATGATTTTATTTATTTGATTAGAGTTACTGTCTTTTATAGCACTAAATAGCTTTGCATGGAGAAATAGATAATTTCAAACAGAGTTAAGAAAGCCACCTGGTTCTAAAAGAAAATAACTTCTAGAAATTTTCAACGAAGTTCTAAACTTCTTGTGTATTGTTTCCAATAACTTCACATGCAAAAAAGGAAGACACAGCCAGAAATATTACAAAAGAAAAATAATACCTCCAAATACAAAATTCTTGATGAAACAGTATGTCAGAAAATATTACAGCAAAAGGTCTGTATTGATTTAGCCTGAAAGCTTCATATTACCTGTTTTCTTTTTTCTTTCTCAGAATTTTTTCTCTTTTTTTACCACCTTATCTTCTCAATTATTTTAAATGAGTATTTTTTCACCTATGAATTTCCCAGAGTTTCTCTTTTTCTCATCTTAATTTCATACCAGTTGTCAGTTTTCCATTTCAAAGCTTGGGGTTTTTTTCCAAGACATTTATCTCCATCTTCCAAATCCCTTTTTTAAAATTTTCTCTCTCCTGTCATAAGTTGCCTATTCACTAAATCTAATATTCCATCAGGAAATGTAACTCTCTTCGCCTCTGTTAGCTTTTATAAGAAATTACATTAAATAGAAGCCAATTTGAAGGGTGAAAATACAGCTCCACAAAAATCAATA
>NW_020884921.1:6197518-6340018 GCF_003945725.1 Corapipo altera | reverse complement strand
GATAAAAAAATGCCAACACTACCATCCCTAGCCTCAGCAATAATGCCTAAGAAGCTTCATCTGAGAGAACAGATCAGCCAAACAAAGATGTATTGAGCCTGGCTTTGGTCTCATGTACATATATCAGTACCATAAAATCTGTTTAAATCCAAGTTCAACTGTAAACACATTGCAAATGAAATCCAAACATTTGAGAGTATATGTTTGGGCTGCACTGGCATATTGCAGAACACAGGACTAAAGTAATAGAGTACCTGTTCTTCACTGGTCCTGGCTGAGAAGTACAGTTTGAAATAGAAAAGTTTTTTCTTCTAACAATGATATTTATGCACATTCCTGAAAACTTGCCCTTGTTTAAATTCTGTATGAGAGCAAAGCAAAGACTTTTTGCTTGATTTTATCTCTTGAAGAGGTAAAGTGTCCATGGAATGACAGCCCATTTTTTTAATTATCTGCCAGTTACAGTTATTTGAGGACTTATCCGTGAAAGGAAAACACTGACAATATATAATATATTCAAAATAACTTTTTGTTTATCAGGGTTAAAAAAAATAGGTATGTAAGACAAAAACTTAGGGTAAATGTATTCACATCCACAGAAGCATGGGAGGAACACTACAAATCTTACCTTTTTTTTTTCTAGTTGACTATGTCTGTTCTCTCACTTAGTATTTTCCCATGGTTTGGTTGCATGGTTTTCTGTCATCATTCCTGAAGATTGGAAAGGTGAGGGGTGAGGGGTTCATTTCACCGATACAAGATAATGTCCACTGCATGGTGTTTTGCATTATCTAATCCAGGGGTCTTCCTCAGGTAATGGTTTTATTTAATTATTGGTAACTCATTCAGATGGCTGAATGAAAAGTAGTCTTTTCCAGGGCTCTGATCCCAGACAAAAATTTTAACTCCTTTATAACTCTAAAAAGTACTTATTAAAATCAGGAAAAAAAGTGTGCATGTTCATAGGCAGTCTGGCAGGACTGTAATGATTTAGTTACCTGAATAACACAGACACCACATGAAGAACTGCAGAGTGGAATAAAATAGCTGCCACAGTCTTTTCCCAAAGGTAGGGAAAAGGTGCACCCTTCTGGGATTCTTACTCATAGCACAAATAGGTTCCTACACACATGTAAAAAACTATAAGTCCATTTTACTCTGGGTCTTAATACAAAGTGTTCCTCTACAATGAAACAAAGATGTTTCATCTGATTCAGGTCTATCTGGTTTATATCTAATAAACAAAAACATTTCAAATTGCTGATACATATCACTGTAGAAAGGAAGAAAAAGGATAAACATTAAAAAAAGTTCTAATGGATACCAAAATTATTCTAATTGAAAAATTTTGTTTAGGTTAATAGCCTGCTTTGAGAGAAAGAGGTGGAGCAGTTCAGACTAGCATGTTGTTATGCATAGCACAAACATCTTCTTATACCCAATATCATGGACTGCACCAGACCTTAAATGTCTTTGTTTTCCAGTTAAACAGATAGGTGGATAACTACTGAAAAGAATACATGACATGCCAATTTCATAATGTTCAGTATGGCCCTCTGCATTAATATCATTTTGGTTGCATAAAAAACTCCTGAAGTTTCTGGAGAAACCCTGTCACATACAACATTAAACATTATTTACATTTAATTAGGCAAAATCAAATCATGCAAGTTAGTTCATTAGATTTCTCTGAGGCCAGTTGTTTATGTAAGCACTGAATCATTAATATGCAGCTACTTCCATAATTATAAGGCTGTCAGATAAGAAACCTGCTGCCTTGGACAGATAAAGAAAATTGGTAATATTCACAGATATAAACCTTGATTCAGCTCTACTGTGTTTGTAAAAAACATAGCCTGAAAGGCAGAATCACTTTCAGATGCAAACCAGCCACACAGAAGTGAAACAACAAATGTTACATTAATATAGCTTAGACCAAAAGCAGAATAAAAAATAATGATTATAAATTCTTATTGTATTTCTGAAAAGAAGAAAGAGTCCAAGAAGTTGAGCTACAGTGTTATGTATAACCCTATATTTAAAAAGGTGATGAAATCATACTTTCATCTTTGACAGGAAAAGATTTTCTTTTTTTGATAGATCTTTATTTAGGCAGCAGCATCTCTAAATGCTATTGTGAAATTCAAGGTGGGGCCAGCAGGTTCCTACAGAATATAACTCAGGACACTTGGTGGTTATGTAAGAGGAGAAAGACTGATATCATATTCTCCCATGTTCCTTTCCCTAGGTTTCATGATACCTTAACACTTCCCACAGCCCCCACATAGGCATGATAGAATGGACAGTGGACTCCAAGGTTAATCTAACTTAGTAGAAGAATCTAGTCTCAAGAGGTACAACGTAATTTTTTTTGTAGATAGAAAAACAAAGAAAGGGCACAGACTAAACATTAAATTCAAGTGTTCTCTTATGGTTGGTTTCCTATTGGATCTTCTTTTTATAAGATACCTTATCTTCAACTTCTAACTATATACAGAATGAAACCACTAATTTCTTGAGGGTGAAGCACTAAACTGACACAAGAACGGGACATTCTGTCTTGTTTGAAAATCCTTCTAGATTCTAACCTGGGCATTAAAACACCTGTCTTCTTAGAGGAGGAAAACTGCCATGGGGTCACTCTTCTGTTTCAAAAAAAAAAGTCTAAACATTTATGTAAAGCCATATTGCAGATTCCTTGAGACATCCACATAGAGCTGCTCTGTGTGACACAGTGTTTATGGGAGGTCTTGAAGTGGCCTTTGGGATAGGTCTAGGGATTTGGCCCTGGGGTGGCTAGGGTATCTGAAGTGCACCACAGACCTCACTTGAAGGACATGAGTTTATCTGTACAGAGAATGTTCAGTTCCTAACAGATAAATTGATGTTGTGTGTCCCATTGTTTGTTGATATTACCCTCTCTTTTACTGCTGGAAACTCAGAGACGGAAAGGACCCTCTGTGAATGGTGTGCATGGTACGCTCCCATCCTCAGCCGCAGAGCCAGAGATTCACTGCATTCTACATGGTGCTGACACAGAGTTAAGTGTTCAAAAGTCTGACAGAGGTATTATAAAAGATTTCCTATGATAGTTGACAGTGCCTGTCCCAGTGCTTGTTGACACAACCTGCCTTTAACAGCTGCAGACCTAGGCAGGGACAGAACCACAAAATGACAGGGTCTTGTTCTCAGTCATACAGTCTTCTGCAATTTGACACCTTCTGCAAGGATGCTAACTCAAAGTTACAGAATCGAAACTGACACCAGTTCCTGACTCCAACTGCAGTTGTGGCCCACATTATCTCAGTGGGCCACAGGCTGGTTGTGGCCCATGCCACCCTCATTCAGGTGTTTGCTGTCTGACAGAGGTGTGGGACTGACAGCCTTGACTTGAGTCTGGCAGAGCCTTGAAAATGGTTTTGCCCGTGGTGATTGAGGTGGGCTGCCTAATAGTTTGTTATTCTGCCATTTCGAGCTGCAGCTCCACAGATGGGCAGATCCAGAACAAAGTGCTGTCCCATTCTGTGACTCTACAGTCACTCATGTAGAGATTTCTACTGCTTTCTACATAGTCTTTCACCTGAGAAAAATGAAGAATGCACAGCCCCAGCCTACACTGTCCCATGGTCTCAACTAAGTGAAAAGAGGCTGTAGTGAGATGGGCATCTGTCTCTTCTGCTGTGTTTCAATTGAAAGATTGAGAAGAAATGGTCTTGCGTAGTGCCAGGGGACATTCTCATTAGATATTAAAAAAAAAAAAAAATCATCGAAAGTGTGGGTAGGCACTGGGATAAGTGGCCCAGTGAGGAGTCAATGTCTCTCAAGGTGTTCAAGGCCCATCTGGGTGTGGCCCTTGGGGATGTGGTTTAGAGGTGATTAAGGTGGTGCCAAGTTGATGGATGAACTGGGTGATCTTAAAGAACTCTTCCAACCTTGATGATTCTGTGATTCTATGATCCCAGAAATAACAGTGCTCTCCCCACACTGTGGGCAATGGGTCACTGGCCCTTTATGTCCACATTGTAACTGGAATTACATTTTCTGATTCATGAACCATTGGTTTATGATTTGTGTGGTCTTTTGTGGAAACCTTCTGGACCTTTTTCTTACTGTCCATATTACATGTCATTTTTAGATGTTTAGTAGTGTGCAAAGATATATATAATAAACAGATATAAAGTATCTTCATCCTCCTTATGTGAAGGAAGTGGGGAGACATTCAGAGGCTGCTTTCAGTTTGTGAGAGTATAATGGTTTCAAAACATGGAACCTAGTCTGTCACTGAGCAGTATGAAAGCACATGGGTGTGAGCCAAGAGCCTTGTCCTTTATCAGCTGGATGAGGGCAGAGGTGGAGGTTAGCCTGTGATACATAGGCTTCATGCAAACCTCACCAAAAAGTCATTTTTTTTGTAGAGTGTACAGCTGGGTGTTCTGCATTCTGTCTCTAGAAATTTTCACTGAGGCCATCAAAAGAAAACTCTTACTTTATATCACAAGCCACTTTCTTGTATACCCCTAACCTCTCCTGATGCCATATCTTTTCAGGTTAAGTACGAAAAGATTATCAGGTACCACTAAAACCTCTTAAAATATATAACTGGAAAACTAAGTAGTCACAAAAAAGCACATTTCACTGAAACTTCTTGCTCTAAGTCTTATGTGACTATGCTGGTATATGCATTAGTTTGACAAAAATTTGACAAAATCAGAGCTTTACATATGCATTCTCTAAACAACTCTAGGTTTCAGCAGTTTCAGCAGTTTCACTTTCTTGAATTCACACTAATGGACTAGGTAAAGTTACATTTGTATCTCATGCATGATCTATTGGCCTTTTTCACATTTTAAACCTAGTCAGAAAAATATTTGTCAGAAAAATATTTGCTAAATCAATAGGAAGTTTTGATAGGTAATAGTCTTCAAAAACATAAATCAGGTGATGCTACAGGAGGAACAGAAAATGATTGAAAATAATGCTTGGTAAAAAATTATATACCATTATACACTTTATTTGGCTTTGAGATGATGCCTCTCTAAGGCATTATTTAGAGGCAGACAAAGGAAAGCTCAGGTAGAATAAGACTAAATTGTGCAGACAGTCTGTAATGATTGAACCTGTTTTGTTTACTAGGGGACAAGAAAGACTTGACAAAACAGAGTTATGAAACATAAGGTAAATTAAGCCCTTCCTTTACAAGAACAAAATAATGCTCACTGAAACTAGATAAAAATATGAAAGGAGTTTTCTCATTAGGTGATGCACAGCCTAAAGAAAGAACTGACATTGAATGTTATTAAGATTTAGATGAGAGGTACTGGGAACATATTTTTGGCTATGCATGTATATAGCAAATTCCCACTGGTTAATAAAAGAATAGAGGTTAATTGTGACAGGATTATACATATATTTGACATCTGCATAGCTTTGAGGGATTCATATAAATATCAGTAAAAATAGCCTTTAGTGTAGTGGTGGCAGGTGTTGATCAATTCTTCAAGCAACATGAGCTGCTTAAATCTTTGATGCTGTTCTTCAACAGTGAAACACTGTGATGGGCTGACCCCATCACTGTTCCTCTCTCACAAGAGTTTACCCTGCCTCTATTGGCACATACATAGCATAACACTAATCAAATCCTCATTCTCTTAAGGTTGTCATAAAAATTTTCCTCTATAATATTTCTTGTGCCACCTCAGGCACATTACATAAAGTACTCCAGAACAGAGGATGAGGATCCGACTGAAAAACTCATCCAGATTAGGTAGCAATTCTTGTGTTTTATTCATTAACATATTTTCCCTTCCTCTCTCAACCCCAGCCTCCAAAAATGCACATTTGCAACTCATCTAGTGGTGTTCAGTCACATCTAAAAAGCAAGCAAACCCTGGAAAGGGGTTAAGTGACTAACAAACCCTTAGAAAGCAAAACAAGTAGACAAATCAAGCACAGCGGCAGAGTAAATTTGAAGCCAGCCACATACTCATTAAAGCAATGGGGCATATTCAAATTTATCATAATATTTATAACAATCAGCTTAGTGCTAATGGAGGAAACCTCTGTGTCTGGGTTTTTTTTAAGAGTGAGCAACATAGCACTGAGATCTGAACTCTGTTAAATAATTACTCCTGAGCTCACCCTGCTTGCCTGTTGGCTTTCAGTGACAGATTAGCCAAAGAGCAGACCTCTAAGCCATAGAGTCTTTTCTTAGAGGCTAGGAAGTTTAAAAACACAGTACAGTGAAGCTGTGGAAGTGCTTAGACCAGGAGACGTTATTCAGCACAACTCGCAATCTCATTTAGAGCGTGAATACTCATGGAAGATCCAAAACCTTGAGGCAGAATTGGAGAGCGAAAAGCTCAAAAGACACTTTTACAGAGCTTCCCCAAAGCATCAGAGAGGCTGATACATTTCATTTTATTGAAAGTCTTCCTAACCTCCCATCCTTCTGAACTCCACACAACCTGTGTTCAGGTTTTTTTCTTCTTTTATTTTCTTTTTCTTTTAGCTAAATGGTCTTCCTCACTGCCCCCAAGCTCTCATAATTCCTATGCTGTGCAAAGTTAACCTGTATCTTTAATAACAGAATTCAGGATAAAATCAGTGTATCTTTAACACAGTAATAATACATGCCAAGCACTACAAATTCTCTATGATTGGCCATCATCTTCTCTTATTACAAACCCACAAGTACTCTTTTCCTAAAAGCACCTTTCAAGTAATCTGCCTTTTGGTGAAATGTGACTGCTACTGTGTACTATTTTAAAAATGGCTTGACAGAATTGCTAATGCTCTCATTCCTTCAGGATATTTCCTAATACTTGTAGCCTTTTCATGTTTCTAATTAGGCCAGTAATGGTCCCTGAAGTTAAACCAATTAAAATTATTTACTGTGACACATAGTGTGGAGATAATTATCTGATATCTGAATCCAACTTCTGCTTACTTCGCAACATTACTTAATAGAAAACAGGGAAACTGATGCCAGTGCTTTCATTTTACTTGTCTACTAAATGTGTTTGCCCTATAGCAAATTGTTCAAATAAAGCATTAAAATCTTTGTGGTGCTAATCAAAATGTTTAAAATCTACTCACACTACCTTTATAGTTCTGAGAAACACATAAAACTCTCACACATTACCTTTTACATTACAGTTGCTGATCAATGTAGTATTATACCCACGTTATACATAGATAATGCAGCTTATGCAGTTTCTACCAAATTTCCAGCTTTTTTATTTCTCTTGAAAACATGTATGCAACAAAATAAAGACTTGACATTTTTAGGCTTATGAACACACTGAGGTTATTTTTTTTTTCAATAAAAATGTTTCATCCCATGATATCATTGAGGTTACATGTCACATTTCTATAAGCTGAATTTTTCTAGGAAAATGTGAAATTGATACGAGAGGATTTTCAGACTTACCGTGTTTCATAATTAAGTATTTTAAATTTAGCCAAATTTCACTTGGAATTTACTAATTTCAAAACCTCATGGAAGGGGGAAAAAGCGTGACAAAAAGAAGCAAAAATATTTCACCAGATAGATAGTGTTTTCCTCTAGAGTAACCACCACCGGAGCATCCCTCAGAGGGGAGAAAAAAAAAATCCTCTACATCACAAATTCTGCATTTAGAAACAATTTGGCCTGTTTGCAAAGTTAAACTGGCTGAAGTCTTCACACAGAAACTTGAACCAGTAAAAGAATTTCTAGTTTTGCTAAAATCTGTCAAATGCTGCAAATTGCAATAATCTAGAAAGGTGTTCAGCAAACTGCAGGGACAAGCCAAGAGTACTTCCTCCTGACAGGATATCACTGACTTAGCACAGGCAGTGGAAAGATGCTCTGTTTCCTTTGCCAAGTTCTCTGAGCTTTGTGGCCAACCTGAAATCTAAATGGAGTGCTTATGGGTTTGTCTAATTCAAATTTAACATTGCATTTTTGCACTTCTCCAGTTAACTGAAAATGTATACATGATATAATCTGCAAGAAATTTGCTCTACTTACAAGCTGGGAGAATGGAACCTGCTGAAACAAATGCTAAAAAGGCAAGAACACAGCCTGCTCCCCTCCCTGCTCCAGCTGTGAGATTTTTGTGGAGCGAAGGTAGGTCAGCGCTTCACATTCTCTTGGTCACTGGACTTTGTGATAAGTCAGTAGGGTTGTCTCTACCTCCCTACTCTGTGATTTTTCACATCTGGCCTATAAATCTATAGCTTAATTTTGAGGCATTATCAGCTAAATTGTGGTTTATGTGTGATGCACAGTAGGCATTGCCATCAAGTTATAAACCCTTTTATTTTGTTCCATATTTTATTTCATTGCAGGCACAGAAAAATATGAGGAAAATATATTTAAGGGCATCCCTGATCCTCCTATCCCTTCAAAGATCTCAAACTAGTGACCTAAATTGAAACGTATACATATTCTTACGTCATCATCTCGTCCCTTCTATGTCCTTCATTTTTTCATACATTGCAGTGTTCAATGTGCAGTCAACTCACACGAGCAAAGCAATTGCAAACATTGTTAGACATCACTTTTATGAGGAGACAATTTCATATTTTAGCAAAGTTCTCTGTTCTGTTAAGGAGGATTGAGTTAGCTTTTGGTCAGTAACTACTCTGTACATCTTAATTTACATCATATTTCTTTCACCCTCTTGTCATTGCTAAC
The DNA here is from genome assembly GCF_003945725.1 of Corapipo altera. Lineage (NCBI taxonomy): Eukaryota > Metazoa > Chordata > Aves > Passeriformes > Pipridae > Corapipo > Corapipo altera. The sequence goes on along the minus strand of NW_020884921.1, from coordinate 6,331,338 downwards.
TAATTCAGATGCTTACATTCTTTTATCTTACTGATCACCAGAGCTAATTAATTCTTGTCTGCTCATGATGCTATTGAAAGCAAAGGAATGCAGAGCAATTCATGTCACCAAGGAGTTAAAAACTCCTAAGCCTTCACCCTGGAAGGTTTGCTCCTCTGCCCTTTTAGACAATGACAAGCTGTTAAGTTGTAAAACTAATTAACATTTCAAAAACTAGTGCTAATCAATAGTACACAGCTTCATTGGGAGCCCTGCTCTGTTGAGTTTTTCCACGTGTTCTTTCATACCACAACTTTCAAATTATTGTGTTAGTTTTAGATGTGTTTGCTGCATTAAGAACACAGTGAAATACTAAGAGTGAAGTTGCTAGAAATACATCACTGGTATGTTTTTTAATATCTCTGCTAAAATTGGGGTCTTTATTCTGCTGTTCCTCCTCCTTCCCTCCCCCATCATTCTGCTAAGTGGTAGAGCTGATTCTTAGTCGTTTTCATTGTTGTACTAAATGACACGTTATATTTAAGATAACAACTTATCACCATCGTCTATTAGAAGAATGCTGGTGAAATCTAAATTAGACCCCTCCTTAAGGTCTACCCTTGAGTGGTTTTGGTTTGGTTATTGTTTTGTGAGGTTTTTTATGTTGAAGAGAATAAAACAGTTAATTTGCTATTTTTGCATTTCCCGTTTTGAAAGCAGAATGATCATAATTTAACCATATAGAAATTGAGGGAAATTTTCTGTTTTAAAGAAACTCTGTTACTTAGGCCTAATGTTGAATATGAGTTCTAATATGCATTTGGATATGATCTAGATGTTGAAGCACTTTAGCTTCTGCTGAAACAGATTGCAATAGAGAACTATCAACATAAATTGTTGATACTCTGTTCTCATGATCGAGGTTGTAATGGCTGACATCTATGTACTAGTGGAAAATGAAGAAAGGGATAAAGAAGGTGCCAGCAAAGTCTTCAGAACTGTGTATGTGGATATTTTGTCTTTGCATTATGAGCACCAAAAGAGGAGTTGACAACACATCTGACTTATGTGGTCTTTTTCACCAGCTTCAGATTGGAAAGAGTGGAATGTGTACTTACCGTGCTGGTATGGACAAAAAATTACTGTGAGGAAAGCATCCTATCTTTCCTTGTATGTCTGTAATTTGCAGGAGAAACTTGAAAACTGTTGATTGATTTCCTCTAAAGCTTTGCTGCTATAGACTGGGTAATAAATAGAATCCTGAAGTTTACAAGGAATGTAAGCAAGGTTTAAAGCAGTAGGACTGAGATATCTTTGAGGGCAGAATAAAGCCATCAAGTTAACTAAAATTCAGATTTACCAAGACTTAGATGTAGTGTGGCCACATCGTTAAGAGGAACATGCCTCTCAGCCTCAACTATTCGCTGAAGTGCTGGAACTTCCACAGCTCTGTGGAGGAAAGAGAAACTTAATCTCCGGAGAAATTGAGCTAGCCTCATACTTCAGATGTTGTACATCAATGCAGACATAATGGACAGACCTGACAGAATTTGGTAAGGATAAGCTGTGAAGCTAGGTACCATACTGGACCATGTTCATCCTGTGAGAATCCCAGTTTTTTGAACTGGATTTCTGAGGCACTCATGGGCTGAGAGCTAAAGATCGTGCAGGAGTGGAACAGCTCCATTAGTATTACATGGGACTACAGATGACCTCGCATGCCTGCAATACAACTGACATAGTGGTTTGGAGCCAGGAGGGACATTGAGGAGAGAAGAGTAACCTTGAATAAGAAACTCATCATGCTGGCTTAAAGGGAGCCTAGCAATATTCTTCATCCTTCTAAATGCTGGGATGTACCTCAGGCGTAATCATGTCATTCACATAATTCCTATTAGTCTTACAGTCTTAGATCTTTAATTTCCATTTGCATCCTGTTTGCATAATGGCGCATGAAAGAAATGTTACTACATAGACAGTAGGCTATGGAGCTTACCAAAGGAAGAGTGGTATTTATGGAGACATCTGAGAAGAAATAACTCATATTCATTGAATTTGCTTTGACTATTTAGTGTTAAATTGAAAGCTGCACAATATCATATTGAGCTCTGTCATATTGTTGATTCAAGCTGACACAAGGTAGCCCCTCTGTATTCTTAAGGGATCACTGATGTAACATTCAGCAAAAATATAAGTCAGTACATCTTAGGCCCTGTGCTCTTCAATATCTTCATAAATTACTTAGATGCAGGAGTGGAAGGGATACCAAGCAAGTCTGCAGATGACACAAAACTGGGAGGAGCTGTTGACTCCCTTGAAGACAGGAAGGCCCCACAGAGAGACCTCGACTGGGCAATCACCAACCATGGGAAGTTCAACGAGGGAAAGTGCCACATTGCACCTGGGATGGGGCAATCCTGGATGTATGGACAGACTGGGGGGTGAGATTCTGGAAAACAGTGCTATGGAAAGGGACCTGGGGGTCCTGGTTTATGGCCAATTGAATGTGAGTCAGCAATGCCCTGGCAGCCAGAAGGGCCAACTGTGTTCTGGAGGACATCAGGCAAAGCATCACCAGCCGGCCAGGGGAGGGGATTGTTCTGCTCTGCTCTGCACTGGGACAGCCTCACCTTGAATATTGTGGTAGTTTTGGGCACCACAATGTAGGAAAGTTATTAAGCTGTTAGAGAGTGTCCAAAGGAGGGCAACGAAGATGGGGAAGGGCCTTGAGGGGAAGCCTTATGAGGAGCAACTGAGGTCACTTGGTGTGTTCAGCCTGGAGAAGAGGAAACTGTGGGGGGACCTCATTGCAGTCTACAGCTTCCTTGTGAGGGGAAGAGAAGGGGCAGGCATTGATCTCTTCTCTGTCCCTCAGGGACAGGACCCAAGGGAATGGTCTGAAATTTTGTCAGGGGAGATTTAGGTTGGGTTTTAGAAAAAGTTGGAAGCTCATTCATGTTGCTCACTTCCCTTCCGCCTTGTCCAGCATCTTGAGCCAACCACTCTGGGCACCCAGATGGTGAGCTTTTCATCTCTACAGCCTAGATGCTGAACCATAGCATATAATTTTCCAGCAGCAGCATCTGAGTGTTTGGCTGGCCTTTTCTCTGGCTTATGCTGGCTGTTGTGGTGGCTGTAGGAAATCTGAAGCTAGAAAAGTAGTTGTGTTGTGGTCTATTCTTGAAAATTTTTCTTATTCTTTCACATTTAATTATCATACATTTATCACCCATTACGTGTCTGAATAAATGCCCTGAGAAAACTCCCCTTGAGACCTTTGTGTGATACGAACCGCTCACCATCATGTTTCTTCACATGGTCACTCTGCACGTTCTCTGTTTTTGCTCTTGCTAACCCTCCTCTTGCACTTATGTTTCCTCTCTCTTGTGAAATCGTAATGAAATTATTTTGTGCTTAGCATGCAGGTTCATAAGATATTTCTCTGCAATAAGAGGCCTCCTAATTATTTCAGTTTTGGGGTCTAATTTTAGACCCAGACCATCACAGTACAGTTTATGTCTTATGTTCCATATTCATAATTTAATGCAAAGAACAAGATTCTTATAGTCAAACCAGGAAGATTTTTGTCCTTTTTCTTATTTTTGACTTTTAATCAATATACTAAGATGACATGGATTTCTGTTTTTAATATAGTTCTCAAGAAAACAGAAGTATCTATTTACTTTATGGCCTCTCCAAAAAAACCCCCATATGAAGCAGGTTGGAAAGTTTTAATATTTATTCTTCCTGCCCTGAAGTAATTTCCCCTCCATGCTGTCCTCCAATAGACTCCAGAAATAATATTTCATGTTTATCTCTCTAATGTCCACATGCTGACAAAGTTTAACATTCCTTCTGTCTTTTACACAATTCTCTTGAGTTATATTGTGTTAATAGTGAGTGTAATAAATAGATATAAACAAAGCTCCTGGTGGAATCTTACAATAAGAAATGGTAACATCTTTAAGCATTAGTAAAATTTGGATGGAGTAAAACAAAAGATTATTCTGCAAATAGATGAAGGGTTTTTTTCCCCTTCTCCTTTGTTGATAACTTTTTTATGAGAACACACTCACAAAAAGATGTAAATAGAGTGGATGTCCTTGCTATGCAAAGGCAACTCTCTATATGGTAAGATATGTGACACCTATCTCACAGACAGGAGCTTACAATCCTATTCATTAATTTTATCACTAACATAAACTTTTAATATGCATATGATCAGTATATGGGACTTCCAGGGCAGCTTAAAATGACTGTAACCTGTAATTACTTCTCCTGTACTTGATTATAATAATCTGATTGCAATTATTCAGTGATTTTAATACAAGCCCCAAGCTACATAACAATAATTCAAGTGCAGTGATTGGGAACATGTTTCTGTTTGGCTGTGAAATGATGTTTTAATTCGCACTGATTCAGGGATCTGGCTATAGTTCTATCCATGTAATTAAGGCACATTTATACAGTCAAGTACAATAACTTTAGTTTGAAGTGAATTTAATTAGTGCAAAGACTATATATAGTCAAAATGGCTCATAAGCATGAATTCTTTAGATAGGAATAATAAAACGAATTCTTGGCAAGTCTGGCCATTACAATGAGATGGCTAATTTTTAGAAAAAAATGAAAAGGCAAAGGCACATGGGAAGATGGGAGAAACCTGTTCACAGTGCTACAAAATGCATTTTAGCTAAGGTCCAGAATTATTACTAAGAGTTTTATCATTTCCATGCTCTTGTCTTGATCCTGAGCTTAAGCCCATGATCAGAAGCAGGACTTTAAAACACTTCTAAATATTTTATTTTGATGAGAATTTTGAGTGAGCCCAAGTTTTAAATGAGAGTGAGCTCTGAAGGCTATGTCATCCGTTGTCTCTTAGACCTTCATTACAAAATTAGACCTGGCAAAAAAAGAGTTTCACACAACAAAATCAAGGCCTAAATCAAGGCCTAAGACTTATATCAAAATTACTCTCAAGCAACAGAAATTACTTTGCAAGTAGAAGATTGCACTACCTTTTAAAACCCCCTTATTAGACATTGAATAAGATACTGTAAAAAACTAATTACCCCATGAGCAGATATATTAATTTTACTTTTACATATAATATAAAAATTACATTTTTTCTTCATCAAAACCATATTTATTTAATAAACCGGTCGCTCTTGAATATAATGGGATTTTTGTTCAGACCAAAGAGGAAAGCAAATAACTTAAAATATTTTTCTTATTAGCTCTTTCACTTCTTGCTTGAACTGGAAAACTTTGATGCTCCACAAGAGAAAAAGGAAAAAACAAGTGCATCAATGAGCATTTATGTTTGTATGGGGATCATACATACTTTTTACACAGTGACTTGCTAGGTTTTCTGTATTTGTAATGGTATGTGGGAATAAAAATATTTTAAGAGAAAAAAACCCACAAAAATAACCAAGCAAACCAAAACCTGGAAACAATTTAGAAAATTGCACTAATAGCAAATCAGAAAGGTCTTATGTCAAGCTATTTACTTGGGGAAAAGCATTTCCACCTCCAATACTATTATTGTCATCCCACAGAAGTTTATCTTTTTTTGACAATGATATTAAATGATTATGTGAATTAAGTGCTGCTAATAAATCAATGAATCACCCTGATTCTAATTTAGTTTAAACTATTTGTACTGATTCTTTAACCTGAGACATTTGCCCATAAAAGAGAATAATTAGAATGCAATTCAGATTGTTATTTCTGAACTTGATCAAGTTATTATGCCACATTATAGGTACTTCCAAACCCACAATAATACCCTAAAACTGTTTTGATATCTGGTATACTGAACCAAGATAAAACCCTGCTGTGGTGAAATATCTGGTTTTGCAATGGCCCTTGCATGGAAAAAAAATTATAGATATTTTTAATTTTTATTTTAAAAAATGTTATTGTTATGACTTCTACAGAAGGCAGAAAAAAGGTCTGGTTACACACCAAATCAATCAATTAGGTTTAGCTTTCTGATTGTTAGTACTGAGAGGCAAAATTTCTGGGCGTTCTGGAGAGGCTTCATTAACAGTGAACAGACATAAAAATGCATTTAACTGTACACCTAGGTATAATGGCCACTCTCACCACAACACAACTTTAAAAATTATGTGTTACCAGTACATGCTATATCTGCTAGTGGTTCTTGCTCAAAGGCAAACAAATAATCTCTAATATCTATTTACAAATACCAACATAATTTTTAATATTGTTGTTAACAACAAAAATTGTCAACAAAAAATGCTGTGACAAAAATATTGTGAATTAAAAAATTGTTAAAACTTGATAGATAGGAATATAGCAAAAGTTAGGGAATGAATGAGATTGTGTCTATATCTGCTCCACCAATTCAGTGTTTTAAAAATGCTAATAAAAATCTAACTAATTTTTTTAAATTTTCACATAGTCCACAAATAAATGGGCTCCAATACTGAACTTGTAATAGTTTATGAGAAAAAAATCTGGTATAATTAGTTTTTATGCAGGCATATTTGAAACTTCAGAATTTTTAATTTTTAATTTATTTTGTTTTAACTTTTATTTATAAAATTTTGTATTTATAATATAATGGGTTGCTGAGTTCTCATTCCTTTTCTGTGGTTTTGTTTAGCTTTATTATCTTCTGATAGCCTCGATTCAATGAGAGTAGACTTGAAAAATCAGCACAGGGAAATAACATGGCTGCAGCACTGAGGGTTAGCTATATCAGTGCTTGAGGCTCTTCCACAAGCCATCTGTATCAGAGCAGGCTTGCATCCTGACAACTCATGCACTGAAAAATCTTTGCCACCCCTTTTCACACAGTTATGGCAAGGTGACTGAGATTTCTCTACAGAGTGAGCTCCTGATGTTTTGACATCTGCTTGTATGAACTTCAATATCCTTTTCATTCATGCTGAATACCAACCAATATTGTCCTTGCCTGTAAGCATTTAAAATCAGCACTTAATTGGTGTCAAAGCAAATATTTTCATTAATATATGCTCATTCATTTGTAACAATTATGCTCCTTAAACATTTTGGAAACAAAAAAAATTTAAACATTTCATAATTTACACACTTAACCAAGCTAATGTGGACCAAAATCCACCAAGGAATCACAAACTGAACATGCTCGCATTTACGAAAATTACAGAGATCTGTGCAGGGACCCCTCTTCCTCCTGTGTGTTACCAGCTTCAGAAGTGGCAATGGAAGATCCAGGTATAAAAATGGAGTTAAGAATCTGTTCAGTGTTTGTGTTGATATTCTCCAGGACATTATTAACACCATTCATGTTCCAAAGTATATTTCATGACATAGTATAATTTATTTGTACACTGAATCATCACTTGGCTCTTTTCCTGATGTGTCAAGCAGCAGATTACCAGTAATAAACATATTTTAGCAATATTTAAAAACCCTAAATTACTGCATTTCTAATATGAATTGCTACTGTGATTGTGTAGAACACACAAATACATGAAACTGTTAAAATAAGGAATTTAGAAGTCATAACAGTCATACTTTTCCATCAGAAAAGTAGAGAAATTTTCAAAAAATTATGAAATTCCACTGTCCTGTCCTAATTGATGATGATATCTTTTCTTGCAAGTTCAGTAAGTATATGGTTCAGTTTAGATTACTGACCGGGCAAAGGTTGGAACTCAGCTACTCAGCTTCAAAATATTTGTCAACCCTGACTGTCTACTCAGTAATGATCACAGAAGTGTGAACTGATAACAGGATGTTATCCAAGTGATCCTGTACTAAAAATCACTAATTAAGGACATGAAAAGCATTATGCGTTTTTTCCCCCTTCATTTATTAACTAAGGTTGTGTGATGTGGAAAATAATTTTTTCAAATCTTTTTAGAACTAATGAACACATTTCAAGAGATTACTACTGTGTCCTTAATTTATCCAACTCCTCAAGCGCTGCTCCAGGGGAATCACATGAGTACTTGACCTCTGTAAAATTTTAAGAACAAAAACAAACTTCATAAAACTTAATCACATTAGTTAAAGCTGTAAGGATGTTTTAATGCTCCTTCTAAACCACCCAGTTCCATTACCTGAAACCCATCAACATAATCCTTACTTAGGAAGAAAGGAATGAATCAAGCTAAAAAGATTTGTAATTGAATTATACTCAGTCTTGGGGCAATTAGAAATATTTTTTTTTGGAACACCTGAATATAACCTGGACTGCTTCTAATTAGTCCATCAACTCAGATAATAAGAAAATGCAGGAACAATTCCACAGTGTTGTAAAAATTGAAATGAGTTCAATATTGTTGTATGTATGTATTAGGAAGTTATGGTGAAAGAATGGGAATCAAATGGAATGCAAAACCTATACAAAATAAATCGTCTAAGGAGTACTAGGGAGATTTTGTTTTTACAAGTAAATCTACATACCTACTGTTTTAATTATGTTCTTCTTCTGCAACTTCAGATCGTATTTCTTATGTCAATATACTGTTACAAAAATTATTGTTGGAAAAGCTTAAAAATATTGTTTGCATAAGTTCTGAATTATGAGCCTACTAAAATAATGTTTTCTCGTGGGTTTATTTACTGTCAGTTTTTATGCAACTTTCAATCTTATGTATGAGAATCAAAGGCAAATGCACAGTTCACTCCAACAGCAAGTAAATACAATAAGTTATAACTCTGCATTTTCTGTTTCACCAGTTTTATTCTATTCCTTGCATATCAGAAAAAGATGCTGATTTTGGAAGATGAGATGTTGTGGAATTAGATTTTCATAGAGCTGTTCCTGTATCTCTTGTTATTTAAGGGTGGGTGGTTATTTTCATGTTTTTTGTTTTTCATTATTTGTTTTGCTTTGTTGTTTCTTTTCTTTCTGTGATTGTAGTTCTAGAGTATGGGAAACTCTTCAAAAAGCAGATCTTCCATATCTTTGCATTTACTCTTCTCTTAATTTAGTGTAAAAGCAGTATCTCGAACAAGAGAAAAGAATTGTTAACTGTCACAGAGGAGTGGAATAGCATAATGTGTTTTCCCTAATGACAATATGCGTTTAAATGTGTTGAAATATACCTATTCTTTCAAGTGAGACTTTTTACCCTGATCATAAATGGAATTTCTATAATGAAGTTTAAAATTAAGTTTAACATTTTCACAAAGTCTTTTTAAAACTTTTTAAGTTACTTAGCATACAACCTTTCAGAGTATGGGAAACACGGGAAAGAAACTCGAAGTCATACCTTCTCTGGAGAGACCTGTCTTGTTTTCTTCTTTCCAACCAAAATGTGATACAGTTACAGTGAAACTCAGAATAGAAAAACTTGGATGAATTCTCAGACCCACTGGGAATAAACACTGGAGCTTTACTTGCCAATCCAGCAAATTTCATCTTTCCACCACAAATCTTGCCATGTGCAGTGTTTGCCATGGCTAGCAATTTGGATCATATGATTGTTCAAAATATCAGCCTTTTTATTTTAACAATAACATTTTTTAGGTCAAACCTTTCAAATGTATAAAAATGACTTATAGACTTAAACCACATGATTGATCAGGATGGACATTCAAAGTTAGTAGTATTTAAAAAATATTAACTGTACTCCCCTAGGTTGCTAAAAGAGGTTGAATATATGGGTTTTTTCAGCAGTGAAAAATAACTCTGTTATAGCAATTTGTCAGAACTAATTAGTTATGCCATCCCTGTGCTACTTCTAGTAGATGAAGTATCATTATTTTGTGTTGTGAAATAATGCTGAAAACTCAAATAGCTGAAATAATTAAAATTATGATATCTTTTGAAAAGTCCCATGGATATTTACTCAAAAGCATCAAAAAGATCCAAGACCCCCCTGACATTTTTTTTTTAAGTATTATTACTGCACATCTACCATACATGGACTTCCTTATAGGATATCCATATTTCAGAGAGACAAGATAGTAGGGATGCATTGAGACTATATGATCTGTTTCTTTTTTCTTTGCTCTTGGTGCAGTGGAACTATTTAAACTACTTTATCTCTACAGTGCTTTTTTAGCCTTGGCCACAGGTTACCTATTTGCTGTAAAAGTACATTTCAAACTTATTTACTCTATTTTGAAAATAATTGGCTGTTACAATGTGGAAGCAAGTACCTAATGGAGAAAAATGAGAGCTTGAAAAAGTAATTTGAGGGTTAAATTTGTTTAGAAGCGATTATTTTCTACTGAGATCTAAATGTATATCTACAGATCTACTGCGGATATGAGACCTGCATAAATAAGTCCAATTTAATTAATAAATTGCCAAGGACTTTTTGAAATTTAACTTGCACATTTTCGAGTTATTGAAGGCTTTTCACACAAGTCAAATATACATTGGTATTAGTTTTTGTGTTGGTTCCTCATAAAAATACTCATTTAGATAGTTAAAAGTAGTATTTATAAGCTAGGGACATAAAAAAAAAAAAAAAGAATGTTTTATAAATGAGAAATGTGTAAAATTTTGTGTCATTTAAATTTTTACATGAAATTTGGAAGCAAATTATGAATTACATTTAAAATAGTTCTACCTTATAAAAGGAAAATCTCACAAAGTCGTAATTTAAAAATAGTGGTGAAAATAATTTCATGGTCTCTTTTACAGCTGGATTTGCTTTTGAACTCAAACTACACTACTGCCTGTACAAGTAATGGATAGTAATCTACACATGTATTTACCACTGTATCAGAAACCCAGTGGAAATCATTAAAGTCAATATCTGTGGCAGTTCTATGCACAGCAAGGAGGTATAGCTTTGAAAAAGGGGTATCAGTAGTACTGTGGGAATTGTGACTGATGGAATGAAATGATCCAAACATGAAAAATACTAAGTCATGATCTCCTCATACCAATGTCTTTTTATGTTACACCTAAGTCTCATCAATAGCTTCTTGGACATCAGATGCTGCCAGCTCACAGGCTACCCTTTGATGAGTAGCTTACTGAATCCAAAAAGTACAAGGTCCTTGTTAATTAGCATTAAAACTTGTTTGTTATTAGAATCTTAATGTGGTAGGAAGCATTCAAAAGAGTTACAAGACAAAAGGAAAGCCTTCAGTATGGAGAATTTACACTCTAAATGGACAAGTATTAGCAGGCTGCTTTTATGTTCCTCAGCTGACAGAGTACAGTGAAGTGAAAATGCTTCAGCGTCCCAACACGTTACAGTTGGGTTAGTTGTGCTGTGGCATGGCATTATGGAACAAACAGGACATAAGTTTCTGTGAAATTTAAATCCTTTGGTCAGTCACTCCTGTGTACCTTGCTGTAGTGGTTTGAACCTTGTTTTCCCCCAGAGGCTGAAAAAGTGGTAACCCCCAGGGGTGGAGACCCCTGGAAGTTTTGAAGTTCTGCCCAATTAGCACTCCTGCAGAAATGTAAACATATCACAAGCACTGGAAGAGAAGGGGTTGTAGTTTGGTTGGTAGAAGAAGTAGCCATGTTGTAGGAGCCACGAGGAAAGGGGCCCGGAGCCCCTCGGGGCCTCTGGTCCCCCCCAGCCCCAGCTGGGGGCTACAGAGACAGAGCAGAAGCGGCGGCAGTGTCCAGAGACTCTGGATAAGAGCCAGGACAGATAAGAACTGAACCGGAGGAAGCAGCAGAAGAGAGAGCCCGCAGCAGAACTTCAGAGTTCTGGGGGTAGGAACTGTACCAAACCCCCAAACTCCTTGGAACCTCCTGGAAGGAGGAAGATGATGGACTCTTGCTTGAAAGAGCCTTGGAGTGCTACAGCACTTGCAGAGAGGAGCTGAGAAGCTCAAAGGCGTCCTGGGAAGCTGGACCGGGACGGAGAAGGAATGCGGGGGGGGTTGACCTTGGCCCCCCTCGCTGCTGCTGCTAAGCCAGCAGCCTTGAGACAGAGCACAGAGCTCTGCAAAGGGGAATTTGAATCCCCTGAGGAAAGGGACTGCCACGAAAACCCCTGAGCTTCGTGGTATGACGTGGTGACGCGAGCTTGTCCCTGCTACGCAGTCCACGGAAGAGAAAGACCCTCGTTTTGGAGACGACGGGCCAAGGGGGTTGGAGACCTCCTTGTGTGTATTGAACAGAGATCCAGCTACAACAATCCAGTTACTGCTGCACGCATGAGATGAGGAACCTGCTGCCTTAGAAGAAGCTGCTGCCCTGAGAGACTGGAAGGGATCTGTCCTTCTTTCCCTCCTGGACTTTTATTTGGAGGGGAGAAGAGATCTGATCCATTGTAAATACTATATGTCATGGTAGAGATAGTTGTGATCGTGTGTATAATGTGTTATAGTATTTATCTGTACAGTCATTGTAATATATTCCCTTTCCCCCACTTTGAGTCTGGTGTGTTTTGTCTGGAAAAAACCCATCTCACATTAGGTTGAGATGTGGGAGGGGGGATGGAGCTAGGGAATTGGATTTTGGGGCTACCTCAAACCATGACACTTGCAAATCCTTCAACCTTGATTTTTCCATGAAAGGTTAGATGTTAATGCCACTGGGCTTCATAACAGTGCAATTAAGTAATAATAATGGACTGATATATCCACACAGATGAGCACAAAAATGTATTAAAATCTGTCAAAAGAAAAAAGAGGTAGGTATATATGTGGATTCTCAAACCACCGAAGGATTAAACTAATGAGTTTAAAGTGTGACAAGGCAGAGGCAAGGAAAATGTAGACAGTGAACTGTAATATTTTCTTTCCATTAGTTTATTTACTTAAAGTTAATATGAAGTATTGCATCTGTCTGATTGAGGGAAATGTTTTACATACATATATACATTCCAGAAAATATAGGAAATTATGCAAAATCATGTAAATGTTTATAAGTTTAAATATAAAAAATTTAGAACATATCATAAATTATTAAACCAGGGGAACTATAACTCTGATTTATTGTAAGTTATTCAAGAGTGGACACAGATTTTAATTCCCTGTGGAAATTTTCCCCCATGTTACAACATCTCAATGTTTTACAAATACCAGTGACTCTTTTCTCACAGTTCTGTGTATCTACAGAGGCAGCCAGGCTTCTATCACCAAAGCTACCCTCTAACTTGAAGTGCCAGACTTAGAATATCTGCAAATGTGTTTTCAGAATCTACCCCTTTTATAGTATTTTATATATGCACCCAAAACTCAACTTCTACCTATGTTCATTCAGAGAGAAGGGGAAGATCCTGTAAAGAATGAGGATGGTCATCTCACAACATGGACAGAGACAAGGCAGAGGTGTTTCATGCTTTCCTTGGCTCTGTCTTCAACACAGATGATGGATCAAGAGGATCTCAGTGCCCTGAGCTGGAGGACGATGACTGTGAGAATGATCAACTCCCAGATGACCCTGAGCTTGTGCAGGATCTGCTGCTCCAGCTGAATCCCTACAAATCCTAGGAGCCTGATGGGATTTACCTGAGAATTCTCAAATAGCTGGTTGATGCCATCACAAAACCTCCCTTGATAATTTTTGAGCATCTTGGCAACCCAGAGAGGTCCCAGTTGACTGGAAGCTGGCTAATGTCATTCCTGTTTTGAAGAAGGGCAAGAAGGAGGGCCCCAGAAACTACAAGCCTGTCAGTCTCACTTCAGTGTCTGGTAAAGTTATGGAAAAGATTATTCTGGGAAGTATTGAAAAACACCTGAAGGACAGTGCAGTCATCTGTCACAGCCAGCATTGTTTCACTAGGAGAAGGTCCTACTTGTTGAAACTCACTTTCTTCTATGACAAGGTAATCCACCTAGTTGATGTAGGAAAGCCAGTATATGCAATCTTTCTCAAGCAAAGCTTTTGATACTGCCTCTCACAGTGTCCTTGTGGACTAAATATCCAGCATATAGCTGGATAACTGTGTTGCACAGTGGGTGAGCAACTGGCTCGCAGGTCAGGCACAAAAAATTACAGTGAATGGGATGATACAGAACTGGTGACATGTCACTAGTGGGGTTGCACAGGGCTCCATCCTCGACCCAGTTCTCTTCAACATGTTCGTTAACCACTTTGATGCAGGACTCGAAAGAAGTTTGCCAGTGACACTGAACTGAGAAGAGCTGTTGACTCCCTCTAAGGCAGAAAGACCCTGCAGAGAGACCTTGAGAACAGTGCCCTGGAGGCCAGGAGAGCCAGCCATGTCCTGGAGGGCATCAGGCAAAGCGTCACCAGCTGCTTGAGTGAGGTGATTTTCCAGCTCTGCTCTACACTGGGTCAGCCTCACCTTGAATATTGTGGCAGTTTTGGGTGTCACAATACAGAAAAGATATTAAGCCATTAGGGAGTGTTCAAAGGAGAGCAATGAAGATGGTGAAGGGTCTTGAGTGGAAGCCAGATGAGGAGCGGCTGAAGGCACTCCTATGGCTGGAGGAGACTGAAGGGAGACCTCATCACAGTCTACAACTTCCTCGTTGGGGGAAGAGAAGGGGCAGATACCAGTTTCTTCTCTCCAGTGACCAGTGACAATCCAAGGAAATGGCCTGAAATTGTGTCAGAGAGATTTAGGTTGAATATTAGAAAGAATTCTTCACCCAGAGAGTGGTTGAGTGCAGGCTTCCCGAGGCAGTGGTCACAGCACCAAGCTGTCAGAGAGCAAGAAGGATTTGAACAACACTCTCAGGTACATGCTATGATTCTTGAGGTGTCCTGTGCAGGGCCAGGAGTTGGACTTTCATGATCCTGATGGATTACTTCCAACTCAGCATGTTCTATGGTTCTATGAAGTTATAATTAATTCCAGCTGATTTATGATTCAACTTTTGTTTCATTTCTGAGATTAAATGCAGATCCCTAGACTGCGAACATAAACTCTAAATTTATGTTTCTTCTATGACATTGGAGGATTCACAATTGACAACCTCCTTGGAAGCAGTGGTTTAAGTGACTTGGTCAGCATGACATGAGAAGTATTTTGTGCGTCAGACTCAACTCTGGAGCATAGCATGCCCCTTTCTCCTTCCCTGTCCAATTTACACACTGTAGACCTGGTACCTCAGAGATCCTAGGGTAAGTGCACATATCTGCAAAAGGAGATTCCTCTGTTACACAAAACCATAATTTCTTCTTCCTTCTTCTGAGCCTGGGTTTAGCAGGATGCTCTGCCTAGATTGGGGTAAACCAACTCAAACAATACCCTACTTGCAAAGCTACCAGTCGTGAATAGAGAAGGCGGTGTCATACTGCTTTTGGTGTTAAATAATGCTGAAACCTGTCTGATTTATCAATCCCAAAGTTAAACATCCTGAGAGTGAGGTGAAGATGTGGTAGAGTACCCAATACAGGAACAAACAAGTGATATTACTAAATAATTTATCTAGTTATAGCTGAACTGACACAACTGGCTTGGAGATATATAATTGACAGTCAATTATTTTATACTACAAAAGCCGAGTCCCACTTTTTAATGACAAGGTCTTCTAACTTGTATCTTCTTGGAGTGTGTATGGAGATTTCTGCCTTGAGTGGGGACGCCCCTCAAGATTACTCCTCAAGGCTGAGCAAAAGAGATTTACCCATGGTGATTGGTATGGGTGATTAACATCGATCTCTTCTTAACAATAGGTTTTACTAACTTTAGTACAATTGTTTCAATATAATTGTTTCAACATTGTTCATATGGTGCACTATACTATACTAGTAGTCATAGCTCCTATACTGTGTAGAAAATAAATCTGAATTAGATCTTTTTATCTAATCATTTTCATAATAAATAATTTATATTTGTATAAATATATCTGGTTTGCCATCCTTCATCCTAGAGTTTTACAAAAGTTTAATTACATCTATATAATCCTTTAGACATAAATTGTTGACAAAGCCTGGAGCTAAGACTGGATCTGCACTTGGACTCCTCTTTGAGAAGGAGTTTAGAAAACAGGGGGCTCCTGTCTTCACCTTGTGACTCAGAAGCGAGGCTTCTATAATAAACTTGGTCTAAAGCTTCTTCTACCTGCTTCACGGGATCACTGACTCAACCGTAAAGAAATCTTTTTTGTTCTTTGTATGCTCCACTGTTGCAGATACAGTTTTCCAAGGATTTAGTTATTTTCCTACCAATTGTTACCTAAGCATGTGCACCTTTATCTTTTCAGAAGCAAAATATCTTGAGTTGCTGCTGGTAAATTTTGTTAATGGAAACAGGAAATATCTCTCTGATTTCAGGACTGTTCTTGAGCATACTTCAAGTTGGTTCCTCAAATACTGAAAGTTGTATTTTTCTAATTAAATGTTTAAACTACTGACAAACCACTGTATTTCTTCATGTTTGATCTTGGAAAATACTAAACAATTTAACTGAAACTTTTAAAGGATTTAGGATGAGGCCTGAATCACGCGGTTTTCCCTTTGCTAGTTCAGATTGGACAAGCTGATATGAAACTGAAAATCAGGTCTCAGAATGATAAATATTTCTTTAGCTTGTGAATTATCCTGAAAGCAACAAGGAAGTATCTCTTTTTCCTGACCATTCATTTTTTGTCACTTGACCTGAATCCTATCAATGATTCCATGAAGAATACAAACCTAGCTGCTGCCCCAGCTGCCTATGGATCCCTTGACAGTAACTCAACATTTTCTCCTTTCTAGGGGCAATGGCAAGGGAGGGCATCTGCTCTACCAATCCTTTGCAGAACCACAGGAGGATCTCAGAGCAGAACACATTTTGTTCTCACTGTTTTGCTTGAATAGTGTGCAGAAACAAACATACTTTATATGTTATTCCATTTGCCTGAACTCCCACCAAACATCTGCTACAAGGTCAACAAGTGCTTGGCTTTTATAGCTAGAGTGAAAATACACCTATGGTCACAAAAAAATATCCCAAGATGTTTTGCCAATACCTCAAAATCCCTAGCTGGAGATTAAAATGTAGTAAGTGAATTCATTACAAGTCAAGTGCACTGGCCATTACTCTGGAAGAAAAAGTCATTTTATCTGGTAGTTGTAGGTCACACATATAAATTTTTCCCTTTTAATGTAGATTTTAAAATCTCATGTCTTTGATGAGATATTATAAATGTCATTTTTTTTTTCAGTTTTCCTGTCTGTATTATGGTACTCCTGTATTTGTTAAAAAAAAAAGGAAAGAAAAGAACAAGACCACCTCAGGAAGTAAATTTTTATTTCAGGAGTTAGATAAGGAAGAGATGCCCACAGAACTCTATAACCAAAAGAGATAAGAAGATAAATAAAAAGTCAATACACATCATAACTCTGAATATCTAACATGGAGATATGGGACAGTTACACTTTATTACAGCATAAATGGCATTAAAGTATGTGACAAATCTGTGCTAAATCTCCAAGTATACTTCGCACTACAACTTCTGTCCTTCTAAAAATAATAAAAACAGAGAACAAGAGAACAAACTGTGAAGGCTTTAACTTCAGTCCTGATTTTCTTTCACTGAAATACAGAATAGTTCAAATTCAAGCACTATGTGATGTGATTTACTTTTCTTTTATGAAAGGCATTATAGAAATGTCACTCTGTTGTATCTTACTGTATTTAAGAGTTAACTACTGTAGTATAGTCGTAAGAGATGAATATATGTACTGTGATCAACCCCATCAATTACTACTCAGCAAATAATGAAAAGCACTCTTGAGATAAGAGATTTGAAGACAAAGGAATAAACACATTGTTTAAAAAGGGGTTGCATTTAATCCTAGAATTTTTTTTCCATTCTAAGATAACCTTATACTACAGTATTTTCTTTTAAATAATAACAGCCTTTCAATTAAATGATTAAATCAGTATGCCACAAGCCGTTTCTTTCTTTGGTAGGAGGAGTTAGCAGCTCCAACATTCAATTGACCTGTTTCCAAATAATCTACAGGAAAAAAATGAAGATTAAGTCCTCTAACAAGAGCAGTTTTCACAGTGTAGCATACAAAGAGAAGGATTCCGTAAAAAGATGAGAGGGCAAGCCGCATTGTGCTGGCTCACTTAAATCTTATTTCCAATTCACTAAATGTGTTATTTGACTTGGCAAGTGAGCTGGTATGTGTATTAGATCAGCAGGGAGCCTAATCAAGAAGATGCCAAGTTTGCTGCAGCCCCTCTTTGCAGCATTAGCCTCAGCTAGCGACCTTAAGCAAAGTGGGTGGTTGAACCCATAAGAGAATAGCGTTAACTTTTGCTTGAAGTTCAGCCTGATTTGAAGTCTCCCTTTGTGCGTTATTAAAAAAAAATGCAAAAAGCATTCAACAGAACTGAATCTAGTCTGCTCAGCACCATCTTCACATGCAAGTCTTTATAGAAGCCTGCCTCCATTAATGCTGACACATGCAAAAGAAATGAAAAGCATTAACTCAGCTAAGGCACTTGATTTTGCAGCTGCAGAACAATTCACTTTGTAACACAGTAACTCAAAGTTGGGATGGTTTTTTTGTTTGTTTTCTTTTGGTTTGGGTTGCGTTTTTTTAATCCAGATAAACTGCTAATTTGTTAATTGCCACAAGAATTATTTTCAAATATTAAACATTTATCAAATAAAAACAAAACCCATATAAAATTGATATGTGTCACTATTTTTTTATACTCTCGTTCTGCTAACCATTTGGTAAACACATTTTTTTTACATTTTCTGCATTTGCAGATCCAGAGAGAATAGTGTAAGACTTCCCTTTCCAGTTTTTCTGAACTGTATTGCATTTAGCCCCAACATCTTGGAAAAAAAAATTCCAAATAAGGATGTATTTTTGTCTTAAAAATACTTAATAGAAAATGCTGGTTTTAAGCATTATAAGAGATAGGTTTTTTTAATATTTATGATTTGGATGATTTGGTCTTCCTGTAATTTGTCATTCTAATTTTAGTTTGTTGCTGTCCTTGTAAGCTGTTGTTCATTACCTCTGTTTCCAGTAACATCAAAGTTTATGTAAACACCCTTCAAAATAATGTTTTTAACATTGTTTTACCAGGTGTAGCCTTTCTCTGTAATGCTCTTTTAGGTTGAGGATGTGGCTCAGAGAAATTATTATCAAAGTATATGCTATAAATAATGCTAGTGGACTCCTCTTACAAACTTTCAATGTTTTCATGGTTTTCCCAACCTTATTTTTACTATTTCCAGGTTTTTAAACTAAGTAGCACAACCAGTTTGGTGTCTTTTCCTCCATCAAAGATGTTTCTGTATCTCTACCAAAAATCAGTTATACAGTTATCCTCTACTTCCCAGTATTTTTATATATAGACATATATACATATGTGTATATATATATATATATGCTGCTTAGATAAATTCCTTCTCATTTAGTTCTAGAAAGAAGATTCTTTAGCTTTCCAATACAAATGAATAAAGAGAACTTCAGATAAAAAAACAACCACCATCTTTTTTTTTGAAGGCTGAAAGTGCTTGTATACAGCTCTCTGTTGGGTATGGGAGCTGCATTTCACATTTTAGCTGTGCCCTATGCATGTCCTGTTCCTTGCTGTCTCTCACTTAGGGGTATGACATGAAGGACAGTAGCATCACACTCATCTTTTTATTATGTTATTGTATTGCACCAGGTTTTACTGTCCAGTATTCCTCCATAACCACAACTGCAAAAACTAGATTTGCTGTGCAGAAAGCACCCCTAAGGAAGTATATACATAAGGTCTCCTACTTAACAACAAATAGCAGGTTAAGTAGACAGATATAAAATGGAATCTGTTTTCCTAATAGAATATAATAACTCTCTCATTGCGTAACGAACAGCCAGGAAAAAAAAAATCATACTTGCAGGAATAGCTTGTAAGAAACAATTACTAATAAATGAGAACTATACTTCAAACAAATCATTTATTTTCAAGAATCTCAGAGAATTTCGCAAACTTCTATAAACATTGCTTATAGAGCCTCAGATGCTCTATAAACAATTTATAGGCACATCCATCACAATCTCCATGCCTGGTCCTTTTAGGCCAGGTTATCAGGTTTAACATTGCAATGAATACCTCCCTTTGTCCCCAGCTTGGCTTCAACAAGGGATTCATGTTAGAGTTCACCATTAGTATAGTCACTTCATAGTCCTCCACAGGCTGCAGAGGGAAAGCCTGCTTCACCATGGTCTACACCACAGGCACTAGAGCAGCAGTGAAAGCAAAAAGCGAAAGCAAAAAGCGGCCACCAACAAGCACTAGACTCCAATATACAGTCAGGAAAGTGAGCCCCAGGGCAAGCACAGGAGCCTACTCTTTAATAGCTAAACACCACTAATGGATATAAATTAAACCTAGCATATCCCAGTCAAATCTGTTGTTATCTCAAAGGCTTTGTGCCTCACATGAAGCACCAAAACTGGACTGTTGTGGTTTAACCACAGCCAGCAGCTAAGTTCCACGCAGCTTGTTCACTACCCACGGGCAGGATTAGGGAGTGAACTGGAAGGGTAAAAGCTAGAAAACTTGTGAATTGAGATAAAGACAGTTGTGGTGGTTTAACACCAGCTGAAACTTAAACTCCAAACCCCTTCCCCCCCACCCCCTGTAGTAAGAGAGGGACAAAGGCAGAAACTGTAGGTTGAGATAACAATTTACTGAAAGCAAATAGCAATGGAATAAGAAACACACAGTAACAGCAGCAACTTTAATAACAAAAGTATGCAAAAAGAGAAGGTGCTTTACACACAGAAGGTGTTCACCACCTCAGTTTAGTTCCACATGGCTACCCCAGACAAAGACAAGCTGGTAGACACTCTCCATAGCCAGGTCTCCCTGTCCCTGAACCTGAAACAATGTAAAACAACCATAGACAAACCCCCAAAAGCTAGACTGTCCATGTTGCCCTCCACCACCGCTTTGGACCACAATGATGTGGGTGGTATAGAATATCAACCTAACCATGTGCACACAACTCCAAGCTCTGCTACCTCTCTGCAGTGAGGACAACAGCTTAATAGGGAAAGCAAAAGCCACACGCAGAAGCAAAGCAAAACAAGCAATTAATTCACTGGTACCCATGGGTAGGCAGGTGTTCAGGCATCTCCAGGAGAGCAGGGCCCCATCATGGGTAACAGTGACTTAGGAAGACAAATGCCATCACTCCAAATGTACCCCTCTCCCTCGTTCTTCTCCTCAGCTTTATATACTGAGCATGATGTCATACAGTCTGGAATATCCCTTTGGTCCATTTGAGTCACCTGTCCCAGCTATGTCTCCTCCCAAACTCCCATGCACGACCCCGTTCTTGCCAGCGTGGCCACGTGAAACGCACAAAAAGCCTTGGCTCTGTGTAAGTGCTGCTCGACAATAACTAAAACATCTCTTATTATGAATGTTGTGTTCAGCACAAATCTAAAACACATCCCCGTACCAGCGACTGAGAAGAAAATTAACTCTATCCCTGCCCAAATCAGCACATTCCTGTCATTATTCCATACCACTTCCATCTTTCTCAAGTCCCATAGTATTCAATACAACTTCATTAACCACCCCACCCCCCTTCCAGTTCTATGATATAACACACAGATATCACTTCCTTAGTCAGAGAGAAGGTTTAATTTCTTGACCAAAAAAAATGATAGGAAGACTAAATAACTTTTGTCTAAGGACTATATGGGAACACCACGTGAGCATCCCTAAGTTTGGCTTATATATCACAAGGGACATGAAAAATCCACAGTCCTATGACTTAAGAGGAATATAGCAATTGTGCCATACTTGGAAGATAATTACATAGAAGATGTTATATAGGCAAAAACCAACAATGACAGTATCAAAATCCAGGGGTACACTGAAGGCTTTTGCTGGTCATGCTTTCTTCAATCTTATGTTGCTTGTCTTTTTCTAGACCCCTTAATGCCTTAACTACCTTCTTTTAAGATTGTTTACCATATCACAGGAAAGTAAATGGGAAAAAAAGACAGAAAATTGTCTGTGTGCACAATATGCATGTAAAGCTCAAATTTGTAATTAATTCCTTACAAAATTCCCGGGAAGTAAAGTCTGTAAAAAAAAGTGCTAACACAGTCTGATCCACAGCAGCACTACTGGGCACCACTGACATATCAGAGAGCACCGTATAAAGGACAGCCATACGAAAAGGACCAAATCAGGGGTTGAACGTCACAGCAAAGATACCGGAAAGGCCTGTAGGTTCCTCAACCTTTATTCTTTAACTGGGTGAAGAAGAGTTTTTGCTAAAGACTAAGTCTATAATATAGGCCAGCAGCCCAACTTGGCAACACCCTTGATTTGTGCAGTCTGCAGCAGTTCTCTTCTAAAGTCTTCATATAGACCTTTTTTTCAAATGAGTTAACATTTTTAGAAATGAAAAGTGATTTTATTAGGGTTTTTTTAATGAATCCTTGACTGCCAGAAATACTTGAGGTTAGTAATCATTCACAAACTCCTTTCTAACTGCAGGACTGAGGGCAGTACCACTGCTGGCTGTCAGCTCAGCCTTTATTACCGACACTAATTGTCAGTTAAAAAAACCTACCTTTAGCATCTGGCTACATTTCTTCACATAAGACTTTCCCAAAAAAGAAAGTCAAGCCCTTAACTTGTTACAGTAAATGTGCCTTTTTTTAATATATTTTGTCACAAACCTCCAAATAAGAGGAAGTTATGAATTATTTTAGTTTTGATTCTCATTTAGGGGCAGATTTGGGAAAAAACCCCAAAAAAACCAAAACCAAACAACTAACCAATCAACCAAAACAAACAAAGCCCCAATATTTAACAGATCACATGTGACCTTCCTGACAGGTATGACACTTTGGAGAAAAAGCCATGACAAAGGTAGCAGCAAGAAAATTGAGTGCAGTAACTGAAAAACATCTACAACTCCGGATTCCTTCACAATGAGTAGGTGTAGAAAAATCAAAGTAATTTGAATGAAATGAAAATTTATTTTGCACCCAGAAAGCACTTGTATTAGAACTGAATATAAACATTTAAATCCAAAATCAGTGCCGGCCAAAGATATGTCCTGAAGTGCCACGGTTCGAAGATCTTGCTCCTTCACACTGAAGCATATCAGGAACTGCCGAGAGAAACAATTTATAGATTTATTTAATCAATTAGATGGAAAAAGACCCTAAGTAATTTTTATATTAGCATCAAAATTTGCTATTATATAGAAGACATTGTTAAGATGGAAACATTTACTAAAAATTACTTCATTAGGTTTTGAGGCTTCATTCCTGATTTGCTGTAAGAAAAAGAAGCAGATTTCACCAAGAATAAACTGTACAAACTGTACCTGAAACAATTATACTCCTTTTAGCTGGAACATCCCTCTTCCAAAACTATGAGAAAACATGGTGTGAAGTCACTGGGATTTTTGTCAGAAGCTGTTATATAGAGAGGTTATGAAGAGCTTTTGGGTGGAGATCTGAATCTATTAAAGTGGACATAAATGTCAAAATAAAGTTTTTATCACAATCTGCCAAACTTAGTGCTAAAGATCACTTAATCTCTTCACAGAAGTAAAATATGTTCTATAAAAGTGTGCCGTAATCTCTAAATACAGAAATAAATGCAAAATATTACCAAAGTGAAAGTGGAAATGTCACCTGTAATTCAAGTAAAAGACTCTGACCTGCAATGGGACTCATTTTCGTTGTGTTTAATCATAGCTGCTGAAGAGATATATGCACCTCTATGCATGTAGGAGATGTACTGCCTTTAAGGACCGGTTTCTCTACGCCGTAAACTAAAGAACTCAGATCAACAGCTGAGGTCAAATGTTTAACTTTTAGCTCAACTTCACTAAATGAAGTCCAGCTGTACAGTCTCAGCGTTCTTTACAAAGTCACATGCCAACACAGGCCTTCCATATCTTATTCATCTCCAGAGACATATATTGTTTTGGATTAATCGTTTTGGGGGGAGGGGGCGTTGAAGATGAAGATTACTTCTGGATATTACAGCTAGAGTTTTCTTTGTTAAAAAATAAAAAGAAATTCTTTTAATGTATTTTTTCAGCTTAACAGTGATGCCTCAGGATTTTTAGGACTTTTAGCTTTTTGTGGATTTTAAAGTAGCTGTGTAGTAGATATAGATTTTTAGTATAATTGTATAGTCTCTCACACTTTAGAATAGTAGTTAATATTTACCAAACCCTATTTTCCCATTTCATATTGAATTTTCTAAATTCTTTAGGATTGTTTAGGCTCCTTTCAAGGCAGTAAACACATTCTATTTAAGAACCTATGCTCCCTAGGCCTGAACAGCAAGATACTATCATAGTCAAAGCAACCTTCAAGCCCAGAACCTTGGAGAAGCTCCAAAGACAGTATGTGCCGTGAAGAAGAGGAAGATGAGGAAGAATGGGGTCCTGGGACCTCTGACTCAATTCCAGAGAGATGTGTCAGGGGGGTGGGATGATATGGGGAGGATCTGGGGGGTGGATAGTTCTGGGATTGGACGGATAATACTATAAAATTGTAGAACCACTGGAAATAAGGGCATGCTGTTTGTACTCCTTGTGCCAGAAGGCCTTCATTTAAGACCTGGTCTATATGTTAACTATACTAAATTCACCTGGTGAGTTTTTCGCTCCCAACTTTTAGGCAACAACAGCCCTGGATGAACAATTTTCAAAAACATTGTGCTCTTTGACCTTCCACAGTCTGTTCTTCAGGTTTCTATTTAGGATAAAACACAGTTCTGATGCAAGGATTATGTACATTCAATCAAAAATAAAAAACATGTTGATAAAAATGTAAACCTACATTCTGAATTATTACCAGACATGGAAATAAGTGTTGAGAACAAGATACATAGTTATTTTACTGGAATTCTCCTTATTTTATCCTAGCCTTTGGTTCAGTACACTGATGTATTTTGAGCGACACCTAACACAAAACTCTAAGACTTGCATGAGCAAGGTTGTTTCTTGAACATATCTAGAATTGCTGATGAAAAACTGTTATTCTTTAAATAATGAATATATTGACCATTTTACTTGATGGTACCTATTGTACTTCATCAAAGACAAGTAAGCATAGCTAAGGTCACCAAAAAGAAACCATTAAAATGACATATAAATATTTTCATTTCTTTTTATTTGGTACTTTTCCTACAGCTTTATATATCACCTTTGAATTGTCTAATTAAGAATGATGCTTTTCTTCTACTCTGGTTCTAAAATGCAAGCATTTGCCTGCTGTGTATTTCTGTTCATTATGTATACACAGGGAATCAATTGATTTGTAATAAAAAAATCCATTAATTCATAATTAAACCAATAGCAATCTCTTTTTTGAAATGACTTGCTCAATTTATTTCTCAGAAAATCTGAATATCTGTAAATTTAAACAATTTCTATGAGAATTCCTTCCATGTTTGGCCCTGATTAATCCAGATCCAGTTCTTGAAATCTGCCACATGAAGATGAACCACTTTGCCTTAAGCAGTCTTCCATCCGCACTCCTCTTAGGATTAGTTCATAAGATATGCAAGCCTCCACCTTTTCCCCTCCAGTTGCTATTTTTAAATAATTAAATTTTTAGTTCATTTTAAAGTATAACACTCTGAGGATGCATATACCTTCAACCAACAAACGTTAATTTATATTTATTTTCCCTTAAACCTATGGTTCTGTTTGTCTCAGTATAAATCTACCTTAGCTTCTTTCTTCTCTATCAAGTAATTTTTATTTTACTTTGAAAAATGAAGTTTGGTTTGTGAACTACTTAGCAACCTTCCCCATCCCCCCCTTCTTTTAAAAGAAAGAGGTCAATAAACAGAAGATACTATCTCTTCATAAATTCAGATCATAAAGAAATTTCTAATAAGAAGTCCAAAAGAGGTTAGAAAATAGGACTTCATTTTTGGAGTTCAGGGTATCAGCTCATTAAGAGTAATATTGCAAGCCTCCAGTTTGAAAAAGGCACTGACTCAAATTTGTAATGATTTCACTTTCAAATTTCTTTTATCTCAGCTGCTGCTACATCAACAAATACAAATGCTTCGGATATATAGGCAGACTAATGAGCATTGCAGCTGATTACTAAAATATTGTAATACTTCCCAAGGCATAATGACATATTTTTCAAAACTAAGAAAACAGATTGCTTCTTTACTGCTAGAGTGTATGACCTCAGTCTAAGCTAAAAATTCAACATTTCCCAGTACAACTGAAGCAAGCAGTGTCTCACGAGGATTAATTTTGTTTTGGGAAAGTTTCTGATTTGCTTTGGTGATTGTGTTCACTATGGCTGTAGTGAACTGAAAGCCTATTGTGCTTTCATGAATCTCGAATTCCTTGTGTTATATTTTGATAGTCCTTATACGCAATTATTTTTTGTTCATCACATTTGTAGTTTGGGAATTGGAAGACAAAAATTATTTAAACATTATGTTTGAAAAGGAGAGAAAAATTTGGAAAGACAGTCTAAAATCCTTTCCCAGGAGATATAGCATCACCTCTCAGCACAGCCCTTGTAGAAGACAACTGTTAAAGTACTGTAAAAACACATCTTTCAAACTTTATTTCTGCAGGATGGGCTGATAACTAGGATTGGACAAAAGAAAGATATTATGAAAGAATCCTCAAATTTTAGGGCACAAATATTTTGAGCTATGAGTTTTATTTTAAGCAGCCTTGAGAGAGAAGAAACCTAAGGTAAAGAAGGAATAACGATATTGAATGCCACTTTACCTCTCTTCTCCCTGTTCTGCAAGTTCTGTTCTATGTGTCTAAACTACTGTACAGAAACTTCCCTGAAAATTAAAAAGTAATTATCTTGTCATCTCCAGTGAAGTGTAACTACTGGATTTTTTCTGATTATTTAAATTCAGCAGTTCAAATTTCCTAGCAAATGCCAGTTCCAAGGATTTCATTGAAGCCAGGTTTATTTTAGAAGTGTAAGTTCACTAAAATGCGTGCTAATATCTATCAGTATTTATTCAGTGAGGAAACTGGGTACTTCAGACCAGATAAAGATTTTTAATAAATAACTTTTACTGAAGTGGAGTTGCAGTAAGTGGACCATATTGAGTATTCAAACAATTGTAACCATTCAACACATATAAATTTTTTCATAATACTTAAAGAATTCCCACAACAAAGCCCAGAAAATTCTCAATATGACCCACAATATGAGATATCTATGGTCATCAACAGCAGAGAGAAACTAACAACATCTCAAGGGACTCATCATATAATTCAGAGGTGGGTTTTTTTGGCTCTCTTTCATTTTTGATTTGAAGATAGATTGCTTTACAAGGTACATCAGCCTGCAGAGAATAGCAATTTCCTTTTTCCTCTGCAACAAAACAGAAGTTACTTTTATGACTGCTTATCTTTGATCCAAAATATATTACTTAGCACAGTAAATAAACAGTTTTAAAATTTGTCACTGAAATTATTGCTTCCTCTGGCTATTTTTAGTGGTTTTACATTTGCTGGGCAATTGGTAACAAGTTCTGATATCATTACCATTTGTTTTTTACTTTTGTAATGGTCTTAGGAAAAACATTTTGAAATATGAGCTTTCTTTAAAGTAACAGATAAATTACCACACTGCCAGGAATTATATACAACTTTCTCACTAAATAATCATGGGAACTCAAGCAACAACCACAACCCACACACATAATGCATGAAATCATACAGAATACATATATTAAATTTCTGTGATAACATATTCACTCAGGAAGATCAAGGCAATGGTCAGAGTATTAAAAAAGCCCCAATGACCCCCCCATATACACACACCCCTTTGTTTCACCCCACTAACCATAAAATCAAATGTTTTCAGAAAAAGGTTTTTAGAAGAATATATGTAAATCAAAATATATATTTTTATAAGACTTTTAATTTCTCTGTGTTTTCTAATTTATTAAATAGACTGTAGATGTATATTGCAATGCATTGTATTACTATAAGTCATTGTGTAAAGCCATGGTGTAACACTTGTCTCTTCAGAGCTATCACTTTGTGTCACGGTTCCTTATCTTTGCTTGCCATTTTTTCTCTTTGGCTTTCATTTTCTGTAGATGTCACCATCTGAAGTCTGCTGTGGCATTATGAGTCAACGTGCTACTGTTTATTTATCACAAACTCTAAGCCAGCGCTCCCCTTCACCTTCGATTCTATGCAAAAAACATCTTTGATCTACTGCTTGTCCTTTCAGGTCTCAAAGAGAATAATTTTTGTCTTCTTCACTTGGCTCTGAGGCAATTTAAAACTTGTGTCTTTGACTTCATTACTATTTAACAAATCCACCTTTTGCTGGAGGGAGGTATAAATTAGGACACCCAAATACTGGGCAATTTATCAGCATCTTAATATCCTTTTAAGAGGTGTTTGGTTGTCAAAAATGAAAGACAGTGTGATTAAGTTTTCTCCCCTATAACCCAAAATTTTTTCTTGACACTTGGATATTAACCTAACCTAGAAATTCTTTCCTTTACTCCTTTATTTTAACTCTCCCTTGAAATATTTCTGACAAGTCCTTGTGTTACTCAGTGTACACTTTTTTTTTCTGTTACTGTACTCTATACCCAGGTCCTTTGTGACTCATCTTCTTTCTTATTTTAAAGGAAAGATTCCCAGTGTTTGGAGAGTAGCAACACTATTTCAGAACACCCTCTACTCTGTTCCCTCTGACATTATGAATGTGATATCTACACAGTTCTCTAAGGTCTTAATAAAATATCATATTGCTAGGTAACATGCAGAAGCTAAAGCACAGTCATTTAAATCTACAGAATAACTTCATTTCATCCAAAAGTGGATTTCATTCTTGTGTTGTTGTCCATCCACATCTGTTAAAGTCTATGGAAGTACTGCAGATAAGCTACAGTCTAGATCTGTGTTTTTGCTGTTTATCACATTCCTAGCTGAATTTATACACATTAAAGTGTGCTCTTAATGCAAGCTGAAAATTTGCCACAGTTATAAAAAGTAGTTTACATTCTAGGACTTAATATTGTTCAGCTTCTTTAGAAAAATCAGACAATATCAAGAATGTTTGAAGGTCTTGGATCATCTATTTTCTCAAGAAACAACATCCTAAACATCCTTAAAATGAAGAGTATATTTTTAATTTTACAGTAATTATTTGGGAGCTGAAGTTTTCCAAAAATTCAGTGGTAACCTTACCTTGAAAAAAGCGTATAGAAAGTTCTTCAGGGGAAATCCCGAGCTCAGCTAACTGCATACATCCATTCAACTATTCTGGATTGCATAGCATTTTAGGTCTGCATCAGAGATATAAGGTTCTTAAAGTATGAAGGACTCTTGTTTCTCTCATCTTCTCAAAAGCATTCCTTAAATATTTGCTGAGAGCAACAGAACTTCTACCCACATATCTCAACCACGAAAATTTAGGACTCTTATAGGGTTTAGATTAGTTGGGTTTTTTTCCCACAGGTATATATGGACCAAGAAATTTCTGAATTGGAGATTATGAAAGAAGCTATCTTGCAATAAGTCTGCTATGTACTTCATATTGTTTTTTTATCCACAAATACAGGTCAGGGTTTTGAATGGGAAAACATATGGATCAGGAGTACATCTGTAAAGCAGGATCCTAATTTCCAAATGGGAAGTACAACACTCTACAATTTCTTTTATTCTTCCTTCCACATAAATTTTTGTGCACACAAATATTCTTAGAATTGAGAATGCAAAACAGAGGGCAAAGCTTGGTGTAGTAGCCATCCAACAAAGAGCTTTCTTTTTTTCAAATATAAAATACAGATTAAAAAATACATTAGCAATACCAATATCAACTGCCTATGGACAATGATGATGGCAATAAAAATATGAATCAATGCAATACTAAACATGAGACTTAAATAATAGCTCATAACCTACAATATTGTCCTGGTACCAGCCAGGGCAGGGTTAATTTTTGCAATAGACAGGAGGGGGTATGTCTGGGACCTGGCTGTTATTTTATACCACTCATGTCATTTTCTGGGAATGGAGAAAAGGGTCCCTTCTGGGTTGGTAGCATGGCGGAGGGAAAGGTTGCGTATTACCAGGGTAGAGAACTTGCATATGAAACATTCATTTCTTGTATGATCTTTTATTAGTATTGTTGCTATTATGTAGGCCAACACCAGGACTATGGGGCTTGGAAAGAGCAGCTTTAGACACGGGTCTGCTACAGCAGCGACTTCTGGAATCGAGCGAAGCAGAAAAACAACAGCTACTTGTGTTATTTATTGTACTGGTTTCTCCCCTCAGCTGTGTATTTTCCCGACCCACACGGCTCCCCCACTCGGAGCCACGTTTTCTCCCCTCCCCAATCGCGGACTACTCCCCTGCACAAGCAGGAGAGGCTGTCTTGCCCACCTCTTCGCAAGTCCCTGTTTCTGTTACTGGAATGCGGTCCTCCTGTATCTCCCATTGGTCAGTGGGGCTCTCAAGCCACTCCCTTCCCCCTGTACCTTGACCTAATCACGGTCCTTCTTCTTGCCGTCCCCCGGAGCCCATATAAACCATGGGAGTTTTGAAATAAAGGTCTTTTTGCCATGGAACACCTAGTGGAACTGGTTCAGTCTCTCCTCCTGCCTAAGGGGGACTGCGTGACTGAATTCCTCTCTGGGAAACCCAGCGGAGAGTCCACACTCAGATCCATTACTGTTACACTTCATTTTCTTATCTCCTTGCTTTTTCTAGTAAATTGTTCTTTTCTCAACTCATGATCTTTACTTTTTTTGCCTACGATTCCTCTCTCCATCCCATCACAGAGGGAGAAGGGGAAGGAGAGGGGAGTGAGTGAGTGATAGCAAGGTTTGGAGTGGTTTCAGTGGGAACACTTAATTGGAGAATATCATTCCTAAACCATGACAGCATTTATTTGGTGCCCAATATAAGTCACGAAGGGTTGAGATAACAACAGATCTGACCAGAACAGGTTAGAAACAAATTTAGTGTAAGCATTTGTTGTATTGGGAGCCACTGGTCACAATGTTGCTTTGTCTGCTCACATGGGTGTCATACATATATATATTGTTTATATATATATATATATATATATATATATGTTGTACATTACATACAGGGTATATACATATCCTGTATATGTACCTGTATATGCACTGTATGTCTACCACTGTGCTATTTTTCAGAGCAGGGAGAGGGATCAGGATTGCTTTGTTGCTGGACTGTGAGATATCATCTTGCCGTGTGATAACATTATAGGCAGTGACGGTCATTTAGGACGTGTATTCAGTGTTGCTCTCCTGCCTTTACCTAGGGCACTAAATTTAGGAGTCCATTAATAATCATACCAATCTTTGGAGGGAAAATAGAGGAGGATGATTTTTTTCAGTTTTTCACTCCCTTTTTTCCGTTCAGGTCTGTTACAGCAGCTTTTGAGAATTTTGAATTTCCTTTGGATGTTAAGGAAAGCATGCTCTTGTTGCTAAGTCTGCCAGGTCTCCTTAGTGTGGTCATAGGAGGACCACTGGAGGAAAGGTGGTGGTAAGCACACTGGATCCAAGACAAACAGGAGACGCAGGCAGGTGGGACCTGAGAAGGATTGAGGCAGGGAGGACAGAGTGAGGAGTGGGGTCAGCAGCCAGCACGGGACCCTGGGCAACACCGACTGGACTGGACCGGACCACCGGGCAATGCTGGGCACTGCCTTAAAACCCCCCCCCCGGTGGGTGCTCACTGGCCAGTTTGGCTCCGGGTAGACCTTTCCACGGTGTCGATTGGTTAAGCTGCTGATATCCAGGCAGGCTGGCTGTGTGAAGGTGAGAAAATGTAACAACTTTCTGTTGAAGACTCTCCAGGGAGTCCTCAGGACTCCAGCAAGCAGTCCAGAATGTCCCCTAGGTCGATGAAGACAGCCCTGCAAAGAGCCAAAGTCTGTGTCCGCCATTTCGTTCGGTCACTGGTCTTTGGAGGTGCTCCTGAAAGCCTGCAAAACTTACACTTTGGTACCTCAGTTGACCGAAATAGTTCTGTTAGTCTAAAGTGGTTAATCACCGCTTGTGCAACTTTAAACAGCTTTGAAGAAGCCTTGCCCAAGGTGCTTTATTGCCCAATTAACACCTCTCAAGCCTCGGCAGAGCAGCTAATTACCAACTGTTTATTGTACCATCAATGTAAAAACAAATTAGTGAGTTAGAGATGGAGTAATCTCTTACAACTGTGGAACTCATTTCAAAAGCAGCCTCATAGACACCTGGGTCAGAGAGCATGGGATTGAGTGGGTATATCATATTCCCTACCATGCACCAGCCTCCAGGAAAATTAAATGGTACAATGGACTGTTAAAAAACACGTTGAAAGGAATGGGTGGTGGGACTTTCAGCATTAGGATCTACATTTAGTGAAGGCCACCTGGTTAGTTAACGCTAAAGGCTCTACCAATTGAGCTGGCCTGGCCCAATCAAAACCTCCATGTACCACAGAAGTACATAAAGTGTCCATGGTGCATATAAGGAATGTGTTAGAGAAGACAGTTTGGATCAGTCCTGTCTTATGGCAAACCCATTCAGGAGATTGTTTTTGCCTAAGGACCTGGGTGGACTTGGTGGGTAATGCCAAGGGATGGGGAAACACAATGTGCTTCTCAAGGAGCAAGAACAGTCTGTAATGCTGAATTGTATAATATTTGTTGAATGACTCTGCCAGTGTATGTCATATCTGCCATGGACAATGAGGATGGACTGCTCTAGATACACCAGTTGTGAGCTCCTGGTGCAGCTTGCAAGTAGCCAACAGCACACCAGCCCTCCTGCCCTGAAAGACATCTGGGATGGATAGAACCCAGAGTCATGGACTAAATGAACTCAACAGACATTTTGGAGGGATGACCACTGACTATGGCAATGATACCTCTCCTTGTGTATATATAAATACAGAGAGACAGAGAAGGTGTAGGATCTGGGCATGATGTAGATGGTATAGAATCAAGGACGGATGATAACCTGGTTCTGATCAGGACTGGGTTAATTTTTGCAGTAGCTAAGAGGGAGCATGGCTGGGACCCAGATGTTATTCTATACCATCTGTGGTGGTTTGAGACTACCACAAAAATCCAAAATCCAATTTCCAGGCTTCCCCCACCCCTTCCCAATATTTTATCTCAACACCGAAGAGAAACTTTCAGGCAAGAGGCTTCTATAGGGGAAAGGGGAAGTATATACATTTATTATTACACATATAAATACTGTACAAGCTAAAAGCAACCATATATATAATATATAAAGGGACTTCTATCAGTCCCTTTAAGATTCTCCTTCAATTCAGTCCAGGAAAATCCCTTCAGGGCCGATAGGTACCCAGTCTCTCTCTTGTGGTTCCCTGAACACTCCTCCCGCCAACCTCCATCTGTATGCTGAAGTCCTTTCTTCTTCACGAAGTCCAGGAAGATAGCTCTGAGTTTGTCCTCCTTGGTTCCATGTCAGTCTCTGCTGTGTCATTCTCTCTCTCACTCTCATACCTCGATTCTCTGCTTCTGTAGTTCAGTCAGTTTATCACACGTACGCACCCTGGAATTTCATTCCTCTTCCATGTTTTCAGTTGTCCTGCATTTAAATCACAGTGGGACATCCTCCAGGTCTATCTCTGATCCGTCTCCAATTTTGCCTGGGGTTATCTCCCTGGCACCAAGCTGTATTTAGCCCATCCACTTTGGCTTTAATGCCAAGCCTGCCCTCCACTTTAAAGTGAGAGGGAAAGGAGAAGCCCCCCTCCACAGCCTAACTGCAAAAAGGGGGGGGGGGGCGGGTAAAGGGCTTGGCTGCAAGGCCTGCCTTCTCTCTCTTCTACTTACCAGCTGTTTGTGAGTCTCGTGCCTCACAAACACACACACTCCAATGCTGCCTCCAACCCTGGATTAGGCAGAGTTGTGGGGCTGCAGGGCCCCCTCGCACCCCCCCGAGGGGGGAGAAGGAGTCCCTGCCACCCCTACCCTTCTACACCCCCACACAGCAGCAGACACAGACTGATCGACAGACAGACTGATTGCCAACAGTTGTGTATATATGATTTTTCAGCAGAAGTGAACAAAGTGAATGGTGATTGGCCCTCCAGGGAAAACTGCCCTGGCACCCAATCACCTCTGGGCCCCTCAGCTTCCAGAGGGGGCAATCTCAAACTATGACAACCACCTCATGTCGTTTTCTATGGACAGGGGAAGGGGACCCTTCCAGGTTGGGTAGTGTGGCAGACAGAATGGTAGGGTATTGTCAGAGGTGAGAATCACAGAATCACAGAATATTTTAAGTTGGAAGGCAGTCATAAGGATCATAGAGTCCAACTCTTAAGCGAATGGCCCATACAGAATTCACACGTGAATCATTCATTTCTTGTGCACTCTTTTATTAGTATTATTGCTGTTACTCTTTGTTTTCTTATCTCATTGCTGTTTCCAGTAAATTGTCCTTTTCTCAACACATGATCTTTACTTTTCATGCCTCTAATTTTCCTCTCCATCCCGCCGCAGGGGGAGAGGGGAGTGAGTAAGCACTGTGTGGTTTGGACTGGTTTCAGTGGGAACTCTGAATAGAAAAATTCAATTCCTTAACCATGACAACTATCTATGTATTTTTTGATCCTACCTCTTCTCTCAGGTATGCTCAATAAGGTTTAGAAAATTTTACAAGCCAAAACCCGGAGAAGATAAATGAATGTAGTGTAGGCTTAAAAATCAAATGTAGTTTAGAAATAAAATACAATGCCAACTACCTTATGCAGAGTGCCCATACAGACACGCACATAAACCCATGCATACACATGCATCCATATGAACAAAACTACATGGAAAATCTTTTGAACTTTGTAGAAGAAGCAGCTGTGTACTTGCATTTGTCAAAGTCCCCAGCTGTGCCTTCTGCATAAGATCATGCAATGCTGTCTCCAGATTGTCAGGAGAACGTATTAATTTTGCACCATTTTCTGTTCCCTTTACACTCTTTGTCATGAAAATGAGCATGTATAATGAAGAGAACATGAGAGGCATTAACATTCGATGATAACTCACTTCACTGTCAAAAACAGTGGTCACACAATGGAAGTGGCATGTTTATCCACTCTTAAGGCCAACATAGCCATGAAGACTTAAAAATGGCATGGCACTACTATATTTTTTTTGGAAAGGATTATATCGTATGCAAATGCAAAATCCCCATTATGATTGACAAAAACAAAAAAATATTTTTAGCAAACTGCCAATGTAACAAAATGGGTTTGAAATTCATGTTTTCTTTCCAAAATTTCAGGAATTACAAATTTTTTTTGTCTTGAAATGACCTTGTCCATATAGGACTGTCAGAATCATTGAAGGAACCTTTGTGGCTGGAATACAAGTCTCTTTGAAAACTGATTTCAAATCCCTTTTGTGACAAATAACTTCTATCACAGTATTTGAAAAATATCCCATTTTACTGTTGTTTCTGAAACCCAGTCTTCTATGTGCCATCCTCTAAACCACAGGATATTTTACATCTAGACAGTAAGGACTGGAATGAAAAGAAAATGCTGAGCAACACAAACACGAGCATTATTTGGCCATCTGAATTCAGCTACATAATTTTCAGCTGATTTTGCATGGTTGAACATGTAAATCATCCACCCTGACTTCTGCCAACTGCTCCAGTGGCAGCTGCTCTACCTGGCCTGCAGACCAGCACTTTCTCCTGTTCCCAAGAACAAGAGGGATAGGAGTTTCCTCCAACCCGCTCTCTGACCATCTGAAGAGCCAAAAGACAACCCCAGTGTGCCAACCATGCAACTGGATCATGGAGCTAGGAAATTTAACATCATTTTCTCACAATGCTATACAGTAAAAAAACCCACCCAACCAATCAACCAAAAAGACCAAACCAGCCAACCAAAAAAACAAAACAAAACCAAAAACCAAAGCAAAACAAAACTACCCAAATGCAAGACACCTTTTTTTTTCTGCAGGATCCATTCCCAGCTTTTCTGTCATAGGCTCCAGTTTCTCCTCACTCATCTGGACCTAGCTCAGGACTTTGCTTAAAAAAAGATGAACTGATAGCTCTCTACCACTTAATCTGTTCCCAGATCTTCCAGGACAGATTACTGGCTTGGTTTCCATTCACAAGATGGCCATGAGGGCAGCTTAATCACTCTGCTTCTGAAGGTTCAGATTATAGGAAAATAAGACACTTTATCTATTGTGCAGCAGTAGAAATTAAAAAATCCTGCAAGAGTAAGACACAGATGCCCTTAGGGTTTGTGCCAGCAGAAAATTCAATCAAAAATAAGCTTGAAGAAATCAGATATATATTTCTTCATGGTCTATGCTCCTGGGCAGAGGATCAGTGATTTCCAGTGTATTATCACAATGGCAAATGCCCACATACTACATGTCTCTCTGTCCTTTGGAGATACCATATTCTTCTACTGATCCTCTCCCTCTCTTTGGCTGGAAACACAAGGTAAGAGGGGAAAACACTACCAAGAAGGATCTCCTGAAGCATCAGATCCACCACCCACCTCACGAATTCATAACATATAACATTTTCATACGGTGAACAAATGCCAAACTCCTGAGTTAGAAAGGGCAAGAATACCAGTAAAAAAAATATCTGTCTTCTGGTAGAACAGCATTGTCAAGATCATTACTCACACAGTAAGTGGGTTTTGTCAACAGCTCACAGAAAATCTCTCTTATGATACTCACCTCGATTACCTTTCCCTAGATAACCATTATGCTTCCACTGTATTTTTTCTGCTGTTCTAGGAAGTTCATAATTATTCTGAAAAAGAAGAAAATTAGTCTCTTCCTTAGTGTGTATTTAACTAAGACCCATCTAAAGCCCTGATTCTTCACAGAAACCCTGTGTGCATACTGCAGTGTGCACAGAAGTATTTTGGGTTTTGGCAGACGTGCAGTATTTAGGTTTGGACCAAACATGAGATCAGTCAGAAACGGAATCTTTTCATTCTCACCTCCTGAGCGGAAGCAACACTAACCACTCGTGCCATAGAAAGTTTAGGTATTTTCACCAAACTTACTGTACCTGGAAGTCCAAAACAACAACTATTACAGGATATCAACTTAGTCCCCTGTCAGTATTGCCAATATTACTTATGCAGCTGAACAGAGTGAATCATCAGTGACTCAATCTCCAAAACATCATTATAACAGTAAATAAATAAAATCCTTCCCTCACACCAAGGAATTGCATTCATACACACAGCCTTACTGAAAATCCTGATTGAGAGCAATTTGAAAAGAAATAAATGCAATTTGAATTTTTAAAAAACTCATCAGCACTGCTATAGTTCCCATGAATAAACAGATCTGATTTGTTAAATCTCTTTAACCTTCAAAGATGATTAGGGAGTCATTTTTATTGTTGCTGCTGTTACACAAATGGATAGATATATTTCCCAGCAAGTTTTGGAGACAGGCTGGTAGCAGGTACAATTAATTCAGTACATATCATTTACTGCATCCTCGCTTCTTTCACAGAAATCCTTGCCAACTGATCCCAGGCAGAAGATTGGCTTTGGTTCTGCAAGCAGCTGCTCATCTTCCCACTTTGCTGGAGGTAAGATGTCACAGTAAAGCAGCTGCCGAAAGAGTGGGAGGGAGACACCAATGAGTAGCAACAATTGTGTTGATGAAAAAAAAATAAAAGGAAGGAGAAAAATGCAAGAGTGGCAATCTCACTTTCTTCAAACAGATTGGGTTATACTACAACTTACTTACCTCAAAAGAAACTGTATGGCCACAAGTTAACCTTGGAATATGTGAACTCTTGGAAACTTACATAACTCAAAAAGTCAACATAAAACAAATCTACTGACGATATATTATTCTCCTGATAATGAGTTCTGTGATCAAATTTGACATACTCAGAGATCTGAGGTTCGTGAAGAATCAGTGCAGATTTAATCTTATCTGATTCTGCCTTAAATGCATTAAGCCTGGCTTGCAGGAGATAATAATTATTTTTGCCAACATCAGTATAAATAAGAGTTCTGGGGCCCAAACTCAAAGAAAATAGGAGTGTGGAGAAATCAGAAAAAAACCTTGGAATCCTGGAAGTTAAGGAACAAATAAAAAAAAAATTAATAAAAATATTTGGTGTAGCAATAACCTGCTGAGATCAATGGTACTCTGCTTAGATGTAAAAATCTGCTCTCATAATTTTCTTTGCATAATCAAGCATGACTCAAATATGTCAAGGTAAATTGCCAGCTATCACATGTAATTAATTGTTTTTGAGAAGATTTTTTAGGGTGCAGATTTTTGAAATATGGTCAGATCCTGAATTATGTTACAGGATATTATAGGACAGTTACTCTGCACTTTGGTAAAACACTTCAGAGTACTGCAGAATACTCAATGTGCTATTTCAGAAATAAAAGAAAGAACCTCACCAAAATGTGCATAATGCCAAACACTCATGGAAGACATAACATAATCCCAACAATTTAAAAACTGCGAAATTGGGTGAGGGATTTTTTTTAATGTAAAATCTATACTGCTCCTCTAATAGCATGAACTCAAGAGGACTTTTAAGAAAATTCCCAGGTTTTCCAAATGCTCATAATACCAAGCAATTGCTAACAAACCAATTGTGCATTTGCATAAGTTTTTGGTATTCAGGTAGGAGGGTTAAGTATATTTCTGCAGTGAAATAAGTCAGTGTAAACAAACAACTGTTCTAAAAGTGAAAGTGAAATTTAAAATGTGATCCAAGACATGAAATCAGTGACACAAAACATAAAAGCATGGGACATTTTAATGAACAATGAATATACAATGAACATTATATATATGTACAGGTTAGCATATACAGTGATGACCACAGTCTCAGTACCCTGATTCTCCACTTGTTAATAAGATAATTAAAAAAATTATTTAAACACAGACTAGTACATAGATTTAAATTTTATTCATCTTCTTTCCTGCTACAGAGGTCATGGGTTTTCAAACTTCTCCACTCTTTTTGGCCTTGCCTGTTTATTGTCCTTTTTTATCCCAATTATAACTATAATTTTGGTTATTTGTTACCTGAGGTAGATTTAATTAAACTCATAATTATTCTAGTTTAAAAGAAGTCCATAGTATCTATAAAGACTAGAAGAAACAACACACCCACCAAATCTAAACTGGCACAACTAGGTGGCATGCATATGTATGGTATCTACATTTTCATTAGAATGTTTATCTCTGCTTTCTGCCTGATTCTTTTTGCCACAAGCTTAACCTATTTTTCTTTGTTTTCTCCTGCATTTTTATAGCACATTTCTTTTTCCTTTTCACTTTGTTTCTTGTTTTTAGTCTTAAGAAACATTCAGACCCCACACCAATACTTCATTAATCAACATTATGTCAATTGAAAAATACATAAAAGACAGAATGTGTAGGTCTGGATACCAAATAAACAATGTTCAAATGAGTTCGAAAACATCCTACATTTTTTCATTATTAATCTGAGCTACTTTGTCCTCCAACCACTCTTAAGCTTTGTTGCAACCCAACAAAATAGTAAAAGGAAGAACTTCTGTCTCCTCATTTAGCAATGGAAAACCCATTAAATTTCTGAGACAATAACTCTTGATATGCAAAAGTTAATTAGTATGTACATATTGGTCATAAGCAGTCTACAGTTAGCTATACTGAACAAAGAAAACATTTGCCACATTCTTTTCCTCTGCTACGCCATTTTACAGAGGAAGTTTAATTACAACTGGTTTTCTAAAGCTCACGTGCAAATACCACAGCAGAATTGTGAGCAAAACTCAGATTTCCCAGCCCTCACTTTCATTCTTCCGTAAACTCCTGTTTTCCTTGAGCTTCCCTTCCTCCCCTCATCGCTTGAGTGTGCAGTTGAATTAACTGATCCTACCATGACCATGCTAGGTTGGCTTTCCTTTTGAAAGGAAACAGGTGTCAGAAAACATGCGAACTTCAGCAGCAAACACAAATCTGGATACTTCCAGGCCAAGCTTTCATTCCCTTCCATGTATTAACCCCTGGACATTACTGACTTAGCTGTGTGAGGTCTCTCAGTAAATCACATTGATGAAATAACCACAAATTATCTCTCAAAAAATATATATTTTGTTTTACCTGGCTTATTTCAATGATTTGTTTTCTAATATGAGGTCATCAATGTGGTGGAGGAATATACATGAATGATGAGGGAGCAACAAGGTCCTTCACCAAATTTGCTACAGAAGGCCACAAATATTACAGGTATGCTATTCAACACTCTGAAGAGCTTTCCCTCTCATAGCTTTGCTGCTACATCTGGTCCCAAAGAATAATTTTCTGCTTTTATTGTTCATTGGTGACGTCAGATATTTGTCAAGCAGACAAATTGGTCTTCTTTCATTTACGTTTACAGAAAAAGCAAATACTTTAAGACTAGCCAACTCCTTGAACTTCATTGCACACAAATCACAACGAATATAAAAAACAAGCCGGAAAACAGAAGCTTCTAGTCCTGGTACTTGTTTTAGCACCTCCTAGTCTCAGCTGAATCAACTCTGTAGGAACTAACAGAGGGAAAAGGAAAACAAATAGTCTTGCCTGAACAAGAGGCTCACATTTCAAACAAAAAGGGAAGAAACAAAACAAAATAAAACAAAAAAAGAAGAGTCAACAGACTTTTTGAACTCCCAAGAGGATTCAAAGCTAGTTTGATTTAACATTTTAGATAGCATGGAGCTTAATAATTTACCAGATTCCCAGTAACTAACTGATATCTATTCATAAGGGCTTTGTTTGAGTGCTTGGTCTTGGCAGGTATTTGGCAAGGAGTATGTGATTTGAATTACATTGTATGAGGAAAGTCTGAATTAATGGAAATTTATTACCCATGCCACTATGTGATAAACAATAATTTAGCAGTATTTTTTGCTCCTGCCACTAATTTAACTTTTCCCCAAACCTTGCTGTATATAAATTGATGAAAAACTAAAACATTTTCTACTATCAAAATACCATATTATATACTAAGGAACAGAAAAACTCAACAAGCAACCAAAACCATCAAACTCCAATATAAATTAAAAAAACCCCTCACTGTTTGGCATGAAATTTGTAGTAGAAACATTATCAGACATTGTGGTGAGAATATTTAAACAGGGACTACCACATGCCCCTGTAAAATACAATTCAATAACATTAATTCATTCTTCCCATTTTTACTTCTACCACCAGCATAATGGAAAAATATCTAAAACCTGTTCAACAGCTGAGTGTCTAACAAATGTAACTCATGAAAATACAACCTTGGAGGTCTACAAGGGCTGTTGAATCTGAAACTACGAAAATGTTAAAAGTCCAAGTTAATGCTTAGATCACTGAAAAGTAGTTCCTAGGTCAACAAAGCTGAAGTTGTTCAAACAGCCACTGGGACATTTCTCTTCCCCCCAGTGTGCAAAAAGGAAGCAAAAACCAAAGGAAGTTAGATCAATGGACTACTATAGCACATTACTACTCTTGCATATGGAAAGCCCAAGCTGGCAAATACCAGGTCACAGTATTTCACCCTGCTTGGCCTTTAAACAATGAACATTGAGACCATTTTTACTGTAAAACAGAGAAAAGGAGAAAAAAATTATAAAAACAGATACTATGTATCAATCTACAGAAAAAATGGAACAACTGAAGGAATTTGCTCTAATAATCCATTATATCTGATGATTTTGTCATTGGTTTAGGATATGCATTTGAAAGTAGTACAGCTGAGCGAAAAATCTTTTCTCCTGTGTGCTCCAAAACTGCTGGGTTGTTTTTGAATGAATTCAGAGCGCACAAGAAATTTCTGATTGACAGTTCAGAAGAATATATTTATCTACAGACCAGATAGAGGTTAGACAGCAGCAATGAATGCTGGCCCCTACCTCAACCCTAAACTTTAGGGTCAGGTGAGGAGCAGATTGTTCTATGTTAGGGTCAAGTTTCATCATCTAAGGATGTTTTTATTGATTGCTTCTTTTGTTTTGTTTATTTATTTTTTTTTTAAGTAACTCTGTTACTCCAGAAAAACAAGTAATATGTTACTGAGAGATTGAGGATTTGTCTGAGTTAGCACAAAGCAGTGGTTTTCCTCCTTTTCAAAGTAGGCTTTTTGGGGTGCTTCTTCCTTTCAGTTGAATTTAGCTGTAAAGTGTAACCCTGACAAGATTAAGCTCAGGTAGAAATTTTTGATTGTGAAGAAATTGCCAATAACAATTATTGCTGCTACTGCAGCTCCTGTGAAAGACTGAAGACTATATCTTAAAAGAGTAATTAATGTGTGATAATTATGCTTCATTATAAAAGAAAAACTGCAAAGACTGCTGTACTGTAACTTTCCAACTATTGCCATTAGACATATTTGTGATAATTTGATTCTTTTAAAGCAATTTGAGATTTGATTATTTTTTTTCAATTTGCAAATTTATCATCTGCAACTGATCAGAGAATACCACTGCACTGGAAACACATATGTAGAAAATTAAATTCTATTCAATGGGAAAAGTGGTCTCCAGGAATTACAATGCTTCACATTATGTTACATACACTAATATTGAATTAATTGCCATCATTTTTCTCAGCACTGTGGAAAATATAATTTTATCCAGTTTCTTAGACAACTTTAAAAATAATTTAAATCCTTGGTATCGTTGTAATGTCATCCTAACTCACTGTACACCAGAAGTTCTTGCTTCAACATAAACTAGAGCACAAGTGAGAAAATTGTGAGGCACTGGATAAAAGAGGAAAGTTGCACTGTAAACATTAAAAGGAGTAATAATGGAAAACATTTTCTTGTTTGTTTACAAGTTCAGTAACAGAAAGGTGGACAGAGCTAGTAGATTATTGCTTTGAACCTTAGTGAAAACATTCACTTATGTTTAGCACTTAAACTAGATTTATAAAAGTGTTTTTAATTCTTGGGGTTCCAGCCAGGACAGGGTTAATTTTTTGCAGTAGCCAGGATGGGCATGGTTGGGACATGGAGGTTATTATATACATCTCATATCACTACCAGGCATGAGGATGGAGGGACTTTCTTGTGGGAGAAGGGATTCCTTCCAGCCAAGAAAAGGTGGCAGAGGGAGCAATCCATATTGTCTATTGTCTGGGGTTTTCAGTATGAACTGTTCTTTTCTTATACCCTGTGGCATTAGTATTGTTGTTGTTACTGTTTGTTTTCTTATCTCATTGCTGTTTCCAGGAAATTGTTCTCATCTCAACCAGTGATCTTTGGCTTTTGTGCCTCCAGTTCCCCTCTCCATCCTGCCACAGAGGACAGGGTAGGGGGTGGGGGGAATGGGAGAGTGAGAAAGCAGTGTATGATTTGGAGAGTCTTGGTGGGGGCACTGAGGTGGGGAGTACTACTCTTAAACCAAACAATAATATAGCACTCACTACTACAAACTGTTAGGGTCCTGTTTCCCTCCCTCTAATCTAAGACCAGTGCAAAGAAAAACACAAGAAAATCAGCTTCCGTAAAGTATTTCTTCAGTGTATTTGTATGGATTAAGTCAAGATTATTGATTTTTGTCCTCCTCCCCCTCTTACTTTTTGGACAATGTTAGCAAACAGAGTTTGAAGACCTAAAGGGACATCCTTATGTCTATATGGAGAATATGTTGCAATCATTGAAAATTTTATCACTGAATGCATTAAGGGGTGAATGAAGGATATTTTATGTCACAATTTAGATTCCTAAATCAGAAAGTCTCACAAATTGAGTCATCTCAGATTTTATTTTAATTGCTTAACTGTAACTGATTCCAGGGCTTCCTCAGGCATAACCATTTTTTAGTGTAAAATTTTCAGATGGAAGAATCTGAAACCTGCCTGAATGTATTGTGGATTTCCAGACACATGATGTCTTATCTGTGGTAGATGACTGCCAGACATTTCAACACTACGTGCTCAGGTGAACTGCTCAGCATCGGTATATCAAATTTGCTTTTGCCAGGGAACACTGAATTTTGATGCACAAGCACTGCACAAGTTGTGTATATAATCACGATACACTGCACTGAAAGCCTTGTCTTTATAAATACATCCAGTGTTTCCTCAAAGTATTGAAATGCCAACACTTCATAAGATACACATGTGCTGTCCAAATGCAATGGAATCATCGGATCTCTCTGAAAATTCTTACCAGTGAGATTCACACACTGAATGAGAGGAGCTTAGAGCCATAAGGTATGATGTTTATTCCATCAATAGCTTTCCAAATATTTCTGTGCTCATTTATAACCTATTCATAAGAGTCGCTAGAATTAAGATGGGCATCCAAT
The DNA here is from genome assembly GCF_003945725.1 of Corapipo altera. Lineage (NCBI taxonomy): Eukaryota > Metazoa > Chordata > Aves > Passeriformes > Pipridae > Corapipo > Corapipo altera. The sequence continues at coordinate 6,287,235 of NW_020884921.1, read as the reverse complement.
ATTGTGATTTTTCAGGGTCTGTGAAAATTTTTTGCAATGGTTTTTAGATATCATACTTTCAAACTAAACTAAAGATAATTTCAAAACCAAGAGGAACACTTGGGAAACATGACAGTACGTGACAGTGTGTGGCTGCTGTTGTTATTTAGAAGTACACTAGAAAAAAGTACTCAATAATGAGCAGTCTTAGATTTTCACAGTAGGGTAGATGAAGTAATCCACATTTGCTTTATTCTCCTCTTTGTATCAACCTATGAAGCTCTGTGCAGCTGGAATGAAAAAGTCAGATTACTCTTTTGGTCCTTGTAGGTCTTCGCTGTCTGAAAAAGCAACAAACTAAAATTGCATTATGTTTCTTAAAATTATGTGTAAATGCACATAATGATACTAACCAAGGTTGTCATAAATGGATGGCACAGACTCAAGCTGTCATGAAGGATGAGCTGAAAAAATGATCATCGTGATCCAAAGTAAAGTAAGGGGCTGAAGATCTTTTTACAACTTCCAGTGTATGCCATTGGCACAGTTGACGCACTAAAAAAGATTCTGAAGGTCAATAGTTTTTCATCCTTCCAAATTATAGATTGGACAATAAATTACCCAGTAACACAAACAGTAGGAAAACATTGTTTCTGTACAGAGTCCGTGAAACAAATAAAAATTTTCAGGGTCACTTCAAAAACAGTATGATATATAATTGCAAAATTTTAGGACTTTTTTAAGGTCAAGTGTAAACACAACTTCAGAGTGCACCTAATTTTGATATTACTTATTGATACAAGATGAAAAAACTCAGATTTAATACAGTAATTTGACCTCTCACATTGTTGCAAACTAGTATGTATATGGCAAAAAAACCCACCTTGTTTTCAGAAATGCATATCTGAGGTGTTTGAAAAATATGCATTTTATGTTTGACATCGAAATTAAAAATTCAAGAGTTGATTGTAAGGTGAAATGCTATGCTTGCATTCAAGTTCATTAGGAAGACAATATTAAGTACCTCCTTAATGATAAAAATGACTTTTACTAGATTTCTAGATCATTTTCTAATAGCCTATGACTAATTCTGAAATTTATCATTTTACCATGACTAATGCGTGAAATCTGTCATCTTTCCTCATGATTTACACAAGGTCCTAATAAAAAGAACAGAAAGTTGATAGTATTACATGGATAGTAATTTGTATTGTACTTGCTCATAATTTTAGGACAGAGAAGAGATATTTGTTGTTATACTTTCTTAGAGCCATTGGTGTACCTTTGATATCATCACTGGATGATAACATGACCGACTATATCCTTGTTTGTTACTCAAAAATTATATCAATTGATGCAGTGCTATTACAAAAGAAACAATCAAATGCCCTCTGGAAGGGGATGGCTATTGAGTTCCTTAGCTTCCCATAATTAGGATGTTAATAGACAAAGCCTTCCACAAAAGCAAGAAAATTTTACATAGTCTGGTTAGTTATATCCTATTACTAAGAAGGAACTATTTATTTCCAAACTTATACATTATGTTGGAAATCCTTAAAAGTAGGAATTTAGTTCAGTTCTTCTACACATATTTCTTATAAGCACAGGCTGCAGAGAGTAGAGAAAGTAGCAAATTCAATTTGAAAACAACCTCGGAACTACCTGAGCTATCAGAAGCCTTTGTGATGGTAATGGCAGAGAGGTTGTTAAAAACCAGAATTTTCCACTTTTAAATACTAAATGTGTTTTGAAACACATTTCAGTCATGATCTGCAATGAGAGAGAAAATTTGTCACTTGATCTGGAACCATTGCATGTTGATATGGAAAGTTATGAGGTCTTAAAGGACTTACGAATATCCCTAAGTCACATTGATATCGGCATTTGAAAACTCTACTGCAAACTCTTCTTTTTCTATTATGAAACTGAAGATACTATATGAGCAAGTTTTCTCCCCAGAAATTTCTGTCCCAATGGAAGGTAGTTATCAGCAGCACCTACAGAAAATATGTCATGTTGTTTCTTTTGTACAAACAAACAAACAAAAATTAAAATATGCATCTTGCCAAATATGACAGTTTATCAAGGGGTTTGATATAAGAGTATATCAGAAGCATCTTCCAAGGGCTGAATTTCAGATATATATTCTTTAAAGGGAACTAAAATTTTAACCCTCAGCCATGGTGACAGTACTTTTGCATAGATATTAAGATAACATAATTGCACTTGGAGACGCTGTATATCAGTAATGTAATGAAGCAAAATTCATCTATCTTTCACAGAGTGAGAAAAATGAAGATAATAATGCCTCTGAAACACAATTAAAATGAATGCTCAAGGATATACAGATCTGCTGGACAGAAATAAAATGCTTGGCTCAAAAAGCCTCTATGCTACTTAGTCACTTCAGTATCCTCCTCTTTCATAAAAATGTCAAGATGTGTCTTGCATTTATTTATAATATTTTCTGGGATGATCCAACTTGGTGTCTTCCTTCATATATTTAAAGACTGGTGTTATTAAAAAATTCTGCCCCAATTCCCTGCTTTTACTGCTAAATTCCCAGTATGTTTTTCTGGGTCTTGTTTGCCCACCTCTAATGAAACACCTTCATTTCCCTCCCCTTACCACCTTATCATATCAACATTTTATCTTCACTGAAAAGAACATGTTTCTCAGGATAAACCTTTCAGGAACTTGTCATAATATTCTTAAAGCAGGAAATCATTTCAGTTGTCTCTCAAAAGAGCATCTTTAAGGAAAGGTGGAAAGATTGTAAAATCCCAATATTTTACACATGGCTGTTCAACTGCACTGTCCTGAATCCTTTGTCTGTGACACCTCTTAGAACTGCTTTTACCAACCAACTGTTCAGCCAGGGACTCTGTGCCAAAGAAATTGTCATGGTTAAAATAGGTTTCGTATTTTATCCCCTTTTTTCAACATTGTTTTGGAGAAACTATTCCTTTAAGAGCGAACTCCTCACCACAGCCGGGGTAGTCCTGGCCACTGGGGCAGAAGCAGAACTCTGGGAGCCAGAGAAGAGGAGAGAGAAAGAGCCTGCACCAGTACTACTGTGGTGCCAGGATCTAGGACAGCATCTCAGTACTTACTTTGCTCTCCCCACGGTGAAGGGGACACGGGGGGTGGAGGAAGCACCTGTCGGCCACCATCCTGTCTGTTCACCAGGGGAAAAGGAACTTGGAATTATTTCTATTTTTGGCTTAAACTTTTTGCTTGTATTGTTACAGATGTTATATTTTCTTTTCAGCAAAATGATATTTTTTTCACTTAAATCTCCTTGCATTTTGTCTCTCTGTATTGGTGAAAGGGGGAGAGGTTTTAATAAATGGGGAGGGGTCTCACTTGTTGGAGTCTCTGCCCCAGTATTTGTGTTTACATCAAGACAGAGATTTTACTGTAATTATTTTTCACAATCTTTGTTAAGTCCTTTGCTAGTCCTTATACCACAATTCTTCTACCACAATCAATATGTTTGATTTTGGCTCATTAGACAGAGATTATTTCATTTTTATAGGTTAAGCCCCTCATCTTTTTACTTTCTTACCTTGAAAAAAAGGTTAAATTTTCAAGGGTTTTTTGTGCAATTTTTTTGTACATTTTATATTAATTTATCTGATGATCATTGTACTTCCAAAGCAGAAACTGCGTAGATGTTGTTTAAGGAATAGCCACTGGAAAATGAGTCTATATAGACATGCAAACAGATTACTGCTAGTGAAAAATGAACAAATGAGTCATCTAGATTCACTGTAGGGACCATGTGAAAAATTTTTGTAAGGTAATTGAGGGAATGGATAAACTTGCAGAATCATTCTCTCATTTGTAGAAACAAGTAATTCTAGGAAATTCTAGGGCTGAATTAATGAAAATTGGCCATGATGTTACTGTTACTGATTTCAACTGTACTGCACTCAGGATCCTGTACTGAATTTTGTGCCCAAAATTATAATATCGAATTGTCAGTAAGGAATCTAGTACTCTATGTTGCCTCTAGGTAATAACTGGTGTCTTCAAGGAGTATTACTGACTTAGATTTTCAAATAAGTCACAGCTCAGGGAGTCCAAAGCATTTTATTCATAATTTCCTTTTCAGGTAGCAGCAGTGTCTACAGACTACCATATAAAGGACACTGGAGTAATAAGCACATGTGAGAACTCTATATATCTTCAAAATATTATTTCTATGACATTTGATTGTGACTAGAGAATCTTTCTGCTGACATCATGTTCCCCTTCTCGGTATGGCTACTTCATTACTTGCCCAAGTTTCCCTGTTCTTAGCAAGCGAAATGATTTACTTTAGAATCTACAGACTGACTTTTCAGCTTCAAATGAATGATCCGTCAAAGTTCTGAACAAAACTGTTTTGGAACATTGGAGTTTGTAACAAAGATTGTCAAGATATTTTATTAAGTGCATAGATGACACACAACTTCATTAGAAGTTTCATCAAAGTTTCATTCCTTTACCATCATCACCTTCAAACCTGTGGATGATAAGAAGAGATTTTTTGCAAGTACTGTGTTATTTGTTTGATTCTAGGAAAATGTTCTTCATAAATAAAATGGAAATATTAGAGGGAAGTGTGAAAAAACATAGATATTAAAAAAAATAAAATGAGATCACACCTCTCATAGAAAGTTTTATTTTTCCTAACGGTAGTATTATAGGACAAGTGCATGTCCAGATTGTTTTACCATTGTCTCAATTATGCCTGGGAATGTACCAGTTTACTTACCCTCTGTGGGTTTTCCATGCCATGCTGCTTTCTTGGTAGACTTATGTCAGGTCCTTAAAATTAATCTGTTAGAGCACAAATGGTTTCCATGAAAAGCTTCAGAGTCAGTCATGTCTACTCCCCAATAAAAAGATGATCTTGCATACAACTACATCAGCAACTTTTCCTATGGGGAAAAACATTGTCTCTTGGTCCTAATGACAGTGCTAAGCTCAAGTATATATTCACCGAGAATCAGATAATTAATTCTTGGTAAGAGATTTTGTATGTATTTTAGAAAATAATATAAATTCAATAAAAAATGCAAGGAAGTGAGACTAACAGAGAGCTGGCTGAGCTATAAACTGCAGTACTGCACTTCTCCAGAAAATATATTTTAATGGCTGATGCTCTTTCTGGGGTGTCAGATGCTAACCTTCTGGTAATGTTTAATTTTTGATGGGCTCATCGAGGAAACCACAGTCTAGCTCTGATGATCAAGAAGTCTACTGAGGTTCATTACTGTTGGTATTTAGATACAAAAACAACATTCCTGAATAATTCAGAAAAACAAAGAACCAACTGGATCATAATGTTAAGAGTTCTTCTCTTGACAAAGAAAATCAGTGATGCTGCAGATTTTCTGACACTTAGTGTGTTGATTGGCATGATACTGTCATTATTTTCTGCCATATATTTTGAATTATGTGGGAAACATAAAAGAATATGCAAATTTTCTCCTTCATGCTTTACAGGATATAGCATTTATCCTCCTAATGCTCCAGCCAAAATCAGCACCTGGATGAAGAGCAGCTGGCTAAAGCTGAACCCAGGAAAATTAATGCCATTTGGAAAAGGGAACCTCTCAGAACTTGCCTCTTCAGTCCGTAATACCTGCCTCCAAGCCCTTAAAATCCTAGTTATAATTTCCCCCCATTATCAATTATTTGGCTGTTTTACAGGGCACTTCATATATATATAGTGTTTCCTACTCCACTTTTACTAGCAGTTTTATAAAATATACTAAACATTAAATTGCCTCACTTTCTCAAGAATTATATTCTTTCATTGCATGCATACCTTCATTTAATGTTAAAAGGATACACACTTTCTAGAGAAAAGAAAGCGTCAATTTATTTTTAACTTCTATTTTAAGTGTCAGACTTCTATTATCCAACTTATCTTTTCAGATTAATTATCAGTAGTGTTACCACCATCTTAGTTTTAGTTTAGTTTGTTTCTTCCTTTCTATATTATCTTCCCTGCTGCATTATGTCCCATTCAGTTTACTGATTCAACACCGTCTGGTGCAGTAACAATTTTATATTTGCTCTTAAAAACACACAACTCTACTGGAGACAAGTCACTTGATCTGTTTTTTCTCTAGTACAGAACCCAGACTTTCAGGCTCAAACTGGTGTTGCTTTACTTTTAATTGTATTTTGTCTCAACCACCTCTTTACCAAAGTGTGACATTATTGAAAGGATGGATTTTGACAGTGTATTTGTCAGTGTATCTAAGACAGCATCTAGAAAGACTTGAAGCAGACACACACCTTGATCTGTACTTTACAGTACAGTTTCACAAGAATCCTCGTACAACACAACACAGGAATGGGACACACCACATCATTTTGTAGAGTATATTCTTTCCTTCCAATCTATTTCTCCTCACATAAATTTTTATTTTAGTACCCTGTGGTACTATGTACAGTCTTTTCAGGGACTCAGTCCCCAGCACTGTTAGGACCTGAAAGCCCTTGTGAACTAATGAGGCATGGATGGGGTGTTGTCGGGACCAGTGCAGGAGATTTAAATGGCTCCAGGGACTGCAAGCGACCAGGAGCACAGGGAACATGCCAGGCAACTGGCAGACAACAAGGATGTGGTGAATCAGAAGGATGTGGTGCGGCAGTTTGTGAGGCAGTTCACACAGGGAGGATGAGCAGTGAGGGCACTGAGGGACAGCAGCACAGGCAATCAGATCAGTTGCTGGTCATTACACTTGCTAAGAGACCTCATTTATAGTGTCCATCCAAATCCTCTAAACTCACAAAAAAAGACAGAGCTCCCAAAACCCCATGTAAAACATGTAAAAAACCATGTAGTTGTTCAGGCTATAGGGAGTGCCTAAGCATCTCAGGGTAGCAGATTATAGCAGAGATGGCAGCTGCATCAGATGTGACCGGACGGATGACCTACTCAGCCTGGTAGTAGAATTACAAGATGAAGTAGAAATGCTGAAAAGAATCAGGGAATCAGAGAGGGAGACTGACTGGGACCATGCTTTGGCCTCCCCAAAACAGGAACTTCCACTAGACAGAATTAAAGATCAAGAGGATCCTCTATCTATCCCGCAGCAAGAAGTAGGTAGCAGCTGTGAAGCAAGAAGTGAATGGAGGGCAGTGCATACTGTTGCCTTAAGGAAGTGCAGAGGAAAAAAGACTTCATCCGCACTCCCTTAAGCATCCCATCCCATTGCCCATCCAGACGAAATGCTTTTCACCCCCAGACTGGGAAAACACCAACTTTTGCAACAACATGGGCCCAAAGCCTCACTTGCCAGCCCACTCCATATTCCCCAATTTCCCGGAAAAAAACAGATTATAATTGCTAGCAAAATTTACCCAAAGGAGCTGCTCTTTCATCTCCTGGATGATCTTTCATCATCCAGGGTGCTGGATTTCAATTTCCACCTTTTGGGCGCCAAACTGTTGCCTTAAGACAGCATGGAGAAAAAAAGACTCCAAGCCAGTTTAGTGTGTAAGATAAGATAAAGAGAGTAGGTCCTTTAATCAGCCTCCAAGCCAAGGAAACACACATGATATGCACTCCCTCAGACAGTGATTCTATGATTTTATAATAAGGTCCACCCAATACTTAATCCGTCTACCCCCTGTTCTGCCCCATTCTGCCCCCAGCCATGACCCTTCAGAAACTGAGTTTGGTATCTCTGGGGCCCCTTCGTCCTCATCTTCATCTTCTTTGCAACATGCACAGTTCTTGGAGTTCCTCCAAAGTTGTGGGCTTGAAGGTTGTTGTGTCTGTGTGATATCTTCTGATCCAGGTCTAGGGTGCTTTCCTACAATTCTACCTTGAAAAGAAGATTAAACATGCTAATGGAATTTAGAGGGTTTGATATGAAACAGGGTAATTGGGCTGGGTATCTGTAACTATTATGCTACAGGGTAAGGGATATAATATAGTCACATTAAAATCCACATTTACTATACAACTGCTTCTAAAATCTACAAGAGTTAAAAAATTCAAAAAGTTCTGAGGCATCAATACTCAGGGAGGCAAGCAAAATCCTTCTTTGCCACCTCACTTCACCTCACTTCCAAAAGTTCCCACCTATCCTAAAGGGATATTAACCCACTGAACTTTCTGTTTCTTGCGTCCCCCACCATCGAGAAGACTAGAAGAAGAGGACCAAAGGGATACTGTTGGAATCCACAGAATGGTGGTATCTTTCCACTCAATCTATATCTCTCTCTTTCTCTTCCCTCAATGTCTCTTTCCCTATTTCTTTCTATCTCTACCTCACTTTTACTGTTAAATAAAACTCTTACTATTGACTTCAGCATATCATCTCATTCGCACCTGAATTAGTGCAGAGGCATCTCTCTAATAATCATAACAATCAGATATTAACAGTTCAGGTCAAATAGCGACTACATAGTGATCATGTAGATGCTTGGTGGAAGAGATAGTGATGGACTGAAAATGCTGAACATCCAGGAAAATGAAAGATTTCCAAATAAATAAAAAAGAGATGAGTTCCGGCCTAGAAAGGACATCAGGGAGTTGTTGAATGGGATGGGAGAAATACCGACCATTGGACAAAAACTCAGTAACTTAGCTCTCCATAGAATGGGACTTGCCTTCACTGTGTTAATGCTGAAGTTTCCCTGTTAAAGAGTATAATGAAATTAACTTCCCTCCTAAGAAAGAGTAACTGCCATTGGAGAATACCTTAGAAAACTCTTTTCTGAATTCTACTAGTGTGGGATGGTTTTGATTGTAGGAGAATTAATTTTCTTTGCAGTGGCTGGTATGAGGCTATGTTTTGGATTTGTGTTGAATACAGGGTTGATAATATAGAGATGTTTCTGTTATTGCTGAACAGCATTCATGCAGAGCCAAGTGCTTTTATATGTGGAGGAAGAGTGTAGTAAGGAATTATGGGATTTGTAGTTTTCCAGGCTCTCACACATGCCCAATGAAATACTTGCTTGTCATTGGTTGAGAGATCATGTGACATGTTTGAACACTGTATTTAAACTGCCGTTTTGTTTATTAAAGTTAATTCTGCTCTGGCACTCAATGGCAACTGCAGCAGGATTTGTGCCTTATTCACCACCTCATTTATACTACCACGCTGGCAAGGAATTTCAGGGTGCACAGGAGGCTGGGAGGAGACACAGCAGGACAAGGGGCCCCTAACTGACCAAAGGGATATTCCATATAAAATGGTACCATGCTCAGTATATAAAGTGGGGGGAGGAAGGAAGAAAGCAGAGGACATTTGAAGTGATGGCGTTTGTCTTCCTAAGTAACTCTTAGAGGTGATGGGGCCCTATTCTCTTGGAGATGGCTGAACACCTGCCTGCCCATGGGAAGAAGTGAATTAATTTCTTGTTTTGCTTTGCTTGTGTGAGCAGCATTTGTTTTTCCTATTAAATTTTTTTACCTCAACCTGTGATTTTTTGAGCTTTTACCCTTCTGATGATCTCCCTGATCCTGCTGGTGGGGGAGTGAGGAAGTGACCACATTGGGGCTTTGTTCCTGGCTAGTGATAAACCATGGCACAGGGATAAACAGAATAGAGAAGCTGAAGTGTTCATGAAGAGGAGAGGTTCAACAAGTTTTGAAATTTGCCGCTGGAAGGAAAATGAAAGAAAAAAAATCTACTAGCATCATTCTGTTGGTCTTTTATCTTTTCCTTCTTGTTCTATTATTTGTTCTAATAACAAACTGTAGATGACAAGTGATTTTAAATATTCATGAATTAATTTAATACTTATGTATGTAGGTGACTGATAACATTAACTAGAGTCAGACAAAACTTAGGAAGGCATTGTGCAAGATTTTCTACATGGCTCTCCCAGAGCAATGAAAGCTTGATCTTTAACACTTCTACAATATTCCAAGCATAGGCTCTTTTTGTTTTGTAGATATGAGAAGTATTGCAGTGGTCTTACAAAATGTGAAGATTAAAATAACAGGATTTCACTGACATGTAGATATGACGCTTGAGGCCAGGCAAGCAAGTTGGTGAATGTTTGAGCATCATTCTCCTTATATGACTGGTCTCTTGTACATGTGGTCCCCATGTACATAGTCCAGGTGAACAGATCTTGAAAAAAACGTGTGTTCGTCTTTCTACTTCCCACAAGGTTGGGCAGCTGCAGCTTCTTACTCCTCAATGAATCTATGTGCATCCCTCCAGGAGAGCTACCTCCTCAGACCTCCCTCAGAGATGAGATGATAAGGATAAATCAGGGCTTTAACAATCCTCTAGTAATGACCAAAATTCCTAAACCTCTAGAGACCTGTAAAAGACCATTTCAACAGAGTTGCTGCTACCTGTTTCTGCATGAAATGCTGTTTACAAAGGATGATTCAGCTGTGGACAAAGTACAGAGGACTATTAAGAATGTCTAGTCTTCCTCCTACTTGTATCTACATGGAACTACCAGAAGGTCTCTTAACATATGCTGCAGAAACCCATCCATAAAAATCCTGTGCACCGTTAGGAACCTCTAATGGGTGACAGAGAAGCTGGAATCTGAGACCAGTATTATCCAATTATCAATTTAATCTCTTCAATAGGAATCATTAGAGTCTTGACTCAGCTACAAAGGCATATTATGGATAGGAGAATCAGGTGGTTGGTAACGTGAGGGGAAAAGGATAAAAGAGGAGAGATAGTGTGAAAGACAGACGTATTAAAACTAGAATAACTTTACATTCGATGAGACTCGATCTGCCTCATACTTGGCAGTTATTTATATATTTCCCTGTATTTCTTGAATTTATTAATGATTGAGAAAGAAACCAAGGAAATATAGTATACAGTGTTGTGCAGACTCCTTAGCCAAGTTAATCTCACTGCAGTACCACTAAAATAAAGGCAACAAGCCCTGAGCCATGGCCAATCACAGACTGAACACCTGTCTCTCATTTATTCTGAGTTTACAACTGAAAACAAAGTCTTGCCTTCGTTCCAGTAGCTCATAACAATACTTTCCCATTCTAACCAACTCAACAGCAGCAAAGCTAGGAAAAATGAAAGCAACCTGAAAAGACCAGTGTAATGAACCTCTTGCTCTTATGTATCTACCCTTCCTGGCTTCTGAACTCAATGCCAGGGGAGAACATGAAAGCAACAAAACTGTTGCAGTGCTTTCATCTACCCCCAAACAAATAGTGATAAAACCAAAACATAACAGGAATATTTACTTTTGGCAGGCCAATGCAGCTTTCTGATCCTGAAGTATCACAGTCCCACAAAGCATCTTTTCCTGATAGCAATACTCTCCCTCTGCCCCTCTGAGATTCCTAAATAAATTATTGTAATGAGATGCAGTCATTTCTCACTTTGGTAGGAACCTGACTTTCCCCAGATGAATCCTGAAAGCTTTGCTGAGGAGAAGTGAGGAGGTTCAGGGTGGATCAGAGCCTGGATTTCTAGCTCTGCAGGAAAGTCTAACACTCTAAAGCAGAGTCAAACTTAAGCACTGAGAAGAAAAATATTCCAGGGTATGAACAATCAAAGGAAAAAAGTAAATAAACAAAAGCACCCAGACCAAACCGAACCCCATCAGTGTGGTACTTCAACACAAAGCCATGAGGCATCCCAGGCTGCTCAGAGATCTGGTAACCTGCTCTCAGGCTCTCTACCATAAAAGTGGGTGCTTGGCAGTACCAGCAGCCAGGGCCCTTGCAAGCCTCTCACATCTGCAGCAGTAAGCCTGGAAGCACTGGGAGCCCTGACGTGAGCTGGGTCTCCCAGGGCTGCCAAGCAAGCTGTTGGGGAGGTGGGTGAGCTGGCAGCAACTCTGCTGGTTTTCTGTCAAAAATATGAGAAAAACTGCATGTTTCCAAAGAACATTTAGATTTCATCAAAGCAGTGTTTTCCGGCACAATAACTTTTCCAGTGTGAAATTTTTGTCTCTTCATTTGTTAGTGTCATCATGCTGTAACTGACCAGCCTTGCCTTTTATTTGTCTTCAGCCTCATACTGATGTGAGCCACAGTCTGCACAAGGGACAGTGAGGATGCTGTTCCAAAGGAAGGATGCTTCCTTCTCTTCCTCCTTGCCTTACAAGTCACCCTTCTCAAGCACCATATTTAAACCCTAAATTAGCCTGTGCCTATCAGCACCCAACAAAAGGCCAACAGAGTAAAAAATTAACATGTCCGCTTATTCCTAAAATAATTTCACAATTATTCGTAAGTATTGCTCAACACACACTTAGTGCTCTAACAATGGTGTTCACTGCCACAGGATTGACCAAAGGCATGCTAACCATTCTTAGTCTTAGCAAAGGATACTAAAGAAAGAAAAAAATTGAAAAACTCAGACAAAACTATTAATGTGGAGTTTGCCAGGAAGAGAAAATATTGTTGTGTAGAAATTGCAGTTGTAGTAACATAAGGTAATATATTTCCTGAAATAAAGAGCATTCATATAAGAAGTGATAGCTCTCCATTACTCTCATATTGACTTACATAAAGACGTCATTCATCTGTAGCATTCTATGCTACAGGATATTATTGTGGCAAACATTGATTTCTAAAGGATTATTTCTATGCAGATAATTATTAGAATAAAATTACAAGGGATACCAGTATTCATGTTTATGACAAACTGCCTGCCTGCTGAGGAAGTGAATACAATTCAATTTTTAATAGGGAAAAAAAACCAACTACCAGCTTCCCAGCTTTGGAAGTAGGACATTCTGATTGCTGTAACTCTGACTCTGACACTGACTACTTCCACAGCCTTGAGCAGAGCACTTCAGTTCTCTCTGTTAAGCATTTTATTAACTACCAGTTGATTACTATCAGTTATTAAATACCTCTTTTGACACTTGGAGTGATTGATTCTGTTAATGTTTTTAAAGTGCTTTGCTAATGAAACCCAAACACATAAAAATCTACTGTGTTATAACAATATTAGAAGTTTTATTTTCTTCAAAAGTGCTGAACACTATTGTGACACTGAAATCACTTTTTTTTTTTTTTTTTTTAAGGGTAACACAATGGTAATTTATAATGCAGTTTTCAGGTTTCCTGTTTCCCCAGCTTTTGCAAAGAGATAACTACTTCTATAGGAACTCTTGTGATAAGAATACAATAAATATTTGGCTCCCAAAATTAATGCTATGACAGAATCTGATACAGATGTAGTTATATGACAAAGATGTTGCTTCAGAAAAAAAAAAAAATTGTTTGGAAGTACCCACAAACTTTACAGCACAGGCACATTTTTGCCCAGTGAAGCTTTTGGTAGAGTATCCAAACATTATCACCTTGAAAACCTAGTATTTTTTCTCTGTTTTCTATTTAACAATAGGATCCCCTCCAAAACTTTGAAGGTGTCTCAAGACAAGAAGAAATCAAAAGCACAGGTACTCAGGTAAAAAGCTGGTTGCAATTTGTTTTTATTCAGAGCTCCCTCACTGATTTGTTCACAGTTTTTCCTCAGTATTATATTACTTTTCTGGACTGTTTCATCACGGAACAAATGTTGAGTTTATCTCTCGGGCAAGATCATCCAGTTATAGATGATCTAGTTATTGAATGTCCTTGACGAAGAACAATCTTGTTAATAGCTTTCCTTCTCAAAGACAAGTAACTTGAAATCCGTCTTGTATCTGGATCTCAACTACACATAAGTATCCTCATCTGGAACACCCCTTCCTTAGACTGATGATGCTTGTTCTGTTTTGGAGTCAAATGTCTCACAAAAGACTTACTCAGCTAGTGAAATTTATTTGCCATAAAAACAGTTATAAAGAAGTTTTATCTGAATGACTATCATCTTTCTTTCTATAAACCTTAAAGTTGCCATTTTTGCAGTTTTCCTTGAACACTGTCATCTGTTACATTTTGACTGAAGTAACATAGGTAAAAAACATTTTGTACAGATCCACATATGCAGGGAAAATGATGTAAATATATCTCCTCTGAGTCATCATCTGACTGGGGAAGTTTGTGCACATAGTTCAAGGTTTGTGAAAACTCTGGTGAACACTACATGTTTCTAAACATAAAGAGAAAAAATACTCCGAACTTTGACCAAGAACCCCAGGATATCTGAAGGCAGTTCTGGACGTTGGGAAGTTGATGATGTCTCCACACTTACACATGTACTATCTTGATATGACTCTGGAATTGTTCCACAGCATTTTTATAGGGATTAAACACAAATTCCCAGCATGACCATAAGCACGTAAGTTGGGCACTTGGTCCAAGGAGTCTTTGTCAGGAGCTTTCACTGTGTTCTTTTGTAGGGTATATCTTATGAAGATATAATGGATGATCTTGTTATTAATCAGAAGTTAGATTAGATAGAGGTCATATTTTGAACTAATAACAATCTTATTTCACTGCTATAGGGTTGGGACATATTTTCAACAAAAACTCTAAGCGGTATTATTTGTAACGTGGTTATGCATTCTACATTTAGAATTGTGGCTTTATAAAGTTTTGGGAAGCTCTAATGTTTGGCTTCAATGAGTCTTGTGAACAGTTCACCTCCTGTCTTATATAGTGCATCATGAGTGGGGAAAAGAGGTAGGAGATGTGATCTGAAGACAAGACATCTTTGCATTTGAGAATGTGACTTACAGTCATTGTCACAATGTCAAGAGGAGGTCCTGGCACACAGCAGAGATAACAAAAAAAATCCTCTGTATAAAAAGAGTATCAGATGCTGCACAATGCATGAAGCTCTGCAGAGAGACGGAGGTCAAATGCAATAGCGGAATAGAGGAAATAATAAGAAAAAGTTATAATAAAAAGTTGCAAGCTACTAACACTGCTGAATGGTTTGCAGTTCAGCTTTCTGGGATTACAGGCACACTGGTATATGAAACTCAGTTTAGAAAGAAGAGAAATTCCAGCTTAAAAAAATTTTTCTGAATAAAAGAGAGAGTGTCAACAAATAAGCTGTTGGCTCTTCAATCTAAAATAAAATTAGATCTATAGAAAAAAGTTTGTTTCTTTCCCAGCTATACCCATGACCTTGAATGTAGGGATGTCAAATACCTTAGATGTTATGTTAGTTTTATGTATGACTGTACATTCTCATAAGGATACAACATTAAGACAATAGGTATAAATATAACTCAGCTATAAATACTTCCCCTTCTAATGAGATTACTACTATGTTTTATTCCAGAATGAGTTCTGAAAGAGATGTTCTTTTACAAAACAATGATTAAGATACTGTTCTATATAAGTAGCTGGATTGTGGTAAATAAACCTTTTTCTGAGTCAGTATCTATTACATTTTGGGTGTGATTTACAAATGCAGCACTTTACCTTTCAAAATGCTTCTCAGTAATGGTTAACTAAATCATGCTACTTGCTATTGCTACTGCTGTCATGATGTCATAATGATATCATCAATATATCATACCACAGCCACTGAACAAGTGATTGACTGATATGAAATCAGACACTAATGTTCAGTGTGTTACTGCTACAGGCCTTCAGGTATGCTGTCTCTGTGATAAACACCTTTCATGTCTCCATGAAATATAAGTATATAATATAACTATATAAGTATAAAATATAAGTATTCCCACTCTAACTACTGTGGTAACATCTAATACTGTAATTAGAATAAATGATAAGCATTTTAGAATACAGTTCAATAAGCAATTTAAACCAAACTGAGACTGCATCAAAAGAAGAAACTTTACCTTTGGCCCTGTTTCTGGCCGAACTATCACCCTTTCATAATCCATTCCCTTTGCTGGTACATGAGTTTCTGTTATGACCACTTGCTGAACTAGGTCAGTGAATTATTCTGTGTGAAAGCAAGACAAAAAATGAATAACATCTGCTGCTGCTGTTGTTGCTGTTATTATTATTATTACTATTAAATATGCTATTATGATATTATACCCCTAATAAAATTTAACAACAGCAAGTGCCACCAAGTTAATTCATGTACTTCCACCATCCAGTTCGCTATAAGACTGTAAAATATTTGTGAAAGAGCCAACACAGTACAGAGGTGGAAATCAGGAGCAATGGGAGGACAGAATTGGTTTTTTTGGCTGTTTGTAAGTGACAACTTACAGTGGCTCAGGAGTTTCATCAAACTGTAGTCTCCACATCCCATAAATGCATGACTATTTTTTCAGAAATAAATTCTGACCACATAGTTCAGTAACTAATTTCAGCAGAAATAAAAAACTGTGTGTATGTCTTGCTAACAGAGTTTTGATATCACCATTCAGTAATTATCAAGTAATTATTTTATTCTCATTCTGGGAACTGTAAATAAGGAATTTATTGATAGATTCTGTTTTTCGTTTGGCAAGAAAATACAGAGAGGAATATATGCAGGTGTTCATGAAATTATGAGCGTTAAGATTAAACAGAAGTATAATTCAAGATTACTTAATATAGCTTTGCCAAATTGAGTCAGTTTGGACCTGGCTCCCTGCCAAGTCCCCGAAAATCCACACCGAAAGCCCCCTCCCCTTATAGGAAGGAAAGGGAAGAGAGGGAAAAGGAACCAAAAGACCCAAAATAAACTGAACTAAAGCAGTATATATTTAAACTTATATACAATTGCAAAAAAACTATTTACATATAAGAAAAAAGAAAACCCCAACACACCAAAACCAAAACAGAAAACCCGATATACACAGATATACACAGTATACAGAGAGGTAGCAAACAAAAGAATCTTAATACTTCCCTTAAGAAAGCAGAATCGTGCCACCAGCGCCACCTCCCAAGGCATACACTTTGACACCGGCAGCTCAGCAGGGCTACCTTTTCTCTCCCACCTCAACAAAAGAGGTCTGACCTCTCACTTCCTTCCCCTTCAATTTCTAATTTCTAATTTTGATCTGAACTAGGACTAGTAGATAGAAAACTTTTTCTATTTGGCAATACAAAAAGTAATATAACCAAGCATTTTCAATTAGTTGCTCTTTTTAAAATTTTTTAATTTTTTTTTTTTTGTAACTTTAGGCAGGTGTTAAGGCTATCTGAACTCTCTCTAGGTCAGTGTATACAGTAGCTACTATTATAAAAGTGATTTTGTAAATGACATCTTACTCTAAAAAACCCTGTGATCTCAGTAGCCTTATGATTATAAAATACTTATCAGCACTTTTAATTGCAGAAGCAAGAGAAAGCATGTTAACAGTGCCTCTTGTGCCATAATCAATAGACTAATTAAGCAAATCTGGAACATTTAATATGACTACATCACCACCAGCTATATAACTTGACTTTCAGATTCCAATCACAAGACTGGCAGCTAGAAAAAAAAATTGCTTTATTTACAAAATACCTACTAGAGAAAGAGATCACTGAGACACAACAAACTTGAAATGTCAGGATACCTTTACAGTCACTTCCATATATATATTTTTATTATACGAAAGAATAATTTTTGCCCTATTACATCCAGATCACATTAATCACCATTAATATGATTATGTTCCATTATGTCTTCCCTTCTGTATTTCAAACAACTTAGCAATACAGAACAGATTTATGAATCTTGAGATGAGTACAGTAAAAAGGGAGGAAAAAAAGCAAACAACCTAAAATGGAAAGACCTCGGTGTGTTCATATACAAACAAAATTAGAATTTGCTGTTCTGAAAAAGAAATCCTTGATAAACACCATGATTTAAGAACATATCATTGTACTCAGTGTAGGAGGTGAAGACAAGAGACAATTTATTCTGCAGCTGGTTTAGAAATAAACACAACCATGGAAGATAAGGAGTGAAATAGGGATAAATCCTTCTGTAGCAAACTTGATGGACAGACAGGCTGCCATTAACAATGCTGTTGCTTTTGTAAGTACAGAGTGATGTGGAGATACCCTTGCATTTATACTGTAGACATGGTCCTTAAAGATTTTACACCTCCAATTCCTTAGAATTATCAGCTATCTCCAGCCTGTCACTCATCCTGGCAATCTTAGATTTCTAGCTTGCAGGCTGGGCAGATTATTGACAAAGCAATCCAGGGTGATATAATACACCCTGACAAACAACAGTGAGGGGGATTGTGTTTACCACTTTCACCGCACCAATTCAGCTAAATTAAATCTTAACACCAAGAGTAAACTTTCTCTTGATAAGCATTCACTCCCCTTGCACTATTGTTTTGTGGTGCTACACTCACTCTAAGAAGAGTAGGAATGCATCTTGATCCATCTAATTTAACCTGCTTTCCCCTAATACAAGTGAAAAGGTTTCTCATACAACACCAGGATAGCCAGAAGTTAGCAAAAAATGCTGGCATATATTGAAATCAAAGCTTCAGCTTAAATGATAAAAATAGCCAGGAATATTTCAAATTTAGGTTTGTTTCTCTGTTCTCACCCTATCTACATTTACTGTGACTGTAGCACACACAGTATGAAGATCACATACTGCTGAGAGATATAAGGACTGATGTAAACATGCAAAATAAAATTGCCTCTGAGAAGACTGTTCCCCCCTCCCCCATGATTTTGCACAAAGGCATGTTTTAATTTTCAGATTATGCAGTCACTGGATAGAAAAAAGAAGAGTTTAAACTACTAACAGACCCTTAGCAGTAGGGATGACTCTATATACTTCTGAACTACTAAACTGATTACTTTGACCAGTTTCATAAAAAAGATTATTTTATGCATTCAGGATGACAAAATCACTGATTTAACACCCAGTGCTTCAGCTGTAACTCATGCAAAGATGTGGAAGAAAACATCACATTTGCTTACTTATCAATATTGATTAATCTCTTCTGTGTCAATTTGATCAGACACAGCAATGCTAATCCAGAAAAGATTTATGTACCAGGAGTTCAGTCATTTGCATGAGATGAAGTTAATTGTAAAACAGAAGTTAAAATCCAAATCCCAACAGTCTTCAATGGAAGAAAGTGTTAGACAGTGGATTGCTATTTCTTCTGAATAATGAAAATATGCCCCTAATCTTGTCTAGAGGTAGAAGTTCCTTGACTTTGGAAGTGCTCTGACCAAACTTAGATTCAGGTTCATCTTTACCTCAGAATTTGCAAATTCAGGACAACCAGCTGAATCACACACCTTTTCAGATGTTTTAACCCTGTTAAGTGGGAATTGTGCAAAAAAAAAAAAGAGGGAATGCCTGATAACTAAATATACACTCAATTTGTGTGGTATGGAAAATGCTTTAATAGATCTCTGGCACTTAGTTTTAATAGGATATATGTGTTAAACATTATAGCAGCTGTGCACATGGGACCTAGGCAATTTCATCTTCAGTCAGCTGTTCGTTAGCTGACCCTTCTCTTTTACAGGACTCCATTAGATAGCTTATGTGCTTTTACACTTATTCAAAACTTTATCATGAAGTTCCTCTTCTGAAGAACAAATATTTTTAGTAAAACAGCAGCAAAATTGCTCAAAAATATTATTTTTTTAGGAAGAAACACAGAGAAGAAGGATGAAAAGTGATTTTCTTCAGTCTTCTGATAATTAGGACTCTTCTGCTTAATGCAGGAAGAAAAAGAAATATGTCATCTGAAGAATAACTCCCCACGTGCAAACCTTAGCTAGGTGCAGGATGAGAGATTGGAAGGTATCTCATTACTTTGTATCTTCTGACATATAAGAACAAGCTATTCCACTCATGGACTATATTTGCAGGAAAAGTGGAATGAACTTAAGTAAAGACCTCACCTGTGGAGTCTCACAAATCAGCCAGGAGGCTTTGAAAACTCTCTCCAGGGTTATTGGTCACACTTCATAATATGAATTAAATGGTCAGAAAACATAGGATTCATGAACAAGTCGCAGTGTGCCATGATTGCTAAAGAATTACCATTTGATGAATCCTTTATAATCTGATGTTAGTTGTAGCAGTCCTGCGCATTTGTCACAAAAAAAATTACACGGCTTTAAAATGTAATTTCAATATATAATATTGAATATATAAGACATGCACAGTTTGGAAATGGATCATTTCTACATTTTGTTTATGTTCTGTGAAGTAAAGGTAAAGGAGCATTAATGTGATACGACAGCAGTAGGAGCAAAAAGTAGTATCCTGTGCTACACTAAAATATGAATTTTAAAAAATATTTAACTCAATGACATCCCTATTATGGAAAGCTGGAACAAATTTAAGACTTTAAAAGTTCTGCCACCTCAAGACCAACATCTACAATAGGCTTTTACCTCTGAAGAGGCTGCAGATACAAAGGGTAAATATTCTAAGATGATGGAAAATCCTGAAAATTACACCAAAGGAAATATAACCTTGACTATAGTATGGATGCTAAAAGAAAGCAAAAATGCCTGAATTATAATAATGGTAATTTATTACTTTTAATTATTTATAAGGAGTCCCCAAAAATCTTTCTATTAAGATTCCTCGGTATAAATCTCTCTGATATACTGTCATGCTACTTCATCTCTGCTGCCAACTGTGCTGGAACACATAAAGCCCCTCGTTAGTTCACGCCTACGCTTACAAGGATTGCTTTAACAAAGGGATCTAGTGTGTGCTAATGACTCTTAGAATTAAGATATGACTGTGGCAAAACAAAAAATACCTTTGTCTTATTAAAATGATTTGGTAACACAGTGCAGAGCTGCTTTGTATTTGCTTTTCTCCATACACATTACACCACATTTAGTTCAGGGAGAAAATAGGGAATGAACTATGGAGAAGCACATAATGAAGTCAGATGGAAAATCTTGTATTGTTTCACATATGAATTCAATTCACCCTTTCCTGCATGTAAGACAATATACACAGAATAAAACACTGTTTTTACTTCACTGGCAATGAAGATGCTTTCTCTTCAGCTGGTGCTTTTAATCTTCATCTGAAATATTATATATAGGCTTACTGGAGATGGCCATGAAATCAGTTTTTATTTACCTCTTTAACTTTGGCTTTTCATCTGATGCTCACTGAGCACCTCTGCTCAAAATCCTTTTGCTAATTTTGTCAGGTAATTCACATCTAGCAAAGTGTAAAAAAAAATGTTAGATGTAAGGTTGTCACCTTTTCTATTACTGCTCAAAACTCCTAGAGGGGGGGGTCTGCAGATTTTACAAGGAAAAGAGCGGGGGAAGGGTTCTAAAATTCTGGAAGAGAATACTGGTCTTGTAGCTAAAAACCAGGAGAACTGGAGTTCACCTGTCACAAGCAGGTACTTTGGTTCAAAACTATTCCCTAGAGCCATGCTTTGCTATTGAGCGTAAGTCAGAACAATGTGTCAAGACTTGGAGCACAGCTCTTCAATGTCTAACAAAACTATTAGAGAAAGAGCTAAAAAAAATTTGGTTGTCAGCATAATTTGAGTTTAAAATGATTTTAAAGGAATGTTTAATTCCTAATTAGCCTATTCAGTGCATTATAACGTACATTTATATCCAGCAGTGAAGGAACCCAGGGTAATCTTTTTATGTAGCATACCTTGCATGCTGTGTAACTGCCCATAGAAAACAACAAGGATTGATAGATTAGCTATGACCTTTAATATATATAGATCACATTAGAGAAAGTGCTACATAAAAGAATTATACTAAAAAAAAAATTGAACTGCACTTCACCAAAAGGGACCCTTTCTCTAAATCTAACCCTGATAAAATGCATTTTTCCTCTACCTGTGAGGGAAAAAAAAAATCAAGGTGCTAAGCTTACAAACCTCATTTTGGCTCTTTAACAGTGTTTGTTTTAGTATTGTCTAGGTGACTTATCTTGTTGAATACATATGTTTTGTTTTGCAACTGGTTTGTTATGGTCCAACTGTGCTACATGCCAGTGTTATACAGAAGGAATGGCGTTCTGGTCCATGGTGCACGGTCCACTCTGGCACCCAAATCACATCATCTTTCTCCTCTCTCCATGGTGGCAACATTGCCCACAATTCTTAAGGAAAAGCATCACAGTGTTCAACAGTGAAAATAAGAAGATGAATACTGTAAGTTACAGCATGAGTGTTAATTACCACAACATCCCTAATATTTGTGAATGGTTTATATGCTTCTGCTGCAGGAAGCTATAAGAGCAAAGGAAAGTATGTATAAAGTCCTATCATCTCAGAACTGGGAAATGCTATTCAGGTCAAGGGCTGAATGTCACTGCCCATGATTTTCACAGCAGTGTTGCCCTGACACTGAGCTTCTACCAATTATAGGCATTTTAAGGACCTCTCTGAACTTTTCCAACTAGATGCTTTACAAGGAGACTTAACTGTGAGAGAGAGTCTGAACCAGTTTAAATTGAGACAGTGGCAGTGAATTTAAGTAGAGGTGAGTACAAATGAAATGCTTTGTAAGTGCTGGTTCTGACAGTTCTGGGTACTGTCAAATTTTACAGGGTATTGGCATTCACATCCAAGATATAATCAAGAACTGGCGCTGCTGTAGGATATTTTTAATAGCACAGTTGATTTTTAACTTAAACTAAAATAAAATCTCTGACTTCATATAAAATATACTACTGTCATAGAAAACAAATATGCAGATAAAAAAATGAACCACAGTAATTTTCAAACCCTATAACATTTTTTTTTTTGAGAGAGAATAATTCTTGAAAGCAAAGAGATTTGCCTATCACCCTATCAAAAGCAAAATGTGAGTTAGTATGTTTAAAAACAAACTGCAAATAGTCTAATTGTAAGATTGGATGCAAGGGGACAATGAGATAATTTTTCAAAAAATATTATCCTCTACATTGTAATTTTTATATGAAAGATTAGGTAACAGTAAATAAACCAAGGATTTAAAAGCAGCTTTGTTCTAAAGAATAGTGGAAAGGTAGGAAAAGGCAGGGTGCATAGGAAAAGAGCCAGCAATCATATCATCCGCCAATCACAATGATGTTACTTGATGAATCCATAAATTTGCAAGTGAAAATTGTACAGCTTTTTCTTGAATTTCACAGCTGTGCATTTGCAGCTTAAAAATATGTAACTTTTTTTTTTTTTTTTAAACTGTGCACAAGTGTTTGTGGTTGTCAGCTACATGTTCAGTTACTGCAGGGAAAAAAATCAGTGGCAAAGCCCACGTTAAGAGAGCTTCACCTCATCTGGTTGCTGAGGTGAAGATCACAGCCCAGCTGATTAAGTTGTCTGTTAAACGATGGAGTAATAGTATTTTGACTATTAAATGATGTAAACTGATCGAAGCAGTTCAAGACAAATCTTTATGGCACAGACTAACATGCCTTTTTCAATGAGCAGAGAAGTTTTGCACTCACAAAATGTGAACTCCTCTGCATCATAACAGAATTGACTCTGCTTAACTGAAAAAATGAAAAGTCCTTAAGGATTTATGCTGAAACACAACTATCCTTTCTCTATAATAAAAATAAAAACAAAACTAAAGACCACCCCCCAAACAAACAGAAAAGCAACAAAACAAAAACCACCAAAACAAACACCCCCCCAAAACAAAACTAAACAAAAAATCCCAGAAATAGAGATCTCATCAATTCAGAAAGAGATAAAAAACAGATACAACATCCTCAATAGAGTATGAGGATGCTTTTATATCTCTTTGAACAAAAGTAAAACTGTTTCTTAGATATCTGCAAAATTTTTCTTTACATTTCTTTGCTCTGAACCATTAACAAAAATAAACACAAGAGCATGGGACAGCAGTTTTTGCAAGACTGGTATTTACAGAAAAAATTTGCTTTTCTCCCTTCCAACTGTTATCTTTTACTCTTTGTTTGTAAATATGTTCGAGTTCCAGTTTCTGAAAGGTTTCCACAGTGTAAGTGGCTTATGAAGATAGAGAGTATTCAGGACTTTATGTGATATTTTTAGAGCTTTGAAGTACACAGACAAAATGCTGCAGAATATGTTTATGTATATACAGAGTGGTCCTAAAAATTCACATGTATTAAAGAAAATGCATCACATACTCAATTACTGTATTAAATATTGTAAGGTTAAATAATTCAACTGGAGTCTGAGATCTAACAAATCTTGTTTGGTGCAAGAAGAGAAGAGGATAGTAGAAATAAGTGGACTTAATCTAGTCTTGTGTTTCCTTGATCAACCATATCAGTAGGTGTGTGTCAGAGTTTAGGTTACCTCTGGTATGTACCTGTGCACTTGGAAGTGTGTTTGGAGCTGTGGAAATATTTACCAACAGATAAAACCTCCAGAAAGAAAAAAATATTAATATGTTGCAACAGCTCTAATATCTCGGTCAGGCATATACCAGATACATACACACTCCTATTGTAACTTTACCTGCACACATTAAGACTCATAGGTCAGATGAAACTCCTTCAGTACCAGGATGATTGAAAGCTGTCAAAGATCACTCAAAAAATACTGTACCTACTAAATTACTATTTAGTTGTTTTTATAAGTATGTTTTCAGCACTGTCTTCAAGACACCAACAAAAAGCATATATTTCTTTCCTCTACATAGGCTGTAATAAAACCAAAATGATCGAATCTACTAAAATTTACTAAATCTACTAAAATTTGGATAAAACAGAAATACAATAAAGACATGTTCAAAGACATCTATAGTTCATTTTCTAACACAACAAGGCCAGAGATTTCATTTGGTATTTATTCACATTCAACACTACATGTCTCCCAGCATATCCGTCATGCCTATGGGCTGACCTTCCGATCTGAACAACCAAAAGGAACTTGGGATCTTGATGTAAAGTTTACAGCTAACAGCACTGATGCAAGGCCTTTCTCCTCACCAATGAGTTAGACACAATCATTAAGGACATATAGAAAGAAGGTGTCTAAGATTAAATATTTCCATAATAGGTCTGAATAATTTTTGAAATGAGGTCCTAACTGCCATCCACATTGAGCTAAAATCTCAAAGTGTCAAAGGTATCTCTGTGGGAAGAGCTCATAATTCTGGAATGTTACAACATTAACTAGAAGCTCAAACAAACTGCAAACTGGGAAATTGTATGAAAAACAATGGAAGGTACCAAGGTCTAGTAGACGTTAACAGAATACCAACAGAAGCCTACTTCTGGCCAACTGGGTCATGGTGAAATGGATTAGAAGTAGAAAGATGTTTAAAGTAATAGGAGATAAAGTTGAGTATCTTTCTAATTGGTACAAAGATAAAGAAAAAATTTATGAGACTATCACTAGTGTTTAATCACAGTGGCAAATTTTACTCACTTTGTTAATCAGTCTCATATTTGACCAAATTTATAGCCTGTCCCAAGTAGTTAATTGATGCTTCCTATTTTAATTTTTTAAAAAAGGGGCCTGCTTCATATCATAACAATTCCCTGCTTCATTCCTAGCTACTGTAATACAGGTTCAAAAACATACAAAGCCATTTTTCATAGGTTTATGGCTTATCTGGCACAAGACTACATTTCGTACTGAAATGCAAAATGGGGCACAGTGTTTTGTTTATCTATATTTTTCCTTTGATAAAAAAATTAAATCTCTATGTGAGGAGCCCTTCCCACAATATATCCTGGAACTGATCTGCATCAAACTCAGGATGTTTGCTGCAGAAATCTGAGCTTAATAGTGTAGGAACATTTTCTGTACTTGAATTCCATTCTTGACAATAACAGGCAATCTCTCACTATTCAAAGGCAGTTCTGTACTTTCTCAGTATGACAACTGTTGTCCTTGTTGGGGCAGTACTCTCAAGATAAATTATGAATGCAACGTGAAAGCTGTAAAATTTGTTGTATCTTCTATTATCTCCATGTTAAAGGCCACAAAAGCTCTTCAGTGAAGTCAGCCATTAAGAAATGACAGGTATTGCTATCAGCCTTTTTTATAGCCTATTACCTGCAATGACAGCAGCTGCTACACTACCACTGTACAGCCTATCACATTATTTGCAGCTAAAGCCAGCTACTGTATCATTTTGGCTCATTTTCTTGACAGTGCCATCATAAATCCATGCAGCTGCAGGGTAACTGTCGGCTGCCTCGATTATCTTCATAGCCTGAATGAATCTTGAAATGTGTGTAACAGGCAATGACTGTTACGGATCAGGCACAAGGGCCATTCTCTATCCATTCTGTCACATCTGTGAAGCAATGCCTACCACAAAGAGAGTTCCTAAACTACTGTCATATAATCAAGTAAAGTACGTGAACTTTGAGAAATTTCATAGTTCTGTGCTGAAGCTTGTGTGGCCTCAAGTCACTTCCCCAAAGAGTGGTTTTAAAAACCTTGTCTTTAGATGTCCTAGTGGAAGACTTTCAGAGTGGTATTATTATTATTATTATTATTACTATTGTAATTATGTGTTTATGTATTTATTTTAAACAGATGTCTCTGACTGATACACAGACAAACCTGAATATCCCTGCAAAATAAAAACAGATCAGCTTTAATTTGCATCCTTGGAAGAATTGAAGGAGGTGAGTGAAAAGGCTTCTCAGCAACAGTAGTCTGAAAGAATCTAATATACATATCTTAATGGGTTTTAATAGTATATTTGCTGTATTTCTACTAGTTTGTGAGTAGTTCCACTGTGCTCAACACTCCAGGCTGAAGAATAAGGGTACTGAGCTGCAGTTCTGGGGGACATGGGGGTAGGGTGAGGTGGGGTAAGATGGGCAGTGCAAGGTGAAGCCGGGTGAGGTCAGGGGCATTGATAAGGCACCAAATAATGCTGAGAGATCCTCGGTTTGGATTATATGTAAAAGCGAATTTTATGGTGTCCCTGTTATCCTTGTACATCTCTCTCCAGCAAGAGAGTACAATAAATCGGTCCAGACTGAGCCTACCCAGCCTCAGGCTACAAGTGAAAAACCTAGAATAGGAGTTTCATTGACCTCAGTCTCTTATGTAGTCAACATATAAAAATAAAAAGTTCCAAATTAAATTCACCTAAGTGTTGAATGTTTCAGCCTTGGGTTGCAGAAACAACTTAAGACTTTTACCATTTAATTTCAGTGCCCCAAATAGGCATTTCGAATTAACTGAGATGGATCTGAGGTGCTTTGTACCCCTGCTAAGCTCTGATTTAAAAAATCCTAAATGTTTACCTGGTTATGAAAATTAAAGATTTTTAAAAAAATTAAAAAATGCCTAGAATAAAATATTTTTATTCCTCTTGCTGCATGACTTTTATTATGTACTAGTATGTATTGAAAATACCAAAAAAATATGTTTGTTTTTTTTTCTGCTGGGCCTTCATAAATCCTACATCACATGTATCTTACGTACTTATATTAAGATTGCATAAGAGGTAACTTTTATAATCAGTATGGTATGTAGCCTACTAGTGTTTAGTCAGTTTAAATTTCAGTGAAGTAAATACAAAAATTTCCCATTATCATTAGAGTTTTAGAAAGGTCCTAGTTTTCCATCTTTAGAAAGGAAAATCAACTTCTGATTAATCAAATAATTTAAATAGTTGTGCTAGTTCAGTGATGAACTTTTGAACTTCTTGTAATTAATTTCATTTGGATTATTCACATGCTTAGAGGTATCTACATGTTCTGTGACTCAGAATTTACTGCATTGTCTTGTATAATATTGTGATAGCCAGAGAGAAATGCGGTCTCTACAATGCAGCTTTCCATGCCTCTATGAAAAACTGAGTTTTAGAAAGTTCATTCCAATGTGGCCTTAAAGTACCTTTTAATATGTAACCTGCCTCAGCTAAGTTTTTAAGGACATGAAGAGTATTTTGATGTATTAACTTAATTTTAAAACAGTAAGTTATGGACCATAGCCAAGCCTAGGGACAGACTTAGACAAATACATCTGAAATTAAACAGGTGCTCTTTCCACTTAAAGAGAAGACAACTTCAGTGTTTGGATCTATGTAATAAACAGGTCTATTACAATTCCGCTTTATATATTACTTGCAACCTTTTAATTTGGTTTCCTTCTAAAGGTTCAGTGGTATAAACAGATTCCAACAGGTTTGCCATTTCAGCGGCATGTACCCCTCGCTTTTATTAAAGTAAGTACCTTTATTTAAGTATTTTATTAAACTCATTGATTTTACTGGAATTAGATTAAGTTTGTATTTGGGCTAAAATTTTTTATATAATTTTATTTAAGATTTAATATAATATCTGAGTAGAATGTTCCCTAAAATTAAATCAGTACTATGGATAAAGGAAAGACCATAGGAAATAGTAGGACTCACTTCCTGTAGTTGCTCCTTTGCTCCCATCAGTGGCCTTTCAGAATATAAATTGAACACAAATTAGTAATAGAATAATTTACTATTCAACATGAATAATAAATGAGAAGGATGATTTACTCTACATCTATTTCTGCTTAAATAGGGTTTTACTTCTGGCCAGCCTATCCTAATTTCATTTTAATTAAAAAAAATATTATATTGGTGTATAGAGCACTACTGTAGTTTAGTTCTTCCAATACATATTAAAACACAAAGAATAATCTAGCTAGCTAGAATAAGCAAATGTTTTGGCAACAAGTTTTAGAAGGACTTTTCAAAACATCTCAAATACTCTAAATAGCACAATTTCAGAATGCATAGCCAGGAGACATTCATGGATACTCTGTGTGTGGAATAAGAGTGTGGACATACATGTTATCACATTTTTTTTTTATGGTTGTTCTTAATATTGATTGAAAATAGAATTTTACAGACAAATCTAAAGTTACTCTGTTCTTGCAGCTGGAGTTGTTATTACAAATGTTTCATTACATTTTTTTGAACTCCAATACCGTTTTGTAAATAAAAACTTAGTGTCAACAATCAAATATTATGCTACTTCAATGCTTTATTAAAATTAATATAAGAAGTCTGTTTACAGGACAGTATGCTGAATGGAATACCATCATTTGACCTGCATGAAGAATAGCAGTGATAAAGAGTGTCTAAGTAAAGTTGTGACAGATTCTGAGCCATTGCCTTTAAGGTGGAATTCAGTAATGGGATATAAAATTAGAATATCTAAATGAAAGCATTCCACAGATGGACCCCTACTTTAGCCTATAGGAAGAACAGTTCTTGTAAAGTAAAATTTATTAATAAAAACTGGCAAAATCTCACAGAGGTAAAAGACCCTCTTGCTTTTTCTTGAAGCAATAGTACCAGTGTGGTTATAGTGGCTTGGGACCAACACCCAGGGAAATCAGCCATTTTCTGCAAAACCTCGTTTCCCTGTACGAGAAGTAATCTGTTGATCACAGGAAGAATAAGGCTGAAAGAAGCCACATGTACAGGTAAACAGTTTACAAACCTAAATACAAGAAGATATACAAAACCTAGAAATAGATCACAGGACCTATTCCCATATTCATAGAAGACAAGAATGACCCAGATTTGTATATAAATATGTGTGTACAAAATAAAACATTAAATGTATTTATACACTATATATATTTTACATGGACCAACTAGAAATATGTATTTAAATTTGGATCTCAATTTTACTAACATTTCATGCAGAAAATTAAAAAGTCAAATTGCCCATTTACTTGTTATCCGGTCTGTCTCCTGCTAGTAGGTCTTGTTTCACTTCCTGACAGAGACATTTTAATTTACCTAACATACAGGAATTCTGGCTTCAAATCTGTAAACACATTGGTTATATTTCAATTTCTATGACTCATTACATTAATCAAAATTAGATACAGCATGAGAAATCTGTCCCTCCTCTTCTATATACTACAAATTAGGTGAGTCTCTTCTGGACACTGAATATTGTTTGGTTTTGTTTGTTTTTTTTTTTTTTTTTAATGTTGCAGCTCTACCATCCAATATTTAATATATCTGGGGAACAGTTCCTTTTAGTTCTCTCATTTTCTTAACCTAAGAACTCAGCACTCTCTGGTCATCTGTAATGTAGAAATTCAGTGGAATGTGTTTTCCACTTGAACCACTGTTCTTTGCCTGTTTGGTTATTGTACTTGAATGGGAAAAAAAAAGCAACAATGAAACACCAGCATGTAAAAGATTCCATTGAAAATCATTTTAATACTACTTTAAAAAATAGATAATAGTTATGTTTTCAGAAAATTGTGCTTGAACTAGCAGGTCCAAGGGATCAGATTCTGATTACAAATGTAATACGTTTCTGTCTTTGAAGCACAGTCTAAGTTGTGAGCCCACACATCCTTTTCTCAGACAGAGAGTGCTACAATGAGCATGTCTTGGACTAAAGCAGTAAGAAGCGATGTAAATTTAAGATGACAGAGAGTTCCCCTGGTCCTGGTATATTGATGGTACTTTGACCATTGCTGATTCCAGTGGAGCATAGAGATCTGGCCAGAGGGCTGTTGCTTTGGGACCTCTCAACATGATGGTTCTAGAGGTCAGTCAGTCATGGCTGGGCTTCATGAACGAAGATTTGGGAAAGGCTCTATCCACATTTGTTACAAGTGTTCTGGTGGCTAATAAGGCCAATGTGAGATAGACGTGTCCGATTGCAAAAGGCACAGCAGAAAGACTCCTTAGTTCTAGAGGTAGAATCAGAAAAAAGCTCTGTGGCCATTATGAATTTGCCCAGCAGTTCCTATTTCCCTTAATAATTTAAATTTACCAACAATATAATACCTTAACACATTTTTATTGCCAATATCTCAAAAAAGGAGTATTTTCCAGAAAATTTTTGTGTAATTTGAATTATTTTCCAGTTCACTATAGAAAATTCTACTGAGCTCTCTGGCACAGCGTTAACATACTGTTTGATGTTGTTGCATATTACTTACTGGTCAGAAATTCGTGGACAATTTTTCATGCATAAACCTCACAAAACCCTCTCCTAACAATTTTTTACTGGAAATGCAAAGTGGATAAAATAAATTGTCTTGTATGGAGAAGTTTCCGTGTGAATGTTTAGGGATGCATATCTTGACCTCAATGCTTGGATCCAAGCGTTTAATGTGCAAGGTGCTGAACATTAAACTTGTGTTCAAAGTGCTCTTATGACCACAGATGATTAAATGAGACAGGAAGTAATTCAACCACATCCCTTAAAGCTGTACTTGCCCATGAACACCTTTATTTCATGTCAAATGGTGGTGTGGTGAGGTAAGATAATTACAGATTGGTATATGTAATACACTTGCTATATGTTTAAGTAATAGGCTTCCACTTACTGAAAGCTGTAGGGGACAACTTTTTCCATTCTTTTTTGCTGGATGTAGGTAAAGATAATTAAATATGAAGTAAAGGATCCATCTGTAGTATTGCTAGTGAGAAACAGGCATACGTGGCTAGTTACTCCATATGTCATTTAAGAGAAAATTAAACAAAAATAGTTAAATAATATTCATATTTAGGGGTTTTTTTAATTAGTTGGTTATTTACTTTAAATAATCGTACCTTATTCAAAGACTTGCCACCATTTTAAAAATATATCTGATCCTTTTTTTTTTCCTTTTCTTTTCACAAATTACTTGTAATCAAACTGAGATCATGTCTCAAATTCCAAGGTATGGTAAAGCAAAAGTCAGTTTTCTTTTTTTTATTTGTTTGGTTTGCTTTGTTTTGTTTAATAATTTCAGTCTTCTTTTGAAGGTTTTGGATCAAGACCTGTCACTATTATACTCACTCAGATTGCATCCAAAACAATATCACATGGTTTATATGACTAATTCAGGTTTAATTTGTACTTTCAGGTGTACTCAGGTGGTGAGGAATAGATGAATTTTTTTGTTCCATATGCACATGGTCACACAGAATTTAAAGTCACTGAATGATGACTTAATTGACTCTGGAAGTTCTGAAGAAAAAGAAAATAAATATATTGTTGTATATTAATAGAGGCAAGGTTTTTTCTCATATTTAGTTTATAGTTATTTTTTTTAGTGGAAGTTTTTGTAAGAAACAGCATTTCCAAACTTCTAGTCTGAATGTGAATTTTTTTGTCAACGGAATTTATTAATAGGATTCAGATAGTTTTAATCCGTGGAAAGAAAAGAAAAACATATGCAAAAATAAAATTTCCTACTGCTTCTGGCAAGTGGATTTTAATTTGCATGAGGTTTTTTGTTTGTTTTATTTTTTTTCTCTTTAACACTAGTTTCCATTTTTCTTGGATAAGTGAATGAAGGTTAGATGTTTAAACTTGGGCTTACGGCCAGTCCAGCCTAGACAAACACCTGGAAGTATCTTTTTTATGTGATTTAGGCCCTGAATGAGATTTAGTGGGCTTGTTTTTCAGGAGAAAGAATAGATGCTTAGAGTGATGTAAACTTTGTATTTCCTCTGAGATACTAATGATTTATAGCACTCAGTGACTATGCGAAGTCTCTCGCAGGATGAAGTAAGTGAATTATTTTAGGTGATGATATTTTAAGATTATATGAGCTATATCACAAAAAGACCTCTTCATTATTACTACTTCTCATTTCCTCCCCACAGAGCCATGAGGAATATCAGCTTTTACATAGTTTTACAAGCTTTTATCCAGCTGACAGACTGCCACTTCTTTTGTATGTTTTGAATTGTTGATTCCCATAAACTAGGTCTTTAATGATGACCATCAGTGCTGCGGTCCTCTGTTTGGCTCCATTGAAACACATTATTTATTTCTGTGTAGTATACAAATGCATAGAGAATTATCTTTGTCACTTTCATCTGTTGTCATCACTATTTATTACTTTTCCAGTCTTTCTGTCATCAGTAAAGCCTACTGTTAATATGTTTGTATTTTCATGTGTTCATCATCAATACAGCATTAAATAGCATTGGGCTAATAACTAGTATCTGAGCTCCAACAAAATCAGTCCTATTTGGAAAAAAAAGTCTTCACAGTTATGTTTTACATTTAACAGTAAATTAAGTTGGAATCAGATAAAATTATAGGCTGTGTTTGATTCATAATGTTTTATTCCTGCAGTCAAATGCAGAGGAGGACTCTGTAACAGGCCCAGAAATCAGCAAGTGTATTTTATCAAAAAAACCCTAGAAATACAAAACATTATAAGAATATTAGTTTGACAAGGTCTACTCTTCATAAACTCATGTTGGTTGACACACTACTCTTCTTCAATATTTCATTAATTTTGTCCTTGCCTCACACTATGTGTTCCATTTCTTTTTCTTTAGGAATAATAGAAATCAAAAGGTATAGCAATGTTTAAATCAAAAGGTTTATCCTTCCTCAAATGTTAGTACAAGGTTAGGTTTTTTTCAATATTCTAATTTTTCCCGATTTTCTAAAACTTACAAAACTGAATGCAAATTAAATTGTTTTTCTATTAAAATATATTGTTTGGCATCAGCTTTCACATCCTCTGTTATTCTTGAAAGGAAAAGTAAATTCCTTGTCATATGATAAGAATACATTATTTAGGTTTTCCTGCCAATGCAAAACAGAAACATTAATTACATATTTCTGCTTTTTCTAAATTATAAGAAAATTTATTAGTTTCATCTAGTGCAGGCTAGAGTTATATTTTTGCTTGCTATTTCCTATCAACTTCACAAATAATAAATATTTGCCATCTCTAATTTCTGTCCTTGTGCTCATTGGCTCCCTAAACATGTCTCACCTCTCTATTTTCCAATTTGGTCTTTTCCAAATACTTTACAACCATTGGGGTTTTTTTTGCATTTCATATACATATTCTTCCACTGATTGAAAGAATGCTTTCCTCCACTTACCTAGTAAGAATCTTCCTAACAACTGTGTCTGCTATTTGGACAAAGTTAATTGCAGGTGTGCATCTTGTTTCCTGCTGCAGATTTTTTCTATTTCTGAGCTTCCCTCTCCATTAAGCTGGCATTAGTGAAAGCCTTAAGAAAGGAAGATAAATTTGCAAACTACTATGAAAAAAAAAAAAAATCTGTTCTGCCAGTAGAAAACTCAACACAGACATCTTTGATGAGAGCTCCACAATGAGATAAAGATTGGGAAGGGATGTCCAAATAGTACAGGTAGAAATGTTGGCATTAAGTTGCAGTAGAGATAAATTGCTGACAGCTATTTACTCATGGTGCCTGAGGGAATACTCAGAGCCCTGATTTCTGGCCCATACATTTACACATCCTTTTTTCTTCAGTAATGACTGTAATGAGATCAGTAAACACGGACTTGGCCAATTAATGAAAATAGAACAATGATATCAGAATTGCAAAAAACTGACAATTTTCCTCATATTTCCACAAAACAAATGAAGTCCATACTTTTATTAATTCTGAATTGTCTTAGGTTTTTGATGCATTATTTCTATGAAATCTAAGTATTCTTATTTTTTTTTAATTAAACTGACAAAGAAAATCTGTGAAACTTTAATAGCAGCAGTACACTCTTTCTGTCCCATTTGATAGAAGACAGATGCATCATTTACACCAAGCCATGAAGTCAACATAGTGGACTGATTCTAGGAAAGGCATTATGATCTTTCCTTTATGAAATTTCCCCCACGTTTTTATTTGTAAATATTTTCCAATATGTTTCTCCAGAAAACTTTTTAAGTTTAACTAGATTTCAACTCTTATGGCAGATACATATACACAGGGAAAAGTTTTCAAGGCAGTCATAAAACCTCAAAAGCCAAATAAAAAGGGGAACTACATTTCTCCATTTTTCTATTTCAAGGTTCAAATTTTCTTCCCTGTAAGTCTCTTATTGCTATTAATTTCTGATTTTTCTGAATTTCTGATTTGTTTTTCCTTTAACTTCAACTGAACAAGAAGAATGTCCCATCAGTGCTCACCCATAATCTATAATTACATCAAATATATTTCTATTTATAATAAATATAATCTATTTTACAGTAGGTAGAGAGGACAGAGAAAGAAGACATATTACATGAAGGTGAATATTTAGTATTAATTTCAGACACTAAACAGAAACCTTAGAATTAAATGCAGTGTATTGCACTTTAAATGTATGGTCCTAGGTAAATACTATTAGAATTAGCAGTTAAAATAAATGAGCCCTTTAAAGAAAAAAATATTTATAGTCATGACTAATGAAGAAAAATCTAGCTCTATAGTTCTAATTTCAGTATTTTTTATAAATAAAACAGAAGCTGTTCAACTTCAACTAGCATTTGCAATTCAAACAGCAAAAAAGAAGGGAAGAAGTTGAGGGAGAGTAGCATAAGAAGCAAGAAGTTGCATAAGAAGTTCTTTTGCAAGAACTAAGCAAAAGGTTAGAAGTGTAATATTGGTTATGTAGAGGTGTCTAATAAGATGCTTGATCACAGAACTGTGTAAAGAGAATGAGAACAACAGCCTTTTTAATTTTGGTCTTTCTGTTGCTAACGTTTTGTATGCTGTCTCTGAAATGTTTTAGACTTTCATAGCTTACTGGTTGGGAACTAATCAATTTTTCAAAATACTTAGGGGTTTTCAAAAAGACCTCTATAGTTACTTCTGTTGATCATTTTCAGGAAATACTTCCTTTATGATTGGAAATTACTTAATAAAATTATAGAACTGAGAAATATTGAGGATTGATGGAGATATTTTGAATATATTTTTTGTAAATTATCACCAAACCATTCAGCAGGAAAGGATAATCAGTATAATTTTGTATGGTGTGATAATAATGCCTCTTTGCCCAAATTGATCCCATTTTTCAAATCTAAAATAAGACCTCTCAAGCACAGTTCATAAGCTAGTTTATACTGAAAAAACAACAGAGATTAGAAAAATATGGATTATATTCTTTATAGAAATGTAAAAAATTATACTTTGGATTGAAGTACATGTTTGGATATTCAATAAAAATATAAAATAACTAGAACACTAAAGTTAAAAAGTCCATTTCAATCTAAAATTTGATTTATAAAATACTAGAAGTACATAAGATTCACATAATAAAATGAAAATTGTTAATTTTCTTACTTAAAAAGGACCACTGAACTTTATCATTTTTTCCCACAGTACCTTGTAAACTATTTGTATTTGCTCTCAAATATGTAAAAATTACTTAAAAGGCAATGCTACACCATTCCCAGTTGTTACACTCATCACATTTCTCCCCCCCTAATCCTCTTCTTTGAATTAAAGAGAAGAAGAAGCAAAAAAGGAGAAAAATCTGCTGAACACTAATTATTTAACCTCACTTCCTACCAACTTTCTCTCTTTATTCTGAGGTTTCTTAAGGGCTATAATGAGCTGTCCCCACACAAACAGGCCAAATTAGTGGATAATTACTGCTGGGTCTGTGAATGTTCTCACTCCTCCTTTCTTACAGTTTCACAACATTACCAGAATGGTCTGTCACCTCCCTACCAATTAGGCACAATTACTACTTTATAACATTAGTGGTGGTAGGCTTATTATCTTGGAGGATATATAAAAATAAGGGAGGGTTGTGGTGAGTAGGCAGTGAATCAGGCCCAGGAGGTCATTATCACATTGATAACTTGTTTAATCCTAACTTTATTTTTATTTTGCAAGACAAAAGCTGTATACACAGTTAGAAATGGAAAAATGAAGTTGTAGTGGCGGTTTCTTTGTGTCCCCAAGTTTCCCAGGTGGTGGCGTTAATGGTGGAATTTGTTTCCTCATTTCTTGAAAAGAAGTCTTTTGGCTGATAGAAAGGTATCTGTTTGTCTGACTTTATCAGGCTGAACTAGATATATTAACTATGTCATGTCAAAGGGACTTAGACTGACCCCAGAGTGCACCAAAACATTCCTTTCAAATCTGTATTTAAACAAGGAAGTTCAGGTCAAGACAAATCTAGGTTAAATGCTCAGAGGAGATAACTTCTAATCTTTTACAAACAATACTATGGAAGTAGTATTTCTGCCTTTCTCGGAAAAAAAGAAATCAACAACAAAATCATCAACCTCCCCTCCTTAAAAATACCCCACCATGCCCTGTGATTTCTTTTTCCTAATGGTAGATAACAGGAAATCATTAATATTGTCTGCTTTAAAAGATACATTTATGAGAGTGAAACGACTCTCAGAGACTTAAGATTAGATTTAGTGTCTCGAATAAATAATCTTCAATCATTTGCTCTAAAAAAATCTTCCATATATCCACTTCTCTCCTCTAAGAGTTTTTGAATTCTTCTTATGCTTCCACAATGTTTTGGATGCTAAGTCTTGGACAGGCTAATTTAATTTAAAAACACAATGACAAATATAGCAAAACTCTGGAACTGAGCAAGACTTTTCTATGAAGGGATGATAATCTTATAGAAAATTGCCACTATTCAGTAATACAATTACATAAACCTAAAGTTAGTTTTCAGAATGTTGCTTATTTTTTCAGCACAAATTGTAAATTACAAAGAGTTAGAACTGAAAATGGGTAGCACTCTCATACTCATCCAACTGTTTTGGGGGATATCAGTATATGGTGGAGATGCCTGTTAAACATTTTGCCAACACACCATCCTGCAGCGCTGAAGTTGCAAAGGGTCTGTGAGAGTAGCCTTGTCTCACTCTGTAAACTGAGCCGAGATAACCAGTGAAAAGTTCATCTGCTGCTCCCTTTTTTAAGCTTGTTAATTACTATTTTCATGATACATATATTTCGTATACAGATATCACTTATGGAAAATACTAACTCTGATGGCAATAGAATTGGGCAGAGTAAGAAAGCTTCTGGAGAATTAGGTTGTTCTTTTCAAGAACACTTTGAATAACATTGTGAGACTATTCTCATATGGAATAATATTAATCTGCGTGCACTAAGTGTCAAAGTATCTCAGATCTATGTTCTGAAGTAGAAAATTTGTGGATTTATGTTCTTATGTCCAGAATAGTCTGTTGTTTGTTTACCTGCCTCCAGTTTTACATGTTAGTAAAGGGAAAGATCCCAAAGTATTTTTACATTACTAGACCATATCGATTCAGTAGTTTTAAATACCAGCCCTTTCTTCTTCACAGTGGGAAAATGTTAAAAATTAAAGCATAGTAATGGTACAATTCTTGGGAAGCTGATGCAAAGTTCCTTTGAGTGACTAAATCGAATATCCTATGAACTCAATAGGTAACTCTTCAACTTTGTTTTACATGCCACTGATGAATTCATGTTTACTTACACCATGATACTTTATGGAATGCAAATAAGTGTATATGTAGAACAGGATTTTTATTACATAGAAATCAGCAGCGAACTCATTTCAACTACTCCAGAATCTTACTCATTGATTCAGCATCAAATATTTTACTTCTGAAAATCTTTGCTACTAGTTATATTACTGTGCAGCAGAGCTTAGGAAAAAGGGGAAAAAATAAATTAATCAAAGTTATAAATTATTTCAGCTGTATAACATGTAAGATTTACAACTCAGGATATGCAAAATAGATAATTCTGCTCATGCTTTTGTAGAGACTTACAAGAATGACTATAAAGCTTGAACATTCCCACTGTTCTCCAGTGCTCTGATTTACCAAGCTAAGGCAACTCTTTATTTTAAAGGATAAAAGGATGAATAATAGCCCAAAGATATGACAGATAGACAGACCTAGAGATTATAAAATCTAGATTTTTTTTTATTTCACTTTATTTTTTTTTGGAGGGGAGAATTAGCAGCTGGAATAGTGACTAGATAAAATTTCTTAAACTTACTCTGATCTTACTAAACTTCAACAGGGAGGAGCACTTCAATGTAGTAGCTAGTATGCCATTTAGTCGAATTAAACAATTGGAAGTGAAAAAGAGAAAAGGAAAGAATTCATCGAGATCTTCCATGTTTGTAAGAACTTTGAAGGATCTACAAAACCCTCAAGATCATCATGCAAATGGACAATTTATGATGTGCATTTTGGCCTGATTCATTGCTGTGTCAAGTGTCACTAGTACATGGTAAAAACAAGTTGGAAAATACTTTGGGGGATTTTTTCATGTGTTTTAGATATCAGGCTAAATCTTAGCAAGGTTAAAAATTAAATAGAAAAAAAATATGAATCAGTTCTCTGTAGAATCAGGTCTGACTGTTTTTCCAGCTGAACTGAGCGAAAATAGCAGTTATGGATGAATCTCACATGCTTCAGAAAAATACCTAAAATGCTTTACTTATCTAAGAGATATATTTGAAACTTTTAAAGCTGGAGATGTTTTAACAGTCAGTCTTCTTGTGAGATCTTAATAGTACCCAGGCTTGTACAAAGAGTCAGAATTAATAGGACTCACAGTAATTCTTGTGGTGTAATTCCATTTTTGATCTGTAACAAAAAAAGATCAAATTTGAAGACTTGCTGATAAAAATTTAAACAAAAGGAAAATACCATTTTATTTCTACTTTTAGGATATGCTGAGCTCTTGTCATTCATTACAATACTGGAAATAAATTATTCTTGTACTTAATTGATCTAATTTTCTACAGAAGTATCCAAAATTTCATTCCTGGCTAGGCTTCTACCCACATTTGTTGCAAGCGCGTTGGTGGCTAAAAAGGCCAATACGAGATCAAAAAACCCTGTAGGCCCTGATAGGGTGGGTTATGTCATTGTCATGTAACATACATCAGGTGATCCATCAAGGGATCCATCATTTAACTTTTGAAATTAGAAATAAACAATTGTTTCTCATAAATAAATCTGATGACAAATCAGATATAGAACTGCTGCTAGAAATAGCGTGGCTGTTGGCAGACATATCCCTTATCTTATGTATGCACAAATAGAAACTGCACCAACCAATTTAGAAAGAAGTTTTATTAAATGCATGAAACATCTCTGTGTACATATGAACACCTTGTTATTGCCATTTCTGAAGGGTGTCCTAATTGGGTAAATTAGTAAGAAATTACAATCCAGGTATTCCTACAGCTGTCAAGAAGATCCTCATATGAGTCCATTCTGTGAAAGTCTGGAGTCTTGTAAAGGGGTTTTTGCCTTTTCTTTTTTTTCATAATCATACCTTAGATATAGGATAGTTTTCTCAGCAGAGAATGTTGGTAGAAATAAGATCTCTGAAGTTTTTAACCTCGACTTTTTGACAGTAGCTGGAGAAGATCAAGACCATCCAATGGTCATCTCAGGTAGTTAACCTTACTGCAAAACTGCAGCATAGCTTTCCACTTGGAGTTTATAAGCTGTTTATACACGAGTGGATTTTATAGCATTATAGACAAAACCAAGAAGGTTAAGTGTTGAACCAATGTAGCCTAAATGTCATGTCTATTTGCCATACAATAACTTAAGTAGGTGCAGAACTTGCAAAATTCAATCAAAATCCTCCTGTCAAAAAGGAAAAGTGGTACTGTACTTAAAAAGTACAGTACTTTACAACATGAAGTGTAGCTGCCCATTGTCATTGAATAAAAAATAATTCAGTTTCTTCTATGTGTACTCTCACTTTGTATATAAAAAACCCCCAGTTTCTAGTGCTATGACTCTGTCTCCTTTTATAAAAAATAAAATAATTCTACAACTTCTGAACTTGAAAAGAAAATTAAAGTGGTGTTTCCTTAACACAAAGTTCTTATCTGTCTTTAATGCAACATAAAAATATCTTACTGATTTAACAGGATAGTAGTCCCAAGGAAGCTTTGCAGGGCTAATTGAGAAGTTCACATATAACTGTAATTTACTTTATTGTCAAATAAATGTTAATTTAATATTTTTACACAGATCACTTCTGTTTTTAATTTGGAAAATGACAAAGAAGTTGAAAATGCGCTGCAGGGAACAATTCAGAATTGCTGGAAAGATGAAATAGGTGACCTACAAAAGTTTCTCCTTTTTAAACTTCCAGTACCATATTCCTTTGGTACACACAATAAAAACTAGTGACAAAAGTGGTATGCATATCTTAAAACTAAATTGGCTAATTTATATTGTACAAATACTAAGGCAACAATTACTCGTTAGATACCACTTAAGGGTCCAGAGAACAAACTCATATTCTGTCTTTCCACCATGACCTGACACTCCAGATGTTGGGTGTCAACACCCAGTTTCAGGTTTTGCCAGATCTCTACTCCCTCCTCCTCACCCTCACTCTCTGCCACTGCCTCCTGTGCACTCCTTGGGGGGCAACACAGACATTACTCCAGAATATGGTGTCATGATGGGAACTGCTTCCCCCAAAAATTTAGATCTGGAAAAAAAATTGCACAGCTTTAGAAGCTGCTTGAATACTTGGTTTGCAATGCAGATATGCAAAGGGCAAAAGAGATGAAGAAGTGACAATATTGGATGTTAAACACTTTGTGGTATTCCTGACTGTGAATAAATACTCCTTGAGACTTTAGATCTTTTCATCTTATAAAGGAGATGTTACTTGTATAACAACATCAGACAACATCAGACAACAACAACAATATCAGACCTATTACCTGTGTAATTTTTGATTAGCCCAAAGAGCTTTTGAAGTCTCTGTGTTGATCTGATGTTTTGTAAAGTCAGGTGTCCAACCTCTAGGAATCAGGTTGCTGCAGTAGATTTGAGGTATTACCTGCTTGTTTTATCCAGTGTTTCTTAAATATGTGGAGAGAGAGAGGAGGCTTTTTTTGCCTAAGTCAAATGAATATAGTATATTTTCAGATCCTTAAGAAATGATAAAAAAAAAAAAAAAGGAAGACCACATATTTTTTTCACAGGCCAGGTTTTTTGGCTCCTTCTGTCCATGATTCCCTATTCTTGAGCTGCATTTTCACAAGGTTTGGCCATACTGTTTTCTCGTGTTCTGGCACTTCTTACCACTGGGTAGTAAAGACTGAGATCCAGTTCTTGGTTTTTCATTGTGTGGTTATATTTGGCTTAATTTTGCTAATTAATATTCATAACAAACCAGACCCTTTCTGTCGCATTCTTAATACTTATTTTTTTTTCCAACATAATGAATTTTCTCATTTCATTAAGTGTATTATAAACAAAAGAGTAGATAAATTGATTTCGGCACTCTTTTCCAAAAATCAAACATGCTTCCTCCACAAATGACAACGATGTATTCATATTTTGTGTAAAATACAAGGAAAAAGAGAATGTAAATATCCTTTTATTTGTATTATATGTAATACTATATATTATATGGATTATATTTTATGGCTTTGCAGATTTATTGTCATACAACTGTTTTCTTAATCCTATATTTGATGTAGAAGTGCCTCACAAATAACAGCTAAGGAAGAATTAATCTTCCAGTTTTCAAAGTTTTATAGCCCAAGCACTCATTTTGTGCTATATAATCCTATTCAATCCTAGATTTTATGTAGACTTCCCCTACAAATAACAAACAAGGGTTAATTAATCTCCTAGTTTTCAAAGTTTTATGGGCCAAGTAATCGTTTTGGAGGGCTTGCAAACCTAGTCTTTGTCCATAAAATTGCACCTGAACACACACAGTAGCTTATATTTTAAGTCCAGGTTTTGTCTCATTAAAAACAAACAAACAAACAAACAAACAAACAAAACCAAAAAAACAACCACCAAACCAACTTTCAAAAGAGACACTTAATACTTTATTGCAATAAGCCAAGCTAAACTTCTAGGTGTACAGAATGATGGAGTGTCTGTTACCAAAGTGTTCTGAGAATGTCCAGGATTTTGATCCTGAACTGTCCTTGGTTCCTCTTCACTCCTATCCCACCTTTTCTCATTCATTGTACCTTTATTTTGTTCATGATTGCTCATGATTACATAATCTTAGAGAAATATGTTTTAAGAATTAAGAATTCAGAATTCAGCCTTCCAGCTCAAATCCTTGACCTGTTAGAAGCAATTCTGGCTAGTACAGAATGGAGGGAACATTTGTCCTATACAACATGCTGCTTTTGTGATTGCTATATATTCCTTTCCTCATCTTCTCTCTCCATCCCATGAAGACAAATCTTCTCTTAAACATCTATTGAATAGGCACTGCCTATTCAACCATTCTTGGAAAACACCAGTTTAAACCTTTCCTAACTTGTTTGCTCAGACCCATATGGATAATCAAAAGGTTTTTGCAAACAGAAATCAGTGATAAACCAGAATTTTTCCCTTGCAATAGTTAATTCTTATTGTATTCTCTCTACAGGCTACTGACGATACTTTGATAGAACTTCAACTATTCTTTAATGTTTATAAATTTCACTAGGTGGGCTCAAAATATCTCATAAACTTTTAAATTGAATTGTACACACAGCAAATCAAAAAACTTAGGACTTTCCTAGGACTTAGGAAAAGAGAAAATAAATATTCACTTGCTTAAGTAAGTGCATGCCACCTCAGGGAAGATAACCTGAAAGTAAAAGTCATTAAATTGTGCTTCAAGGATACACCATGTGTGAGGGACAGAGACAAGGAGAGAACTTAGGAATCTAAATTCTCCTTCAGTTTACATTTGTCACTGACTGTGACATAAACTTAATTCCAGTCTGTACATATCAAGAATGCAAAGGCAAATCTCA
Source organism: Corapipo altera (assembly GCF_003945725.1). Classification (NCBI taxonomy): domain Eukaryota; kingdom Metazoa; phylum Chordata; class Aves; order Passeriformes; family Pipridae; genus Corapipo; species Corapipo altera. The sequence goes on along the minus strand of NW_020884921.1, from coordinate 6,244,087 downwards.
TCTTCTGATTTAGAAGAAGATATGCAGTGTATCATAATTCAGATACCTTGAATTTGTTAATTATGCAATCTCACCACATTTTTACACAAGGAATGATCTAGGACTGTGCGCGGCCATACTTGTTGACTGCAAAGAAGTCTTACCATTCAACTTTCCTCTGCAGCCTTTAAGTCTGGATATGAAATATTTTCAATATTAAAAAAAAAAAAAAAAATAGTGGCTTTTTTATTCTGTCATGCTTTCATTAAAATACTATGACTTATCTGAAGCTTGCATGAAATAGCATAAATTTTACTTATAGCACATACATTTCCTTTCATCCTCTCAAACATCATTAAAATGACAATTTTCTATTATGTATTGTGTTTGTTTTCTTGATATTTATAGACTGCCTTTCTGCTCCTAATTGTTAAGATTAAAACAGCAATATCTTCTGAAATATTGCTATTCTGTCTGCTCCTAAAGCCAGAAAATATCTAACTCATTTGCAAATCTTGCCCTTAAATAAGTGGGTGTATCAGCTCTACATGCATGTTATGTCCATGATATATCAACGGAAAGCAGAGCACAAGGATTGCCAAGGCTGTAATTAATGTCCTTTTTTCATTTGGCCAAAAAGATAATTCATTAACCTATTAGAGTTTTCCTACCCATCTGCAAGCAGCCCCACATGCAGGGGCCACAAGTGGAAAGAAATTCCTAAAGCTGCCTTGCAAACTGGCCCATGAGGTGTTCAGGACCATGATAACAGTAAAGGGAGTTGATTCTCCCCCTTTTAGACAAATACAAAATTTTTGGGCAGCCTTAGTATGCTTATGAATGGGAATTACACATTTCCAAGTGAAAGCAACACTGAGAATTAGGTTCAACTTGAGTCAAGGCTTAGACAGTAGACTAAGACAGCAGCTCTAAAGCTGGGATAGAAAGACAGTTTTTTTGTGTAGTTAATTTAGTTATTTTTTTTTCATTTTATGTACATCAGGAAGACTGCCAGGAGCAGGGTTTTTTGAAGGGAAAATCTTGAAAAAGCTGGTTTTGCTGTGTTACAAAGTGTTAGATAAAGTCACCACTGAACCAATTAAAAAGCATAACCTATTTATCTATTGTATTATTTTCATTTATTAATCTGAAAGTACATTTTAAATCACTGCCTCTGTCACATGGAGAAAGCAATTTCAGAAGCCTAAGGGGCAGGGTATTTCCACGGCCTCAGTAGAGTCCTTTGGCACAAGCAAAAGCCTTTGTTCCAATTACACTTTTTGTACAGTTTTGGCTTCAAATTTATACACAAAAACTTCTTCCAGACAATCAGAAAAAAGTAGCTTAAAAATTTGCATCACACAGCTTCAAACATCTGGGGAAGCTAAAAGCTCAAATCAAAATAGGGCAGAGCATGTTAATCCTGCTGCCCCTGTGACACAATACTAAGTAAAAATGTAGATGAGTTTTGCATGTACCATGTTCCTGTCTTTGGGACCCCATTTCATTCTTTCCTTTTCCCCTCCCTAGCGGGAATAGATTGGAAAAACCTGGACACAGCACACTGAAAACACATTGTCTTTTAATCTCTGACAGGTTTTTGGAGGTTCAGGGGTTTTTGTCCAGTGTGTGCTCCTGTCCTCTATGGCCTAAGAACTTGTGACCCCACTTCTCTTTCTAAAACGGAATCTCATAAAAGTGTCAGTAACAATTACACTGTAAAAGTTCAGGATTTGACCATGTTTCTTTCCTGTACTCGTACTTGTTTCAGACAAGCATACAAAGGAATTACTCTAAATTTGTAGTGGCACTATGGCAGAGTCAAGCCCTGATATGCTTTAATCTTCTGCTATTTAACACTATGAAATTCAGGCTGCCAAAGAGTTCCAATGGGGAAGCTCTGTCTATGCTTTGAAGTCACATTACCTATTTGTGGCTATAAAATATTTCCCTCTTGATTTTTCCAGTCTTGCATCAAATGTGCAGAAAAAAGATAAACTTCCAAAGAAATTATTCTGACATAGGGTTGAACGCACATTTAAGAAACTGCTTCATTTTGACAGGTCCTGATATTGATGGGCCTAATGTCCACACCTTTTCTTTTCCTTTCTTTTCTATTCCTTTTGGGGTTGTTGGGCTTTATTTTTATTTATTTATTTATTCATTTTTAACTCAGATTATCATTGTAAAAGTTGGCTGCCAGCCTACCATTTGAAAGTGAAGAAAGCATCTTGATTTAACATCTGAGCAGGGATTTTTTTTTGTCATCTGTAAACAATTGGACCATATGTAGTGTGATGGAAAACATGAAGGCTGCAATAGGATATGATTTAAGGAACCTGGTGCTTAATTACTGCTCTTGATTAGCTGGAATAGAAATTAGATTTAAACATTTGGTTTACAAAATCAATTTTAAAGGTATATAAAGTAGTTATCCATAAGTTTAAGTAGTAGTAGTTCTGATGATTGCAGTTAGTCTGATTGTTTGCATGAATAAAAAATAAGGTTATAGATATATCTGCCTTTAAAAAAGAGACACATTTGTCCAAGTATTATAGAAAGAACAGAGACTCTCATGTTTGCTATTTCTTGAAGAGTTCCTGAATTTCCCTCAGATTAATCCAGTATCTTCCTACTTTCCTTCAGATAAACCAATAAACATCATTGTTCTAATAAGCTCTCTTTTCAGGAGATAAGTTCAAAGCTAGTGTCACATTATTAATACAACAGGAAGGAAGTCTCTCTCCCGTGCATGCCCAGAATTTACAGGTTCATCATCAGAAGTCCCAATATATAAGGCTTATATAGAAGGCCTACAACTTGGGTAAAATTTTCCCCAGTCTTTCTTTAGACGTCAACACAAACATATTTTCCTATCAGCACAGGGGAATATAAAGGGAAATTTCACCTAAAGTTCTGCTGCTCCCCTCCTTATTATTTCAACCCTCCCTGAAAACCTGAAGATAAAGACAAAGGCTCAGTCTTCAAACAAACTCTTCTTTACATCTGCCCAAGACTAAATATTCTTTCAACATCAGCTGTGTTTTCAAAGTACTGAAAAAAAAAAAGGGGGGGGGGCAAAGGAAACAAAATGAGCATCAAAATGCCTGTCATTTTGGCTGAGATGGAAAAGTGAAATCTTTCCTGTGTGTCAACACAGCAGCGACCTTAGAAATACAAGGTTCTGAAAAAGGAGAACCAGGCAGTAGCTGTAGTAATGTTTTACTATAATGCTGGACAGAATTCAAACAGAAAATAAAGGAAACACCAAGATTCCTTGCTTCATCCAGTCTAGTTTGGTAAAAGCAGTGTGTACAATTTGAGGGTTGTTCCCTGAGAACCCTAAAATCTGACAGAAATGAGAAAGACAATGAACTTTTCTGACTTATGCAGGTTAAAGAACACTCATTATATTTCTGATGAAAACAATGCCATGTATTTTACATTAAAGAAAAAGGAAGAAAAATTTCATGGTTCTTGTGTTCCTTTTCCAGTGACAGTAAGGAAAACTGTTCACACTTTGATTGTTTTTGATTGTTTAGTAATGCATATATTAAATACAAAACTGAGTTCCTGATCTCCCCTCATGCCCATCTTCCCACATCACACAAATTCTCCACTTTGGTCTTAACCCAGGGCCAACAACCTATCCTCAAAATATTGTTTATGTCTCCACAGCTATTTTGAGACACCCTGAGGCTAAAATAGTTGGACATGACAGTTTTAGAGAATTCACTTTACTTTTTTTGCTGAACTAACTGCTATCTCTATAGAAACAGAAGGACAGTTGGCAGCCAGCAACTAGAAGTTCAAGGAATTTATTCACATCAGTTTCAGCTGCATGCTATCACTTGAGATCTGAAAACACTGATCACTGAGAGGACCTTGTGCTGTATATACCATATTTTAGAAGAGCAAGAAGTCTACTTCCGATTAGATTTTTCAACTAGCATTCCCTTAATTCTGCTTATGCTTAAACTTTGTCAAAAAAAGTATTATACTGATTTCAATGCTTTTAATAGCAGAATTGGTAAAGAGAGAGCTTAGCATTAAAGGCCAGAACAAAAAAGATTAAGCCTGAAAAGATTAAGACTAATTCTAGTACTGATGCATTGCCTGATACTGAGGAAACAGCACACAGGGAACTGATCTAAATTTTTTTTTACGGTTCCCTGCAAAAGTGAAAAATAACCTCATTAAAAAAACTTATAAAATAAACATATAAAATTGTAATAGTTAATGAAGTCACTGACAACACTGGTTATCTTTCAAACGCCTTTTGCCATTTTTAAAGTAGAAAAGTTTAAAGAGCAGCTATGGAAATGTTTTAGACTGAATTTGGAGTAAATAAGACATTTTTATAAAATCATCCGATGTCAAAAAAAAAAAGATATAAAAGGTGGGATGTACATTGTTCACCTTTGAATGAATTCCTTTTGAAAGACTTAAAACAATATTTTTTAAAAAATACACTGGTTTCCTCTTTTTTATTTTTCCCATATGACAAGTGAGGGTAATGGCTGTGGAGATCACAGTTTACCATCTCTCCTCACCTCTGCTAGACAGCTACGTGTTTTGTATGCGGTCTATTGTGTTTCTTCCCACACAGTCTTTCTCTCTCACTGGGTTAGTAGATGGTCCAGAGTCCAGACAGAACAGACAGGGTTAGAACCAGCCATAACAAAGGCAGTTCAGATCCCATTATTAAAAAGAAGATGGGGAGTGAGAGCATCTTACGCTCTTGAGGAGTCTCTTAGTGTCAAGAACTTAAACCTCTGAAAAAATATTGAGGAAAGATTTCAAAATTACAGAAATGCAGATTTTCACACTATCGCTCAAAATATCTATTACTATTTGTACTTATCTGGAGTGCCACACTAGAAGTGTATGCCTACACATGTATAAATATATATTCCTTCTTTACCAAGATTAAAAAAAGCCCCAAACCAACCCAAACACAAAGCAACCTAAAACCACTCATGTTTTTTCACAGAAATCTGAAAATAAGCTCCACTCATTCTGTATTCCTTTGATTAGAATGATGCAGATATACACATGTTAAAATTAAGATTTGCCAATGTCACAGTCCTTGTTTTCTCTAATTAATGACACTTTCTCACCTCTCATGTTATACTTTATCTTAGTGGGAAAATTTTACCTCTCTATAATAATTTTTAACTTTGTTGATCTCAGATCACAAGGAAAGTTTGGTTCCTTTTCCCAGGTGCCTCAGAAAAAGATTGACTTATTTTTTCTTAACTCCACAGTGAAATGCTGAAGTTAAAAAAAAAAAAAAAAGACACTGGTAATCTAGAGAATTATGAACATCTGATCTTAACTCTTAAATTAGCCATATGTTGAGTCTCAACAGATTGACAGTACTTATTAACATGAATGTAAAGTTTTAATATTTTAAATCTGCATTTTATTAATATTTAATCCAGGGTCATAGGTAATGTCCATGTGTGTCAGATAGAAAGGAAAGAAGGAGGTATCACAGGAATCCAATTACTTCTGCTTCTAATTGCAAATGACTTTCAATATTGAGGCAATGTTCTTCTTATGTGACCTTTAGTGCATATTCTAGACTTCATTAAACCCTTTTGTTCTTGTCACTTCAGGTAAATCCTATCGTGTCCCATTCCTCTGAAAGTATTCTTTCATACGTTCATGATCCAATGAAAAATTATTGCAGCAAGAAATACACATGGAAATATTTAATATGTGCCAAATTTTAATCTTACATGTGGGACAAAAACAATTCTCTTATAAGATTTTCTTCCACAAACTTCAGGCAAACTAGATAAACTGTTGTTGTCCAATAGTCAGAATTTTGTCTAATTTATACAGCTTACACATTAATAGTTATTCCTATAACTCCTTTACTTGGTACAGAACAATTATGGAGTTGAAGTTTATGCAGGGGATGCTGTCATTCCACTAAAATCTATGCTTTGTAACAGAAGAAACAGTAATTGAACTCAAATTTTAAACGAAAATAAAGAATAGTGAGTTCAAGAGCAGACTAGTCTAATGTGAAAAATTAAAATATATTTATATCTTCATAAAAAATATTCATCTCATGCAATTATGTGTAGAAAGATTAGATTAATATATAGACAAGTAGCAAAAGAATATCAGTATAATAACTATTGCAATATAATTATATTGTATAATAATCAAGTTTTGAAATGAAGACTGCCATTATAGATACACAATACATTACAGGAATACAGTACAGGAATGATATGTGTTATGAACATAAAAGAAAAATAAACAGTCTATTATATATTTTAGATAAATAATAAGATAATGTAAATAAATTATTTGAGAAACATTTGAAGAAATGGTTTATATTCTCCCTGAAATCAAATTTTGTATGTTTCTTTTCCTTTTTTGTTAGGAGTCTGTATCTGCAAAACATGCACATAATTCAGTTTCTGCATTTTTGGATGTGAAAGGTATCAGAGAAATGGTCATTTTGGCCTATTTTCAAAGTTACATTCTTTTACATGCATTACATTTATATTGTGAGACTGCCTTTTCATAACATTTTATATCCAACACTTTCAGTTGATCATTTTATTTCCTTGTGACCTAGCTCAAAATAAATTAATCCAGATAGGTGACTGTCTTTTGAGAAACCCTGAGAAAGGCAAACATGGGTCTCCTTTTCTTCCTGAAATGTTACAGTGGTCAGAAGGTCCCACAAAGCATCACAAGGTTCATATTTGTTTACAAGAAGTAAGTCTTCTTCCAGTTCAAGGAGAATTTTGTTTTTCTGAGTCAAGCTACATTGATGCTAAACAGCACACTTAAATTGAAACTCGGTTCTTTGAAAATAATACTGAAAACTTTTGTCAGTAATCTTAGTTTTAATAGAATCTGATGCAGTTTTAAAGGATGACTTGGGTGCTTTGAGTTTTATTTCAGTGAAAGTTATTGGAAAGGGTATACCTTGAATGTAGGAGCAGGTATGGCTCTCTCTGTAGTTTTATCCCGATTACCTTACATGGACACCTTTTAAAACACCATGAATTCAGGCTTTATTTTCTCTTATTTTTTTTTTCAATTTTTTTTTCTTCCAGAATATGAATCCTGTGTTACAAAATATGATTTTGAATGGTTCACTTTGCCAGACTCAGCTGTAGAAACTGATATTAAGTTAACGTTATCAAAGCCCAGAATTGGTAGCTACTGATTTTTTGAAACATGGAAACGAAGGCTGCAGACAAAAATGTTTAGCATCATAGGTGTTTTATACTCCTCATATTGGTGGCAATAAAAGAATACTGTAAGGAGGATCTAGAAAGAGTTATCAGAAGCATATTGCAATACCTCATCAGTTACATGCCAAACAAAAGGGCATTCTCACATTTTGGGTTAAGTCACCTGAAGCCTTCACCATGAGTTGATTGGAGTCACAACACAGGTGACCTCCTTCATTGGAGTCCTTTTCCATGCCTTCATATGCATCTCCTGGTGGTCACTACTCTCAGCCCAGTGAAACCTTTAGATGAAACGAGGCTCTTCCTGAAACCAGCAGCAGGGCAGGCTCGAGCTAAGTTGAGTAGAGAAGTTACCTTAGATGCAGGTAACTTGATAAAGCCTTGACATAATATAATTGGGTCAGAAATGAGTCTTTGATACTTTTACACTTTTTTTAACCAGTGGTTTGAAAACTCAGTCCTGATAATCACTTCTTCACTTTTCTGTAGAATAAGAATATTAAAACCATCAATAAAGAAATATTATAGCACTAATTGATATGCACAGGGACAGCATATATATATTTTGACATCTGTGAATGTTTATGAAGCATAAATCTAACACATTAAGTTGTATTACCAAACCACATAAACAGTACAAGTTTTAAAGTTCACCTAAAGGGCAAATCAGATCGGCATCTACTGGTATGTTCAGGTCAAATTCTCAAGCTTTTACGAATTCTGAGGTTGGGGGTTTACTTTCTTATTTTTATGTAACTGAATATCTCCCAGTTTCCAGTACCAAAAGATTACAGATAGTTATTTAAAATAATTTTACTTTACAACAAGTAGAACATTGCCCCTTAATATCACCTAGAATATTTACAGTAAGAATTGTTTAAAGAAAAAGTATGTTTGATCTTTTGGAAGTTCCCTGTCTTTGAACTAGCACTAGACAAATGATTATGGAGTGAAGATTCATGAGTAGCTACTCCTCCACTTGTGGATTCTTATATTTGACAGTGCAGTCAGCATTCCTGACCAGGGAAGATCTTTGCTTCCACATATGTTAAGGTCAAGTGTTTTTGGTACTTTAGGACAGAAGGGGGAGAAGAAGGGGAAGGCTTTTCAAGCAACGTGGCCTCAATTAATTTAATACACGTAGTAATGGGCTCTAAAATAACAGCATTTTAGCCAGTGAGTTCATTAAACATTTTCTCAAATGCATAACCATTATTTTGCTTGGTCAGATGTTTTCTCCAAGGAGAGTTCATTCATTTTAAGTGCTTAACATATATGAAGAATGGACCAATTTGGGTTTTTTATTTACGTTTTACCATGGATAATATTTTATTAAAAATACCATCACAAATCAGCAGAACACAGCTTTAATCAGTGTTTAGTTTTCAGAGCAAAGCTTTCTTTAAACATAAAGAAAATAGAATAAGTAAGGTTGCATTTGCAAATGAGCTACCCCAAGCTCTGATATATAGATGCTACCATAATTATCTTTAGAAATTGTTGTAGCATACACCTAAGATTATAAAATAATTATATGTTTGGTATATTATTAGGCTAAAGGGTATTCAGGGATATGGATCATTGCTCTTGTCAGGACTGACTTCACCAGCACAATGCAGTCATCCTTGCAATGAGCTAAATATGTAAGAATGCAAATAAATTTAAAAAGCAATTGTGGCAAAATAAAGGTGGGACAGATTGCTGCAAGACAAATGTGATGTAGCAACTCATGTTATCTGCTGTAACAGATCTGGATGAGCACATGTGGAATAGCTGAGGAATCATGTAGTCCAAGTGCTGTTTCCGTCATTCTGGAGGAAAATGGGCAGCTCACCTAACTCTTCCAAGTCTTCATTATCTTTTAAATGTCCATAACAGTATTCACCTGCTCAACGAACAAGTTTTGGGAACCTCACAGAACTATCTATCAAAAACAATTTCTAAGGTTTCAAACATCGATGGGGCAGTGCCAAGTAGGGGCAGAGCAAGAAGTGCTCTCTCGGTGCAAAGGACCCACATCCTAATGTGCACTTGCAGATTTGTGTACCTACACATATGCAAGATTTCAGTGAACTTCTGTTCACTTCTGTGAACATAAAACAAAAGAGGTGCCAAGTTATTCTTTGGTGACTAGAGGAAATGACAGCTGTTGTCAAAGAATTGCATTGACACCTCAACATTTGAGACTTAGTCTCCCAAAATGCTCCTTCACAACCTGCCCTGAAAATGGATATTAGGACTATCATCTTGGGCTTTTCACAACTCCACCACATCCATTACTCCTTGGATGTCAACACTTCACCAACACTTACTTCAATGTACCTCTCCCTTTATTTCCAGAAGGCATAAGTAAAAACCCTGGGTCCAGAGAAATTAAAAATATCTCAGCTTGCATAACTTGGACCTTCAAGGAGGTGTGTGAATGAAACGAAATAAAACATTTAAATGAATATATCCAGTATTAAGACAGCCTACCAGAATTAACCACAGTGGCAAAATCATGTGTCTGTAGTGATCTCCATATTATAGAGTTGCTTAGCTAAATGGTATGATGTACAAAAATGACATACCTATTACACTGTAGATGGCACAGTAACAGCCATCTGCTGTTAGACTGGACTGAACAAATACAAGACTAGTCAAGTTAGTCAGATGGAATCTGTCAAGACTCAAATCATAAATTAAACAATGCAATAACAGATAATGGGGACATAATTGCTTTTATTGCACTGTCATAAGTTTCCCAAGGTGATAAGATAATGAAGAAATAAATATATTGTCCCTTTTGGATTTAATTTTTCATAAGCAGTTTGGGTAAAAACCCTATGCATTTTGTTGACTTTGGGTACTGAAAAAACCCTGAAGTTATGACTTGAAGACTGGTATAAGAATTATTCTCTATTAATCTTGATGTTTGGCACTTCTGTGCATGAATTATGTAACTGTGAACTACCACATTACTCATACTTGTTAATATAAGGTTATGGGCCAGCCAAGAGACATCCAGTTTCTCTAATTTACCACATATTTTAATCTCTCTTTTGGCCCATTCCAGTCTAAAACCTTCCTAAATTCCTATATTACTTTCTGCACCAGTTTCAAAGAAGCATGGTAAATTTTGATCCGCTTAGCAGCCTGAGGGCAATTACTGGTATATTAGAGCAACTGTTGAATTTTTAGCTATATCTGTTTTAAGCTGAGGTGTGTCCACTTTGCCTTCTTTATATCTGCTATTTTTTGTCTACAGATGTCCATGTAACAAACATCATTTTTGCACAGCCTTTGACAAAGGATGGGATTTCCACAGAAATTCATGCTAATGACAATCAGGATCACAATTCCCCTTCAGATGCTCTGGAGTTGTAAAATACAGCTTCCAGTTTTCAAAACACTTAATGTGATCATTTTACTCTTACTTTCAAGCAAAAAGCAGATGTCTATCACAGAGGGAAACAGGGTCAGGCTGAGACCTTTGAGTAAGCATGGTGCTATGGTGAGCTGGGCAGCTGCATGAGGCATTATTTTTAAAGCCCTCTTCAGATTATACATATACTTTAGGTGTTCAAATATATGCATGATGTATACACTGTGTACACACATGTATTTTTGCAGGTACTTGGGTACCTCTGATAAGTATTTGCTCCCCTTAAGCAAAGAAAAAAGTGGATTCTACAAGGTTTATTTTTAATACTATTTTAAAGTCTCTACCTTCAGACATCATTTCATTCTCTCCCTACTTAAGCAGAGACTTCTTACTTCTTTTATGTTTAAAAATTCAGAGTATTGTATTTATGTACTTCTTGAAAGCACCTTGAATTGCTTATCAAAAAAAGGGGAAAACAACCTCAGAGGAAAAAGATTGCAAGAACTAAGGAAAAAAAGTCCCTTTCAGCTGAGAAGGGCAAGCGAACAGCAGCTTTGTTTGATCAGCATTTACTTTAAGAAAGGTGGCAGACATCAAACTTCTCTTGTAGCAATCTAATTACACAAGAGCAAGAACTATCATCCAGGAGCAGAGGGACTGACCAACATGTGCATGGCTGCTGCACACAGTGCCAAAGACCAAGCAGGAATCATACTGCCCCAAAAGACTTCTGGGAACATAAAACAAAAGAGTTGCCAAGTTGTTCTTTGGTGATTAAGGAAATCATTAGAGCAGCTATCAAAAAGCAAGGAAAGGCATTCAATAATTAGTCATATGAGCCTAGAAAAATATGATTCAATGTAAGTAATTGTGTGGAGCTATGCACCAGAATTGTATTTACCTTCTGTGGGAAAACACCATGATTAACATTAAGAAAGGCTAAAGACTAATACAGCAGAAAAAGAGAAGCAATCTGCAGATGTTGAGCAAGCAGAGGTCAACACAGCCCCGTGGAAGGGTATAATGCTGCCTCTGCAGTGCATGTTACATGTGGAGATTAATATATTTACATACAAACAGCATGAATACATGTAAAGATCACATAAGAAAATTTTAAACATTATGCTGCAAATGTCATGCAAGAAATATACGGTCTGATTGATATGCAGAATATTTGCCAGAACAATGACAGCCAAACTAAGTTCAAAGTTGCAGGAATCATTGTCATCAACCTACTGTAAAAATTTACAATTGCTTGCTATTCTCTTTCTGTTTAAAGGTGACTACTACCATCTTTTTCCCTAGGCTACTTGTTCACTCTAGCTTATTATCATTACAAAGTATTATAATGGATTAGCTTTTCCATATTGTGTTCATATTGGGAAGGGCATGTTTCAGACAGTACACTGACGAGGTTTTTGAAAAGGCATTTATTCCCCAAATAAAAATTACCAGGCAGCTTGTTTTCAAGAATAAAAATCTCTAAATTGCATGCTTGCAAATTCCTCTGTCCCCATAATTCATTTAATATAAAAAAAATCAGAAAGAAGAAGTGAGTGGTATCTAATTAATATCTCCTAATGCCCAACTGATGTCAAGCATGACTCCAATTTATAACCAAACTATATTTTTACATTGAAAAATTCAATTACATTTACTGACAGACTTTGAAATGCCACATTATTTATATTGGCAAGTTTGCAGTCTCTTAGTATATTTATTAACATTCTTTCCACAGACTAAAGTGTATACACAATACAGATCACTGCATTCTTCATTTTTCAATCTTTTAAAGTGATATGTACATCTGCTGGAGGAGGATGGAACTGACTTGTTGCCCGATATCCAAAAGACCAAATAGAGCCTGCAGTTAATTTGCCCTTCCTTTTGATTCTCCAGGCAAAACAAGGTAACCTTGACATTCTTTTTCCTCCTCTCCCTCCCTCTCTCCCTCCCTCCCTCTCTCTTTCCCTCTTTCCCTCATTCCCCTTCTCTTCTGCTCTTTTTTTCTCTCACACACCCCCACACTGCACTATCTCTGCACACATCAACAATTTTGAGCTGTGAAGAGGTTCAATTGCCACCTTAGTGACTCACTTATAATCAAATCATTTACTAGGATAGCTTGAGGACATGACAATGACAGAGAGACATCTGTTAGGTGGATGGGATGAAAAAAAAAAGGAATAAAAAGAGGGGGGGAAAAGGAGGTTAATCACAGCTGGTACATTAGCCATGCTAGCCACTAGGCCACCAGAGTGTCCTAGTCCTACAGCTTCACTCTCCTTCTTTCTGCCTGCTCCCTGCTGTCAGCTGCCAAAAGATATCTGTTCTCACCCTTTGCTGAATGAAAAGGTGCTAATGCATGACTTCAGGATATGTCAGAACATACAGTACTTACAAGTGTTTGGAGATGCAGCCAACCTGACCATGGGGAAAAGAAATGAGTAACTGAAGAGTGATTTTCTTGAGAAAGAATGACTAGAAAAATAGTGAGCGGCTTATTTCTTTTTCTAGCTATTGCAGGCAGAAAAGGTTTTTGTCTTCTTGATGCTCATCTGCATTTCTTGTAGACTTCTAAATAACCTAACAAATGTTCAAAAACTGGGCTGAGGTTTGTTGTTTTTTTTCCTTGCAATTTATGCGCTAAATGAACTTAAAAATACATCCCCAAAGGAAGAAGAAATATAGAATAGCTGGATTACTTGCATAAAAATAAACAACTGTAAGAACTGCCTTTTCCTTGTACCTTAAAGAGACATCAAAACAAAAATTGAGGGAGGTGTTTGAATAAATTTTGATTAGAAAAACCTTAGCTCATTTGTATACCAAAAGTGCCAGAGAGCATTAGATATCCAGACTATTCAGCAGCAATCTCCTTTCCAGTTACACAAGGTCTGCGTTGTGCACCCATTAAACTCTACAGGCAGAGGGACCAATGACATATTCAATATGCCAGAAAGCTTCTGAAGGGTTTATTTGCTCAAAGGAAAGTCTGCTGGTCTAGGTGGCATAGAGAAATTTTAATACCACTTAAAAACTCTGCACTACAAACCTTTAAAAAAATCTGCAGCGTGATATCAGTCAGGGTGATTTCTGCAGTCTATATGATGAAACAGTCATACCCTTGTTCACTTATTTGCCTAGCACAGCACCAAAAATAAAAATGACAAAACAAACTAAAACTTCTAGTGTAAGGGTACTAGTGGTTATTTTTTTTCAGTGAGAAAGAAAAATTTTTTAATAACAGTAGTAAATTTTAATATTAAGTCTAGCACACATGAAGGTCATGCAGATATTTCAAAAGATGTTGCAGAGCCATGCACTAAAAATCCCCTAAAACACACACTCCTGAAATCTGTATGCAGAATAAAGATATCCCAAAGTGACCCTGGCACGCATCAGGCTTTCAGACCTACCCGATACCTTGTGCAGGCTCCTACTCAGAGTTAAGCACCTCTGGATTTGGTACTTCTGCAGTTTTCTCTGCCTGGTGGCCTTGCTGAAGGAGGAAAGGAGCAAAGCAGGGAGGAGAGAAGAGTCTCTTTTCCCATTTGAAGAGCAAAAGCAATTTTCTTGAAAATAAAATATTTCTTAACCCTGTTATGTTAAAATTCTAAAATGAAAAAATATTGCCTGACTTAGGTAGCGGTTCAATTTCAAGGTTTTGTCTTTTGCAATGCTTGAGAAAATCAACAAGAAACATTTTATTTCCTCCAGAAGAATTAAAACCATTTCCCTATTGACCAAATAGTCCAAACTGCTATACAGTCAGTAACTTTGGAGATTTTTTTGAAATATAGAGATTAAAAAAATCTAAATCAGTCCCAGACCCAGATGGTCCAACCACCCCCCTGTTGTGCCATAGTTATCTGCATATTTGAACTCTGCCTAAAATTCCTGTTTATTTTTCAAGTTGGTCTGCATGTCTAAATTATCAGCAGTGAAAACACTATACATACATATACATATATGTGTATATATATATGTATATATATTTATACGTATGCTTATATATGTATGTGGATATATAGGTATATAGGTACACTTCTTTTATTTGCCTGATTAGATCACACTGCTCCTACAGCAGCAATTTTCTGTCTTTGAAAAATTTGGACTCTATGGACTGAAAATGTTGCTTAACCAATGGATGGACTTTTCAGCTTTTTACTCAAATTTCATGGATTTTGCTTGTTAGACACTATTTCAATAATGTACAATGTGATTCAGAAAGGTAGATTTTTTTTTACTGAGAATTTTCTTATTAAAAAGGATATCTAAAGAAAATAAGAAAATTAATGAAACAAAAAGAACCAAAACATGGATTTTTTTTAACTATTAAGTTTTTGAGCGGAGCCTTTAATAGTCCAAACAATATTTCCTTTTAAATACATGTATTTAGTAAATCTGAAACAATATTGAGGTTTTCAGAAAGATTGGTTCTGACATGGTTGGTCCGACGAAAAGGAATAATTTGTGTCAGGTTCTTTCTGCCTATATCCATATATCTGTTTTAAAGTTTTGTAAAAGCATTCCAATGTCCACAGCAAAAGTATTTTTTTATCACATAGAATCACTGAATCATTTAGATTGGAAAAGACCACTGAAATCATCTGGTCCAACATATGTCCCAACATGACCTTGTCAACTAGACCATGGCACTAAGTGGCACATCCAAGTCTTTCCTTAAACACCTCCAGGGTTGGTGACTCCACCACCTCCTTAGGCAGCCCATTACAATACCTAAACACCCTTTCTGTAAAGAAATTCTCTCATCCTGTCACTCATTGTCTGGGCAAAGAGGATGAGCCTCACCTGGCTACAACCTCCTTTCAGGGAATTGTAGAGAGTGAGAAGATCACCCCTGAGCCTACTCTTCTCCAGAATAAACAGTCACTCCCCATAGGATGTGCTCCACACCCTTCACCATCTTCATAGTCTGCCATTCCTAAACCTCTGCAGAGTCTGATCCCCTTGTTGTCCTGTATGAGCCATGCAAGATGATCTGCTCCATAACCCTGCCTGACACCAAGGTTAGGCTGACAGGACTGTAGTTCCCCAGATCCTCCTTCATGCCCTTCTTGTGGATGGGCATCACATTTTCCAACCTCCAGTCATTTGGGACCCACTGGTAAGCCAGGATGGATGATAAATGATGGAGAGTGGATTGGTGAGTTCATCTGCCAGCTCCCTCATCACCTGGGGATGAATCCCATCTGGTTTCACAGACTTGTAAGCATCTAAGTGGCACAACAGGTCACAGCCTACTTCCTCCTGGATTAAAGGGGAGTCCATTCTTCTCCTCATCTTCTCCTCATCCCTGTCTACCAGCTTAGGAGACCAGTTGTCCTGAGGATAACCAGTTGTACTGTTGAAGCTGATACAAAGAAGCTGCTAAAGTACCTCAGCCTTTTCCTTATCTTTGGTGAGTATATTCCCCCCTGCATACTATAAATGGAGGTTTTCCTTGCCCCTACTTTCGTCTCCTAGAATGTTTCCATCAACGCTGCCTCCGTACAATCTTAAACATCCACTGGTCAGATTATGTGACCAATACATCTGTTCTTGAGCAAGCAGCAGTCACAAGTATAGAGGTCATGCTGATGAGAACACAGCTGTGATGGGCAGGGCACGTCTCAAGGATGAAGGACCACCGCCTCCCTAAGATCTTGCTTTATGGTGAACTTGCCACTGGCTGCCGCAAGAGAGGAGCCCCGAAGAAAAGATTCAAGGACTCCCTGAAACAACATCTCAGCCTTGGTCATATTGATCAACATAACTGGTCTACTCTGGCCTCAAATCGGGAGGCCTGGAGACACACCATCTATAATGCTGCAGATGCCTTTGAGAACACACACAGGATCACTCTCGAGGAGAAAAGGCAACGCAGGAAGAACCGTGTCTTGCGGAATACACCATCTAAGGAGTCTTTCTGTTGTGCCTTTTGCAATCGGATATGTCTGTCACGTATTGGCCTCATAAGTCACCAACGTGCCTGTAACAAACGTGGATAAAGCCTTCCCAAATCTTTGTTCGCAAAGCCCAGCCATGATGATGATGATTTTTGTTAGTAATGTATTTATAAAACCACTTTTTATTATCCTTTACAGAAGTGGGCAGAGTAAGTTCTAATTGAGCTTTTGCCTCTCTAATTTTCTTTCTGCATGACCTAACAACACCCTTAAACACTTCCTGAGTTGTCCACTCCTATTTCCAACTCTCTTTTTTTCCCTGAGTTCCTACAAAAGCTCCCTGTTCAGCCAGGCGGGTCTTCTTCCCTGCCGGTTCATCTTTCACCACACAGGGACAGCCTGCTCCTGCGCCTTCAAGATTTCCTTCTTACACTATGCCCAGCCTTCCTGGACTTCTTTGCTTTTAAGGGCTGTTTCCCAAGGGAGTTTCCAAATCAGTGGCCTGAATAAGCCAAAGTTCAACCTCTGGAAGTCTAGGGTAAAGGTTTTGTTGATGCCCTTTCTTACTTCATTGATTATTGAAAACTGTCGCTGTGCCCAAGACAGCCTCCAGCCACCACATCTCCCACCAGCCCTTCTCTGCTCATAAACACAGGTCTATGTGGGGCCTTACCCTTGGTAGCCTCACTTATCAGCTGTGTCAGGAAGTTGTCTTCCTCGCACTCTAGGAACCTCTTAAACTTTCTCCTCTCCGCTGTGTAGTTTCCAGCAGATATCCAGCAGGTTAAAGTCTTCCACAAGAGAGTGGACATATAGATGAGTGATACTTCATACATATAGGATTACATTACATATATACATATATTACACAGACACAGAAATCAGTAATAATACTCCAGTAATAATACTAGAGAAATAAGAAATAGGACAACCACTGGGAAAATTGAAAAATAAGGGAAAAGGAAATATTTATTTTTCACCCTTTTTATCACTCCCTTTCTACCACATGCTGCCTACTATAGAAGTCATTTTATATCAATTTCTAGTTTCCTTATAGTCAGTTCTATACTATCCTATTTTTAATTGTTATAACAGTTAGCAGAAGAAGGGCAAATTTCTTGGTCTTTGGATGTTTAACTCTTTTCTCTTTTTTTAATCAATTTTTGTTTCACTTCAACAAAAATTCTTATGCAACACAAGCAACATCATGTACACAAATGATACGGAAAATAGAGTAATTCAACTCTGGCCCTTTACCACAGATGATATTCAAAATAATAGTTATATTTCTGTTCCTATTTGTGATAACAATGACATAAAATATTTATTAAAATTCAAAATTGACAGATCTTCCAAAAAGAAGTCTTGGCTGAAGAAAATGTCTTGACTTTTGCTATCAGAATTCAGCTGAAGAACAGTGATAATCTTGTCAAACAGGCCAAACACTTCCACTCACCAATTCTGTGGTGAAAACACACAAAAATGAATTCTGACCAACAGAACTGGAGGTTGGAGCTGACACACTCCAATATACCAATGGCTTCCAGCAGTCCTTCACAGTTCCCCTTTGTAGAGACAATTGTCAGATGCTGGACTTTAAGGAGCCAGACTTTTAAAAAATTTTTTTGTGTGTGTTTCCAGTGAAGGTATCTTACTCTAAACAGTATGATACAACTCATCTCTAAGTGGAAGAAATAAATCTTCATGCCCCATGCAATATCTAAGCTATGTTTTATATGCAACTGAAAGTCAGAGATGAGCTTTGCAGCAGTTTCCGTTAGCTATATATATACATATATATGTGTATATATATATATATATACATGTATATATATATATGTTTCAGCATTAGCTCCAGATGTTTCTAGGTAGTGGAAGGAATAAACACATCGAACAGACATCCTCTACCCAAGCACTGCTCTATATCTGCAGTTTCTTTACACCTTCTGAATGTAAAAAACACAAAGCAGATTTAAGCTTTTAAGTACAGATGTTGATTGTTCTGGGAGGCTCAGAAATTAGCCAGTGACATTGAATCCTGCTTGCTGTATTCACTGAAGACTCCCACTGTAAACACGGGTACATTAAGCAGGATTCAGCCTTTCTAATCAGTGCATGTTAACATGAAGGAAAAATACTGAAGCATTAAGAATCACATTTAATTTGTATTGATCTTTTGTACGCTTGATGACTTTTTTGCTTGTTTTATTATGGGATCTACAAAGATCACCATAGTCTCATGGTGAGCTGGCTTCAAGTAGGCAATATCAGGATAAAACCAAAACCCAATGGTCAGAAGCAGCCCTCTTATCCCACAGTCACAGATTTTCCTCTAGAGCTTTCTGTTTATTAAATTACACAGGGTCAGTATGAATTTCCTCCAGATGCCTAGTTTTCAATCCCAATATTGGCCTAATACTATATTCTGTCTCTACAATGCACAAATGTTAGCATTCCTGACTGCCTAAAAAAAAAAAAAACAAACCATTTTTATTTTATTTTCTTCAATTAGTTAAGGAGAATGTTACCTCTTGATAGGAGTCTCCCATGATATCCAGAGAAGGAGGAAGATAGTGAAAAGCTAAATAAGGCCAAGGGTTCAACAATCAAGGTTAAGATAATGCACTCTGAAGTGACACTGGGTATATACCATTCTCAGCTCCAGGTCATCACAGGTTTGAAGAGTAGAATAGGAAGTACATCCTAGCATGTAACTCATTTGGGGCAATTTCACTACCTGTTTACAATAATTTCAGTAACATGTTAGAAATAAATCACCTGAGAGTCAATTTTGAGTTATAATGATCCAGTGCCTCTGATTATAACCAATTAATTGCACATTCATTCCATTGTGAACTGATTAAGGTCTCTGTACAAGAAGTCTGCATGAATTTCAGGGGTGACCAATGTGCAAATTCATTGCATTTTAAAAAAAATTCAGCAATATTAAAGATATTCTGCATTTAACCAGAGAAATTTATAATCTCGAAGTATAGCAATTAGCATCTTTTGCCTTCATATTATTTTGTCAGGGTCACTTACAGCTTCTCTCTCTGGAGAAGTTTCTTACCAAAATTCAATGTCTCATCTCATATCAATGGCACAGAAGATCTAGACTGGAAGGTCATGCCAAAATTAATGAGATTACTATAAGAAAAGATTCAGTACAAATTGAGTGAAACAAATTAAGAAGGTGCACAAAAGGATTCTGAGCACGAATACCTAATACTAGGAAGTCAAAGAAATTTTAGATTAAAAGAGGAGCTACCTAATGAATTTGGCTTCTTGTAAGATGATTATTCCTGTAAAAATAGTAAATTGGATTCCTGTATTTTGTATATGAAAATCTCATACTGCAAAGTTTTTAGATATACCCAAACTCAATGTTTGAGGTGGACAAATATTCGCATTAGAAACCTTGAAGTTTGGCTCTAAACAAGACCAAGAATTGTAGATGAAGGAAATATCTTGAAAGGCAAGCCTGTTATTTCCCTCTAAGCCACCTATGAAGCCCCTATTTCCTGCTAACAATTCAAATGTAATCAACGCTACATCTGCACACAAAGAGGGACAAATATATATACATATAACTATATTTTTCTAATTAAAGCAGCAATTTGGCAGCTTTTATTCACTAAATTAAAAAAATAAATTGGCATAGAAGGAAGGTCGGGTTTTTTCCCCATGAAATTTTTCATCTGTCTCTACTGTGTGCTCTGCTATCCGAAATGAAACATGTATTCTCCTTTGGTTGAATAACAGCTTTGCAACTGGAACATAATTAACAATTTTGCTACTGACATTTTGAGGAGAAACAGTCATTAAATATCTCTGGCTGTAAGTAGATCTAAAATCCAGGTTTTGGAGTATAATTGAACCGGAATTAATTTTACCAATCTAGGAAAAAAACAGTCATTAAGAAAAAATAAAACTCCCATCCTTAATCACACAATAAGTAAACCTGTTAGAATTTATTTAAAACTAATTGAATGAATGATGGTAGTTTGAATGAATTTAAGAAGACCACTTTTTAGGATTAATTTTGTAATGTCAGTTTTGAATTTTCATCTGTTTTATGAGAGCTATTGGTTGATTTTAAGTGGAAACCTATATTTTTCTTCTATAAAATCAGGAATAGGGTAGCTTAACAGTTTCAAACAAATCACTGAGAAAATGGTTTCAAAATACTGAAATTTCTGTTAAAACTTTTCCTTTTTAATTGTTGGTTCGATGAACTAACAGTTTTAGATTTTTTTTTCTGTTGCAAAGTGATGTACTTTATTTCTCTAAGGTACATGCTACAGCTGCCTCTTCCTATGTTTGTAAAATCTGTTACTGTTGCATCCAAATGAAAACTAATTGTCATTCATCTTTGCATAGAAAGCGGTGAACAGAAGATAGAAAGACAATTTCACAAGGTTTATGTAGTTCTCCTAGCCTACAAGTATGCTATCTCCTGGCGGCAGAATGACCAGCAGAAAAGAAAGTAGGAAAAGCACACCAAATTTTATTATGGCTTGAGGGTGTGAAAATTAATCTAGAATCCCAAAATTTGTGCAATTCATCCAAAAAACCCCAATCATTCTGTTACGGATATTAATCTCTTAATTAGGTGAGATCGTTGTCAACAGGATTTAAATCAGTAAAGTGTTTTTATAATGCAATAAAGACATTTTTTCCCCTTGTTTTCCCTTCCCTTCTTTCTTCTACCACTCTTGATCTTTAACTGAACTGTTTATTCTCTTTGCTCACACAGTCAACCCAATTTTCTTATATATGCAACCTTCAGGTTAAATGGGAACAAGACTAATTAATTGCCATGCTTGATTTTCAATCTTTAGTGCCTTCCAATGAAATATGATAAATGGCATTGATATATGGTTTGCTGACTCTATTAACCACCTTTCTAATTCACTGTATCTTTTTATATTAATTATGCCTCTAACCTAATATTTTATTCACATTTGAAGCCTTTTTGCATTACTGCTTGTTCTCAAAAATAAAAAAAATTGGGTGAACATTTTCATCATCTCTGGGATAAACAAACAGGGTTGACCCCTTGAAAAATTTCTATCTACAGACAGAAGGTATTAAAAATATTGCAATTTAAAATCAAAGGTGTCCCACTCTGTTCAAAATAAAGATAGGAACTATGTATTACAGAAATGTATAGTATCCTAATAATTCAAGAATAGGATTGATTTGATTCTTAGAGAATATTTAGAATGTTGGAGGAAAGTGTTAGATGCGAGTGATTGCAAATTTTTTTGTTTTTTCATGCCAATCTTGATCATGGGTACAAATTCTTTTGACAGAAAACAAAAAATGGGGAAAAAATTCATAGTTTATGACTTCTCACCAAAGTAAATTCCATCCATGCCATTAGGTGCAGAACCACCCTCAAGATCTACAGAACCATGTTTGCAAGATGCCTGTAAGCCTTTATTAAGAGGATATAGCAACATGAGTTGTCTCCAAGTATTCCACTTGTGGATTGTTTTGGATATTTTTTGTTTGGTTGGCCTGGTTTTGTTTGTTTGTTTTTTCCTTTTCATCAATGTTTGTGATAAAGTACAGGACTGAATCCCAATAGCAACCAAGAGACAAATGGAGTACTTTACTCCTATGGTTAAAGTAACTACCACTGATGCTTGATCCTGTGCAAGAGACATCGTAAAAAAAGAACCAAAAGCCCTGTTCTCATGAGCTTGCACAAATACTAGACAGTTGGCAATGCCAAGAGAACTGCTGGTTGCACTGTTTGTGTATTTCAAGAAACATTATCTGCTATTTTTATTGGTGAATTTAGATGGACGGATTGGTTACAGAGACAAGGCTTATGAGGTCATAGTATTTATTTGCAAATGCAAATTCAGAAAGGCACAGAAACCCCCACACTTAAAAAATAGCTGTTTTCTAGCAGCTTAATAAGAACAGGTGGAGAGAGAGATTAGGTATTCCAGATTTGGCTAGAGCTCATCAGAACTTGCACCTTTTGGAAAGCAAGATCAATATACTGCAAAATATAAATTTGTAGGAAACAGAACTCATTGATTCTACTGTATCTGAAATCAGTGCTTCAGCTAGTAGCAAAATACTCCTGGAGATCCACTGCAGTTACCTCTGAAAACTGTTTCCTCTAAAGAGCATACAAGCTAGATAGTTTGGAAAGCGTCTAAGAGTCATATTTTGAAAATGAGAGGGCTGAGATCTGGATGTGACAGAAACTTTTCCAATTCCCATTTGTTTCCATAGCCTATAGATGTGGGTTAAGGGAAAGGGATAGTTTAACAGGAAAGAAGGACACTATTTGCATCCACAAATGTCTACTTTGCATCCCCACACACCTAAAGAGGAATTTTATGAAGCCAATAGGGAAGATTTAAGATCAAGATACTTGGCAGTAATGCCACAAACCACCTCTTCATAGCTACTACTTACTGGTCAAGATTATACTCTAAGAAGAAGTATGGTTGCCTCCCTCCATCCTTGAACTCGGTCACTCAAGTATAAAAAACCCAGCTAAATCCTGTTTGCACCCAATCTCCTTCCCCTGTCTTTGGATATGGTTGTTCTCCTTTGTGAACTCTTACAAAAGGAACATTCAAACTTTCTTGAGTGAGTGAAAACAAAACTGGGTGAGAACAAATAAAAAGAATGTTCTCTATCATTTAGATGTTGTACATGTGTGCTAATACTGATGATAGCTTGAATGCAGATGTAGTGTTATATTTGATAGGTAATTAAAGTCAAGTACCCTCAAATTTAGGCAAAACCCAAATAGCTAATTACAGGTTTTATAATATAAACCCATTGTAGTTTCAAAAGACCCATCAGGGAAAATATAAATCTTCTGGGATTTTTTTTCCCCTAAAAAAATTGTAGTAGGTTCTCTGGGTTCTGTGGAAATGTAATTGGAAAGAAGAAAGACAAAGACAGTTCTCCTGCTTGACTCTATCTGCTGTCCATGGCAGTTGGGTTGAAACTAATGTTTCTTAAGGTCCCTTCCAACCCAAACCATTCTATGGGTCTACGATTTCATGAAATTCAAATACGAAATGATACTCCAGGGTGCAAACCGTGTTTAGGGCCTGGCTGGACACAACATTAAAACAAGTCTATCACCTGGTTCCTTTCTTTGAAGTCCCCTTTGGCCTTGAAGTTTCTCCTTAGCTACACTCTTCTTCCCTCAGTTTTAATTACTGGACTGCAGTAGGCTTTATTGGCACTTCCACTGGTTACCTCAACCCTCCTCATATTTTGTAGTGTAATCACAAAAAATATGCAAGAGGTAGTTGTGCAAAAGCTAGGATTCGAAATCAGACTTATGGGAAGGAAAAACAGAAAAATGAACAGCCCATGTAATCTTATTATTTCTTTACATCTCCAACAGAAATGAATGACAGATGCCAGTAAATGAAACCTTCTTCACTATTTGGTAATACAGTTTGATTCAATACTTGTATGGAGAAAGACTTTTAAAAATTTAATTGCAAAATGATATTTTTCTAAAAGTTCTTATTCTCCCTGAAAGTTAAAGGATCTTTGAGACCTAGAACATCCCTCTCCGAAAACAAATCCCCAGAGTTCATAGTAAACTGCAATAGATAAGCATTCAACATATTTTGTGAATGCAAATGATATTTTTTTTCTTAAAAACTAGTGAGGAGATGAAGGGAAAATATTTGTTTTAAAAATACATTGCCATGTTTGCTTGTTTTTAAGCACTCTGGGTTTTTCTCTTACCCAGAACTTCTAGGAAGCATTTTGTGGCCAGATGCTAAACCTGAAATTAGGATGTTTTCACCCTTTTCCTTCCAATGTTATCATTCTTTATATGTATTACCAAACAACTTAATTAAAATACGCTCCCCTCCCTCTCTTCCCCATTTAATATGAAACAATTTTTCTTCTGGGTGTTTTATCTGAAAATATAAGTGAATTAGCATGTTCAAAAATAAACGTTTCACAAAGCAATGTATGTTCTCCTTAGCATGACGAAAGTTTCAGGAGCAGTTATTGTTCCTAGGCATGGATGAACTTGTCCAGATTCCCTACCATGAGCTTCATTTGGATTTGTGTTACAGAATATAGTGCTAAAGGAATATACAGGGATATAGGTTTTCCTAACAGAAAATGGAGAAACAGTGTGCATTGTCTTTGCAGGTATAATTTCTAGTGAGTCAAAATGCTCCAAACTTCTCATAAGATTATGTGGCATATACTAATCATTTATTATGATAAAAAAGTTAAAATGTCATGATTTGTGCAAAGCAATGAATGACAGATAGTAATAGTGGACAGACTAAGAAAAACAACAAATTTTGTGAGGATTTGTGGTTTCTACATAGAGGAGCTACTTAGTTATCCCAGGCAAACCGCTGTGATTCTACCCCAGTTTCTTTATTTGTAGGATGTCTTTAATAACCATAATAAACATGTGTACAAAGCACTTGGGATTCTTGAGAGAAAGATGAATTGTCAGTTCAAGGAACACAGATATCACCAACCATTAAGAGTTGTTAAATCTTTAATATATCTTGGCTGATCATTTTGCATCAACATGATTCAAAATATCTGGGGCAATAGGTGGGTCTTTTTGAGACATCTGATCAATATTAGATATGCAGCAGGCTGTGCTAAATATGATGTGGAAGTAATCACTTACAAACACTAGGTGTTGAAATGAATTACTGGATGTCATTCTGTATTAACCCAACAGTTAAATTTGGACAAAAAGATACATAAAATTGAAATAAAACAATTAGGTAACACTTTAAGTGGTTCATTATTATTAATTCATTTAGTATTCATTGTAACTGTGCTGGTCATAATGAATTCATTTGATATTAATGTGGATGTTCTGCAGCAATTTCATTGTAATGCAGTTTTAATTCATGTGCCATTAAAATAAAGCATTGTCAAAATTTTATTTATTATCCTAAGTGTATAATTTTTTATTTTCAGAACCACGGAATTACTGGGTTTGCTTTCTCTAGTATTAATTTCATATTTTCATCAGGAGATCCTTGTCCTAAGCAGATTAATTTCCACTGTTAAGTAAACTTATTCTATACCTTAAAGCAACATATACCCACAGCCATGTTACTTTATTTAAAGATTTTAGGCTGTATGCAGTCACAGTCTTAAAAGAGTTTGGGAGGAGATGGCTAAACAAAAACTTAGTTAAATATATCAAGAAGATGGTGAATTTTTTAAAAAATATTTTTATTAGTATTTAATAGTAAATTCTCTACGGCTACCTATACTAAGTAATAATATTGTAAGTAACATGAAAGGTATTAGAGCTGTATCATTGCTTAAAATTTAAAGGAGTCAGGATTCTTGTACTGTTCAGTTGCCAAGAAAATGAAAGTGTACTGTTTCCTGTTGAAACAGCACACACAAAACACTGTGAGGTTGATCAAGCAATATTTAGATGGAATAATAATCAGAAATATGTTTTCCTTCTCAAACAATGCCCCCCAAAGATGTAAAATAGTATTTAATGTTTTTAAAAGGGGAGACTGGATCTTCCATTTGACACCAACTGCCAGTTGGGTCAAATAAAAGAGGTTCTTGGAGTTCCTTCAATATCCATCAGCTTTCATTTTAAGGTGACCTGTTCCTTGAAATAAAAAATTTTTATTTTTTTTCTGAAAACTCACAGCTTTGTCTGATTGAATGGTAAGTGAACCATTTTTAAAATTATACTGGTTTGTGTAATCACTGAGGTAGGAGAATTAAAGAGGAATGCAAAATTCTTACAACTGTAAATGTGCTGAGACAGATGTCACATACCCTTAGGGATAATACTTACCTTCTAATTCTATGGATAGGAAAAGGTTGAAAAAATATAGTCAATTTGGGGGAGGGGATTGGGGAGCAGAGGTGAGCAGTGGGAAGAGAACAAAGTTAGACTGTTTTAATGCTTTAAAGTAATATGCTTTTGATGGGAGCATTTGGTGTTCTCAGATTCTAATGTGCAATCTCTTGAATTCAAAAGCAACACAAAATGATTTTGGGGGTATATGAAAGCAACAAAACTTTGCATTTTGTATAATTGCATTTTTCATTATTAAAAAATAATTCTGATTTTTCCGTGGCAATCAGTCAAACAACTACTATAAAAGAATTCCTTTCCTTTCTTTTTTTTCATTATAGTTCTCTACACAAAGTATCTTTTTATTATCGATCAGAAAAAAAAAATTAAATCTCAAAGGAAGAAAGGTATAATTCAAAGCATACAGAAAATATTTGTAGTTGATCTGGTCTGTAAGGGTAAGATCAATAAGGTGGAAACTGAAGATGTAACCTTTCTGGTCTCAAAGCCTGAATTCTCTTTGCTAGTCCAATAAAAGATATTGCTTTAATCTACTGTACTCTGTTTATTAAAGAAAAATTAAAAGTTCAAGGTTTAAACACTTTTTTTATCAGTTTTTTGTGTGCTCCAAGGCTATAAAATATATGTACATATGCGTTTCTCTCTTTGTGCATCATTCTTCTCTGTGATACCCAATTTTGTAGGATAGCTGCAAATTTACTGTTTATTTTTTAGGTAGCTAAATCATAGGCACTTACTGTTTAATACATTCCTTTTGCTCAAAAACAGCCTAACATTTATGGTGTACAAATATGTGGGCTGAAAAGCCTGGACAGTGTGGACTGAAAATTCATGGATGGTAGTTAAAACTGCCTAGAAAGTTTGTGAGATTCATACCCTTGCTGTGCTCACACCATCTGCGCTAATATTTTGAGAATCCTAAACCGACAAAATGGCTCATTCACAGTCAAGAATGCTCAACTTACAACAGCAGAAAATTTACAGAAATTGTTGAAGAGTTCTGTCTAAGCAGAGATGTTCAAACATGTCAGAGTGAGAAGAGATGTGGAATTGTCCTTTGTATACACTCATGAAAATTCAGAGATGGACAAGAATCTGAAAGCACTCTGTTCTAAGAAGAAATCTAAAACATTACTCATGACAGATAGGACATTTGAATTTGTTTAGCGTTGGGGGTGAGGTTGATGTAACATTGCTAGTAAAGTGCTTTTGTGATTAGGGTCACTTACCAGTTCTGAAAGGGAGTTTTTCAATGTACATGGACTTGAAGGGCAGCACTTGTTGGAAAAGTCACACACAATGCTTCAAGTATTTGTGAGGCTCTTTCCATCCCTTCTATGAAGACAGAAAGACTGCTGGAGCCAGGTGGAAAATAAAGACAAAGCATGACTCTATCCTAACTGTGAGTGGGGCAACTGACATAGAGATGGTGGAATAAAGGGGTAGGTCCCTTTCTCTGAAGTATCTCTAGTCCTGTTGAATAAATATTTAGTGTATAAACAGGCTGGCACGCAATAAACAGAACCACATTTTCTCAGTCTTGAAAACATCAAAATGCTGTGAACAGTGCCTTGATTAGGGATAATATTTGAAGGTATCAGCTTAAATAACTCCTATTTACTTCCTGTTGTAAAGAATACTGACAATAATAATCACCTTTTCACTTGTATTTTGCTCTATGCTACTGCCTACCTGAAGACGAACATAGGGGTGGATTTGATTCACACATACCTCTACAATTTTATACTAATATCTGCAGGATATGTGAACTATCTTTAAGGTACCAGGTTTCCTGGATTCCAAAACACTTTTAGAAACATTTTTTGGTTTTGTCCATATTTTGACTAAAACGAATCTGGCTGTGTCATAAAGTGTTTGGATACTTATTTTGGTATTTGAAGAAATACACATCCTTCAAGCAAATGCAATCAAAAATATGTTGAACTTCATCTATAACAATGCATAAAGCTTCCTCTCATTATTCATTGCGGTAGAAGGTAAGTGTCCTGGTTTTGGCCAGGACAGGGTTAATCGTTTGCAGTAGCCAGGACAGGGCATGGCCAGGAGTGGGATGTTATTAGATACCACCTCACAGTCACTGCTGGGGGAAGGGAGTCTTCTCTCAATTCCAAGGAGAAGGGACTCCTTCCAGTTGAGAAGACAGGGCAGGAGAGCCATCTGGTATTGTTTTATTGTCGACTTTCTATGTAAATCCTTTGCTTTTCTTAAACCTTTTGTTATTAATATTGTTGCTGATACTGTTCTTTTTCATACCTCATTGCTGTTTCCAGTAAATTGTTCTTATCTCACCCATAATCTTTGCCTTTTGTGCCTCCAGTTGGAGGGGGGGTAGGGGAAACGGTGTACGGTTTAAGAGGGAGTGCTAAATCAGAGAATATTATTCCTAAACCCCAACAGAAAGATACAGTATAAATTTCTCATATCATCAGGATCTTGAGGTCAGCTGAGCCCCAGGGTTTAATTTAAAGTATGAGCTGCAAAATGAGCTTCATAACAGATTGAATCACCAATTTAAAGAAATAACCTTTTCTAGAAACAGACCAATTATCCTTGGGTGCTGGGTAGTCTGTTCTTGGCAAGTGCATGTATGCACGCAAAAGAAGAAAAGATGTCTGCTTAAGTTTATATCACTGATTCCTTGTGGGCCTTTTATTTCAAATCTTTTTTTTTTTTTTCTGGCATAAATAGAAAATCTAGTCATTAACATAAAGTTCACCAAGCTGAAGAACTACAGTTAGTATCTTAGCATCTAACTTTAGACAAGGTAGATTTCATCTCATCTACAAAAGGAAAAACACAAAGGAACTTTCTGACATTGTTTCTGCAAGGACTTCTGAACTATTTTGCAAAAATAACTTGCATGCAAATTTACCACCAATTATTACAAGTTACTGTAATAACATCTTAAATGCTTGGTACACACAAAATAAGTTTCACAATCATGCATACAAAAATGCACAGTTGAAACACAGTTATTGTGGTTGTCATATAGGTCAGGAAGTTAGTTCTACTATAAACAGGAATTCACGTACATGGCTAGCTACTTAAACACCCAGATCCATGATTTGGTACCCAGACAGTAGTTAACCACATTAACATAAGTATACAAAGTGCTTGTGCATAAGTGCACTTGAAAATTCAAAACCAGAAATGGTGATACAAACCCAAACTAAAAAACTTTTAAATTTTTATGAAAAACATAAGGTCATGAAGGTAAATTACCTTTACAACAAACTCCAGTTTAAGATCAGACCTACACTGAATAGAAAACTTATATCAGCTCGCAGAACGATTGTCTGAAAAAAGAGAAGGGCATGAAGGAAGATGAGATCCAGCTTCTACTCAGAAGTTTAAAAGAAAATGCTAAACGGGCAACTAATGTGCAATTGAATAGTAAAACATAAAACCCCCCAAACAATAAAGGAAGCCACAGGTATTAAATATATATGAAAGTAAGAAAGAAATAAATGCAATATGTACTTGGGGTCAATTTATTCCCAAATGGTACTATATTATTTCCAAATCAATATACTGCCAAAAAGTCAGCCAACATACAGATTGCAAGACAGGAGATGTGAGCTATAAAATGAGACTCGTTAATAACAGCTGTGATGGCAGCACTCAGCATGACAAGTATCTGAAGAAGATTTAGCCAACTATCTAGCATGCCTGGCACTAAAAGATTAAAGTGGTCAATTTTGTGAGTGGTGAATGCATGGAGAAGTGCACTAGTGGCAGTCACTGAAGAAAGGTCTTTAATCTCATGATATGCTATAAATATTGAAATGAGTTTTTATCTATATATTCAAATATTAAGTTAGTCAGACAACTTGCTTTTTATTTTAACTCTTGCTTTCTTTTGTGTATGAAGATGAAGGTTTCTGCAACAGAATAGAAAGTTCAGTGAGAAGTTAGGAGATGCTTTCTTTAGTTGCAATGAATAGCATTTCCTTTTTATAAGGGAATATTTGCAGTCAGGTGTTCACTGTCTTATTACATATTACCAGAAAAGCTGGATAAAGCTGCTGTAGAACTCACAGAATTATCAGAAAATGTTGACAGAGGTAAATTATTGTAAAGGCCAAGGAGAAATGAAAGACCATTGACTTCATGAGACCTAAGATGTCCATTAAGGAACTAAAAAAATATGTGTACTAGGTCTCATAATGATTCTATGGTCAACATTTTTACTATCATGAGATCTATCTTGATTAGGATTATAGAAATTTCAAAAATAAACACCATATACCAGAGGAAAAATATTCCAGAAAATTATTGTCAGGACTCGAAATGTGTTTTTTGATTGTTGGACACTTTCTTTTCAATTCTATTAAAGAAAGAAACCTGAAGTAAATTAAAACCATCTGGAACAGAAGAAGTAATTTGAAAATGGAACAGTCTCGTGTCTGTCTCTTTGAGGATGGGGTAAAATATTTCTATGCTATGCTAATTCCTGAAAGCTGCTGCTTTGCATAAAAATGGGCAATGACACAGAAATAGATCTACTGTAGGAACAGACCTTACAGTCTTACTGTACAACAGCCTACTATTGCATTTACATGGAATGAAAATACCTTGGTCCTACTAGTTGTGTCTTGTACTGTCATTTAATCCAACTCATCATTCTACACATATGAGGACAATTTTATAAACATAGAGAAACACAGAGACAAAGTTAATTAGAGGACTAATATTTGTTTAATGGCAACCTGACAGGAAGGCGAAGGTGCCTTGAGTGCCCAAAAGGACACAAAGTGACAATGAATATTTCTACAATCTAGAGCAAAATCAAATTTGTAAATAATCACTTTAAGGTTTTTTTTTTTAGGACTGATTTTGGAATGGTATTTTAGATGAAACCATAGATTGAATATAAAATTAATTACTTGACTATTCATTTCAAGAACAAAGAAACTCTAATATTTTACGGTCATCTGCATATATCTATTATTATCTCAAATTATAATAAAAAGTACAGCAATTGTAGGCATACATGCATACAGGTGAAATGGTGCCAGGGTAAACACCATAATATTATTTAACAACAGTTTTAGAATATTTTAACTGCAATATTTATTCACAGTCTTTCTAAGAAAATATAAGAATCGAAGGAAAAGACAGAAATAAGTACTTTTTTTGTTGTTGTTCAAAATTAGGACCTCTGTGGTGATAATGAAAAGGAGAATAAGAAAAGCCAAACAGCAATAAAGTACATGCTGTTTTTCCATGTATAAACGCTCTATGAGAGGGTATGAACAACATGGGGTTTATACTTATCAACAACTAATATTTTTGCAGTTTTTGGTTCTACATATACCTAATCTAGTAGTTTTCAAAGTTTTGTCTTACTCTTTAATGCACTCCTCCTAAATCTTATTTCAAGATCCCATTTCTAAATAGTTCCCCTGATATGAAAAAATGTTTTCTGAACAAAGACCTTAAACCAATTAGTAATACTAAGCATTCTGTTCAAGATGTCATGGCCAGTCTTTCAGATCACAACCAAACTAGAGGAAGGATCACACATTGTCCTCTATTAACTCTAAGAGTTTTGAGATATGCTCTTATCTAAACATAACAGAACTAATTTTTGGAGATTAACAGCTTTATTCAAATATAAAACAGAATGTAAAAATTGGTCCTAAATCATCCACTTGAGAATATATACAGGTATATATAGGTATGTCCAAGTTTGTGTCTATGAGTTTTTCGTAGTGCTCTTTTGACGCCAGTTTATCCACACCCTTTGGTCTGTTTCCTTTCCCCACTATGAAATTAAGTTAAACTCACTGAACGGAAAGGAAAATAAATTCATTTTTTTTTGAAAACATACACTACAAATGAACTGCTCAAGACTTCTAATAATCTTTCTCTGTCTCTGAAGAATAGTTGCTAATGGTAAAGTTAATTAGCTAATGCCTTTAAATCTTAAGGTGGACTTGAATAAACAAATTTCTATGTTTTAAAAGAAGTCAGAAATAAAATGGTCAGCTGATTTGCCTTGTAATTGAAATATTATTCAAATATTTTTCTACCTTAAAGAGAGCAGGGTTTTTATTTCAAAAAAGGATAAATATTGGGTTAAGTGTTCTCACTATTTTTCCTCCTGTCTATTGGTACATACAACTGAATAAACCCAAACGTGCAGTTGCATGTTTTTGATAATGCCAGGAATTTGTAAATTTAAGCATGACAGCTGATGATGCTGTAGAAAAGTGGAAAAAACTGGAAAGTTATTACACTAACTATGCAAATTTGTTCCATATCTGCACTAAATTGCCATCTATAATTAAAAAAAGAAAATATCAACAAACTTATGCTCATTAAAATAAGAGCTTCCATTATTTGTTTTCAAAGTGTGTGGATTTACGTTTGATTGAAATCTATTTCAAAAGCTCAAGAAATATGACAGTGAAAGGGATTTTTTGTTTGTGGGTTTTTTTTTGGTTTGGTTTGGTTTGGTTGCTGTAGTTGTTGCTTTGGTACATTTTTGCCTTGTTTTTTAAGTAAAAAATCAGTTGATCCTGTAACAACTAGATCTAGATACAAAAATGAAATGTTATTTTATACGATAGAGAACATTTAAAAAAAAAGAAATATGCATCAGCCTTAGTAACAATGTATATTTACCAAGTTAGTACAACATATTTTTATTTCATATTTCCACTTAGAGAAACTTGGATTTACTTGCATTTTGTGAGTTCCAAGTTCTACAAAGTAAAGGACTAAACCTGAATGTCACCATCTTTTCTGATTACTATGCCATGCTATTGGATTTGATGAATATTTGTCTTTCAATTATGCCACATAAAATCAAGGACTGAGTTCTGTTGCTTTCAAACAAGGATGTCTGATGAAAAAATGTGCTTCAAAGATTACATAAAGAAAAATAGGGGTACATGAAACAGTTAAGGTAAAGAAGAAACTGACAAAAGTTTCAGACATTCATAGCTTTCATTTATTTCACTTATGACATTTTGGTTTTTGGATTAAATATTTTGTGATTTATGTGAACACTTAAAATATGTACAGAAATTGGAAATTGGAAACAGTTATTGGGTAAACCCCACATTTACAAAAGTGTAGTTTATTCTCTCCTTCACTGTTGCCATAAGATGAAGTCAAAAGCCTGTACCTACCTGACAATGACCTTGTGATGTTTATCTAAATAATGTAAGGTAAAATGGAAAGGTCATACAAACTGACAGACTATTAGTATAATGCAGAAGGAGGTCTGAAAAACTAGTGGAGTTTGAAATGATTTTGCAGCCTTTTTAGAACCACAAGACTTTTAGCAAAACGGATTGCATTTGCCACCCAATCATCTGATGCTGACTGTAAATACAGGATAACCACTAGTGAGCACACGCTGGACAGGGGTGGGTGTGTTTGCTGTTTCACCTCTTACTGATAAGTGCCTCTTTTTGCACACAGTACACTTAAACCTTTTTGTTTCCTTAAAGTATGTCTTTTCATATTTTTTGTATTGTCTGCTTTATCCACTTACGAAGTATTTTTAGCTAGTATGTTCCCATCAGTTCTTTTGGGGCATATTGCTATCTGGTTTTATTTACTAGAAATGCACATAAGATTTATGTGGAATTTTTTTCTATTTTTGAGCATATGTTCCTCAAATAAAAGTAAAAAACCAATACAAATACAAGTCAAAAAGTTTATAAAGCTGCATGACTCTTTCAGATTACCAATAGCTTTCTCTCAAGTCAAATCTGAACCTTGGCTTCAGGATAAATAAAATAAAAAAATGCATTTAAAAATGCATTCAAAACCACAACTTTGTTTTGTATTTGTATGGACTGTTACAGAAAAAGTAGTTTAACATAGCATGGAAGAAACACTCGTTTGGAAACCTGATTTTGGTCTTCAAGACCTTATAATGTACAGTCACAAAAGTACTTTACATAAAGATACTTACATAAAGCAAGAATTGCTGCAGCAGTTAAGATCACCAGCATAAGATACAAGAAGGAATGTAGTTTGAGAAAAAAACCCTCACAGCAAATCAAAAAAACATTAATTTTAATACCTTGAATTATGGTATTTTTGCTAAGTACTAAATAAATAGTGAAGTCCATCAGGTGCAAGTCATTATTTTCCTAATTTTAGGAACAGAGCTTTTAAAATTAATTCACAGAACACATTAATACTATGTAAATAAAGCAAACGATATATTACCCTTATGTTTATTGTATTTAATTAGAGTATTTATTTACATTTCTAAGTGATACCTGTGGTAAATTTGAAAATCATAATAAGTAGATTATTAAATAAAATGTAGATATTTATCACATAGATTTTTAGAGCACTATAAATGTTATTTTTTCAGAGTTAAGACTTTTGTTGTTTTTTTTTTTCTTTAAAAACTAATAAAATTAATGGTTTCCTGTCAACCTTCAACAACGGAAAACAGATCTATCTAACTTTTTTTGAAGTAATCCTATTCTGCACTTTCTTCTCATGGTAAGTAAACCGTTGGCAAGGAACTCCCTCTTGTGGTCAAACATTCTTAATTAGGAAAAAATTCGCACTTAGCTGATAGTACAAACTACTGCAGCACAGGTCACTGGAAACCATTAAGATTAACAACATTGATATAAGTAGTTTTAGTGAAGCAGTTTATTGCAAAATAAATGAACATATATTTTTAATTTTTTAATTTTTCTTTGAAAGGAAGGTTTTACATTGCAGTTCTGGATAAATCCATTCTAAAGTGAACTCTCCATCTTGCCTCCTTTCTTCTTTCCAAATCATACATGTATCTCTAACAAGATCTTAATTCACAATCCTCATATCTGATATAAAGCAAAGTTTAACTTCTCACCAATTTTGACTTCCCAACTGACACTCACAAAAAGGAAGAAAATCAGATAAGCTTCAAAAACTTCAGAAGGTTTGAATGTCCCTTAAAGGTGTATCAGCATTTCCAATGTTCCCTTAACTAGTGTTTGGTTATAGTGTGTGCCAGTACTGTCCCTCATGCTCTGCAGCAATAACTGAATAGCCCCAAGACAGGACAGCTTTGCAGAGCTCTGAATTAGGAATATGATAAAATAAAATAAAACTCTAATGTCTGACAGACTGAAAAATCATCACATACTTAATCACTTATTTGGAATGCTCCTTCCAAATGCTTAAGCAATGACAGAGCTTTCCTAGTGATTTTTCTTTTATGCTACTCATGAATATTTCTGCCTAGGCAAGTATCTTAATCTGAGGGTCAAGTTACGTCTCCCTAAAGTAATTCTTAAGATTTTCGCAAAATCAGGACTGAGACCAAGAATAATTTATTTTATTTGATTTCTTATTCTGCTATTCTACATTACACTTGCAAGATGTAGATTGGAGCATGAAATACCATGGCATAATGCACCAAAGATAAAATATTTGTCTTAGACCTACTTTCACTATATAATCTGATTTCTGTAAGCACTTTTTGGACTCCAGTTCTTTACAAAATTACAGATTTTATATCCCATAAAAAGAAATATGAGAAAAGAAAGGCACAGAGGTATAGATGATCTGAAAGGAGAGAAACCATTGTGTAATATGGGACAGTGGATTGCTGGCTCAGCTTACGGGCCAAAATGTAATGCCTCCCCAGTAAATCCACCTTCTTACGCAGGTTCACAAATTCAAATGGTAGCATGCAAATTTGCACTGTGAGCAACACTGCTATTCACTTATAAGCCAGACAGCAGAAACTGGACACTCACAGGAACAGCAAAATATAATAATTTCTCTTTATGAGCACTTTTACTCATGCACATTAAATGCATGACAATGCACTTTGTCTTTAGGACACCTCACATTCCAGCTAGCAGAAATATGGACAGTGGTATCAAGATTGGTATTACATTTAGCTTTCCTATGAGAAAGTACAGCATTAATCTTTATTAAGTAAAAGAAAGAACAAGGCTGATGAAGCCATGTTACTAAGAGAAGAAGAACTTGACATTTATTAATAATCATATATTTAATTCCCTAATTTAATAATTGGGCAGAATCTAAGCTTCACCTCTAAAATATGGAATCTTACTTTTTCTGGAAAAAGCAGGGCAGACCATGTAGATAGTATAAGCCATTCTTCACTTTTTGAATCCTAAAGTGATATATTTAGATATCTCAAAGGCCCTAACAAGGGTACAGGAAGTCAGTAGACCACTTAGGTATATCAGCAGTGTCCCAGAACAATGCTTATTCTTTGCATGCTTTTCCAGCAAATACTCAAAGGTTAAATTAATCAGGAGGTGCTCAGGGAGTCAACCTCTTGAACAGATGTCTTGCACAGAATGTTGTCTATACAAGTTCAAGGGGCTACACTTATTTCAATTCGTGACATGGTCACATTACACAAAGAACCTATGAGAATCTATCCCCAAATCTCTGTCAGGCCCTTGGGTCTTACAATCAAACCAATGTACAGTGATAAAGGGCAGCACACAAAGAGGGAGGTGGAGCCATCAGTTACACTGTTTCTCCCCCTGCTTCCTGGTGTTATGGAAACTTATACAGGTCTGTACATGTAATTGTTATGCTTTTTGCCATAACATTAAGGTTTGTTTGCTCCCATAAGTGTGCACCCTAAGTCAGGTGAACTCTTCTGAGAGTATTTGAGACTGGCTATTCCTCTACACAGAGTTGAAACCACAGTGGTAACGTGGCTGAGTTCCACACACTACTCCCACTTCAATATGTTGCAGACTACAGATGTAAGATGTTATCTCTGTTTCTAGTCAGTTTTCCAGTATTCAGGGACAAAACTTTTTGTGGGTTTCATTTCAGCAAATTTTCTCCTTCTCTTGGCAGAGTATCACAACATATCTGAAAAGGTTTATTTTATATGTGGATTACGCCTTAAAATAAATAGATGCCATACAATATTTTCTCATCCTTGTGTAAATTAACTGGCAAAAACTCATTATGGAGTGTAAATTCAAGTGAAAAAGGTTTTAAGGATTAACTGGCCATACTGGACTCTTTGATATATCATTCAGAAATGACATAGATAATATATTCTGAATGTATCTTATTTCATAGTGAAGCCATGTCGATTTTGCAGGTCACATTAAATTTTACTTATTCATGGAAAATGCTTGATCAAAGCACCGTCCAAGAGTTTTAAGAAAAGGGTGTGGACCTCTACTTAGCATCAGGAAGAGACATCCTAGCTAGTAAGATGCTCTGTCAGTGTGACAGTTTATGGAAAAACCACTCCTTTCTCTGCCCTCTTGAAATATTTCATTCTGTCAGAGTAACCTTGGAGAACTTCACTCAAGGAATGATCTACTCCTTTCCATTAAGAAGGTATATCAACAGCAGAATTTTCTGCTCTTGCTGAAAGCCTCACACCAGTACTTTCTTCTAGGACATCATGTATCTGTATAGAAGAATCCATAAGAGGAATGAGCCAAGAAGCAGGACAGACTTAATCAATTTTATGCTCTCCATGGAAAAAAATGAAGACAGAGAACACATTCTAAAGTTGGAAATTATTCAAAATGTTCTCATTTTGATAACCAAGATGTGACTATGCCAACACTATGTTACAGAACAAGGTCTTGAATGAAAGAGTCAAAATGACTGACTTCTCAGTAATCCCCTGGAAGGCAAGTTGGCTGCATGTGAGCCTTTTCTACAGAAGTCCATAAATGCTTCTTTCATACTGGTACAGTTGCAGCAGGGTTTGTTTGTGTGTTTGTTTGTTTGTGTTTGGTTGGTTTTGTTTGGTTTTAGGTTGATCCCTAAAACATGGGAGATTGTGATTAAATCAAAACTCAGATTAGTACTAAAAAAGTGCACTGCCTCCATCACTAGAAATTTGGGTTGGAAGTTTTTTGTGCAACCAACTGGAAGTCTATAGACAGCTTTAAAATGTGACTGTAAAAGAGTGAGTGATAAAATGAGGGGGTGGCAAAGCTTTTTAATATCTCACAGGGGAGAAAGAATGAGACATCAGTGAGAGCTGTTGTGAAGAATAACACCTGAAGCATTAGAGCAACTGATAAGTGTCTGATGAATGTTATGACTCAAGATACAATGAGGCTTTGGAGAAGTACTTTTTATTTATCCTTTTTTTTTCTTTTATCTGAAACTTAGAAACTGAGAGGAAATAGATTCTTATTTTTGACACTCAGAGTAATTTTGAGAAAAATAAAGAAGGGATTGCCAGTGGAGTGTGTGATTCCAGCTCGTAGGAGTAATTGTTGAGAGAATGCCCTCAAAAAGGAAAAAAAGATGAACTGCATACGTGTGCCTATAGTGAAGTAAAGTTTACGTGGTCATAATAAAGAAATGGTGAAAGAAAAAAATAGAGCAATCAAGAATGTAGAAATTGACCAGGATATATACTGTGACACATGGTAAAAGATAAAAATAGGTGCCAGCCTATATGTTACAAAGGGATAGAGTGACCTAACTTGGAAGGGAAGTCCAGAAGTTGCCCAGTCTAACACCCTGTGGAAACCATTCTGACTAGAACAAGTAGAATCAGTGTGCCTGGTCAAGTCT
The DNA here is from genome assembly GCF_003945725.1 of Corapipo altera. Taxonomy (NCBI): domain Eukaryota; kingdom Metazoa; phylum Chordata; class Aves; order Passeriformes; family Pipridae; genus Corapipo; species Corapipo altera. Next base: position 6,205,213 of record NW_020884921.1, on the reverse strand, counting down.
TCAAGACCTCCAGAGATGGAGGGACTGGATTATTACAGTCCCTCCATCTGTAAGTATGGATATCTGTAAGACACTGGATTATTACATTAATTATTGGCTTGGACCAACTCAAGAGTGTGGGGGGGATGTTGGGCGAAGGGATGGGACAAATTTCACGGAGGTGAGGTGATGCCCTGCCCCGATCCAGCCCCTTGGAGTCTCCTGAGGCAGTCCCAGAGCAGCTGTCAGTCACTGGACACTGGCAACACTGCCCCGCCCCATTGCCTGGAACTGCAATCCATCCCCAGATTGGCACACTGGAATTCCTGTGTGGCTGGGGAATGACCACAGGGGGACCAGAGTGGATAAATCCAAAGACATGTGCTCTCCATGTGTTCAGACCCTGTTACCTTCTGAACTCCAGTAGCTGAATCTGCACAGGTGGTAGTTATAATTCTCTCTTTTTCTTTCTCTTTCTTTACTTGTTCTTCTTCTCCTAATCTCCTTTCATAATATTTTGGGTAACTCAAAAATGGATGGGTTGGATTTTTCTAAGTTGTATGGGTTAGTATGTGCTAAGTCAATGCTTTAAGTGGAATGCCTTATTTTGGTTGAATGTTGCCCTTTAAACTTTTGCCAAGTTCCCTTATTTTCTAAAGTTTGCCAGTAAAAGTATTTGACCTCCTGAGAAAACGTGTGACTTCTTCTCCCTTGCCCTATCTCAGTGTATTAAAAGAAGTGAAGGCCCTTTCAAAAAATTTAGCAAGTAAATTTTTGGAGTCTTATTTTTAAAGCCATAGTGTTGTCTACTCTCTTATACGGATCTGAATCATGGCTCATCTACCGCCACCACCTGCATCTCCTAGAACGCTTCCATCAACGCTGCCTCTGTACAATCCTAGACAACCACTGGTCAGATTTTGTGACCAATACATCTGTTCTAGAACAAACAGCAGTCACAAGCATTGAGGCCATGTTGCTGAGAACACAGATGCGTTGGGCAGGACACATCTCCAGGATGAAGGACCACCGCCTCCCTAAGATCTTGCTTTATGGTGAACTTGCCATTGGCTGCTGCATGAGAGGAACCCTGAAGAAAAGATACAAGGACTCCCTGAAACAACATCTCAGCCTTGGCCATATTGATCAACATAACTGGTCTACTCTGGCCTCCAACCGGGAGGCCTGGAGACACACCATCTATAACGCTGCTGCTTCCTTTGAGAACACACGCAGGATCACTCTTGAGGAGAAAAGGTAACGCAGAAAGAATCGTGTCTTGCGGAATACACCATCTAAGGAGTCTTTCTGTTGTGCTTTTGGCAATTGGATATGTCTGTCACGTATTGGCCTCATAAGCCACCAGCGTGCCTGTAACAAGTGTGGATAGAGCCTTCCCAAATCTTCGTTCGTGAAGCCCAGCCATGATGATGATTTTTAAAGTAAAACCCTTACAATGATCTCGGAGCTCAGAGCCTGGGGTCTTACAGAACACAACATCCCTCGGCATTGCTGCTTTGTTGTTTGACCACCCTCATGGTACATTTAAAATAAAATGAAGACAAATCCTTGTATCTCATTTTAGTTTCTCATGTTCAAACCTGTCTCACAGTTTTCTAGCTTGATTGGACAGAACATCTGTTACAATTACACAATTGTGTTTAACTTCCCACATCCACATTTCTTGGAGGCTGCTGTGTGTGGAAATCTATTAATGCATGTGATTTCTCCTTCTCCATAGGAATTTGTAAGTCACTTGCGTGTTAACAAGTTGTTTTTTTCTTAGTAAGTTCCATGAAATTTATGTGCAATGGAGGTTAATCCTGTGAATCCTCCTTGGATCACTTCCTCTTGAGTAAGTTTATGAAACCTTTCCCTTAGTCTGAAGTTTTGTTTTTTAGATACCTCCTTCCACTGATGCTACTTGCTAGCTGTAAACTTTATCCCAAAAACCAGGTTGTGCACCAAATCTGGGGGTTTTGTTTGGTTGTTTGTTTGGTTGTTGTTGTTGTTGTTTTGTTTTTGGTTTTTTGGTTTTTTTTTTTTGGTTTTTTTTTAATTGCCTTATGGAAAAGTAAATCTTAAAGAAGTTCTTAGTTTTAGGTGACTACACTTTCTCGAACAGTCAGTGTTACAATTCTGTGCTTTAAGAGGTGGACAAAATCAACACAAACCCAAAGATAGAAATCAAATTATTTTAGTAAGACCTTATTGATAGAAAAATGGTGTTTATCAAACAGAAAAGTTGATCTTAAAAGGGGCCTCTGGAAAAAACTTTTGCATCAATTCAGCTTTTATCACAAGGTGAATATTTGGTATACTCACAAAGTTTTGGGAGATATCACATCAATGAGGACTGTATCCAACAATCAACAACAGATATTACTGAAACTCTGAAAGACTCAATAAAATGTTTGTAAATATCCAGTGTATCTCAGTGACAGCAGTTTCCTGTGCCTAATAAACTTAATTGGATGTATATCTTAGTAAATACCAAAAAAACTTTACAAGAACAGTATAGAGAATAAACATATTTCTTAAAGTTACGATCCAAAAATATCCATCAAGAACTTCTCCATAGCAGCAGAAACTTCATTCATTTCAAATAAAAAAGCTTTCAAGACAAAAAGCTTTAATATTTAGTAAACATTTGCTCAAAGTATATTTTCCTTAAGGGGACTGGGAAATAGTCTTAGAAAACACAAAGGCTGATATGATGCTATGTACAACCTTTTCTTCAAGGAATCAATGAGATATCTGAAACTTATGTTCTGAGTACAATACCAATGATAAGTGTACATTAAAGGACTGAGGAGAAAAAAGTGAAGCTAACACCACTATTAGATTCTGTAACTTCAGGAAATCCCAAACAGACTAGGAAATTTCAGAATAGACCTAGTTGCTTTTACATACAATAACTAGACAATCCTAATAAATTACAACCCAAATTTGGGAGGATCTGAGGGTGAGAATGGCTATTAGCAACTTTTGACTTCTTTCACAAAGTATTATTTGCTGTACTATCCACCAGACTGAAGAACCACCTATAGATCATCCAGAGGACAATTCTCGCCTGTCATGTGCCAAAAGACAAGGCAAGAACATGCCATGGAGAATTAAGGACAAATCTCAACTACCAGTTTGAATAACCTGAGAGAATCAGAATGACAATATACATGAACAAATGAGAAACAAAGGTAAATAACTTGGTAAATGAAATGAGGAGCAACTTCAGTAGGTTTAATAATGCAAATGAGAAGCATAATATTGACTTACAGGCCAGAACACGTGAAAGTCATCACAACACTGGGGGTCAAAGGATAAATATTGATCACACTGAATCTAACTGAAAAACAATAAGCACTTGAACCAGTAAATACATAAACGTACAATAAAATCTTCCAAGTCATAATTACCAGCAGAGAGTTTGGAGGAAGGAATCCAGGAATAGTTTGCCTCATTCATCTGAACTGTATCTCAGGTCAGGCACCTAGCTACGCTTTCTTGACACTTACATTGTCCTTTCTTGTTGGAATCAGATTTGCTAATCCCAGTAGTTAGTAAACATTCCGAAAAACAGAATATGAAGACAGATTGTCAACTGCTGTGGTGTACAACAGAGAGTTTTGGGGATTTATTAATAATTTCAGACTGTTCATTTAATTTCATATTTTAATATCAATAGTAATATATCCCCAATAGTTTAAAAGAAATAAACTGGTGTATGTATTTATCAGCAAAATATAATGACCTTCAATGTAAAATACTGCAACTGTTGAATATCACCTACCATACCTAATTAATTTTTGGAAGATGATTTAAGAATGGACAAGTTAATTTCCCAAAGACAGAAGTGCAGTTCCTTATAGTGGGTTCTGAAAATGTAACCCTAAATGTGGCTAAAATAGTATCTTAATGAATTTTTAAACTGTAAATTTATATTCTCCAACAGCTACTCATTTGTACTAAAAAAACCAGTATAGAGACCTTCTGCACTAGCAGCAGAATTTGGTTACTTGGTAATGGAGACTATCATGCCTTTCAACACTGTCCTTGCTTCTGTGCCCTATATGAGCTATTCAAGTATATTATTCTTGTTATTCTTGTTTCAGTAAAATGTTTAAGTTAGCATTTCATCTTAGCTTTGTGTTTTGAAATGAATCAAGTATTTAGTTAGAAGCTATTAAAATTGGTATGCTCTTACAACTCTGGAATAGCCCTGTTCTAAAGTCTTTCAAGGTTTCATTTTATTTTCATTCTTATACATTGAAATCTATAAATTCTCTTTTTATTTCACAACTGTGCAGTTTGAAAAGGTCCTTGAAAAGGAACAGTTGCATCAGCATAATGGCAAAATTAGAACACAAAAGGAAAAAAAATATATTTAGCATAACTGGATTATTGCTCTCAGAACTACATAATTCAAAATACAATGCTAGCATCCACGAGGGAAAAATCCAGATGATTATCAAGTCCCCATACAGGCACAGCCTTATGAAATTGCTCCCCTTAACCCACAAGCTTCCACTTTATTCAAGTTTGTATGAAAATGTGAATTTAAACGGTAACGTATTGTAGCAGTGAGGTAATGTCACAGGAAATCAGAATGTCTGTAAAATTAATATCTAGATTATACTTGTCTTTAAACCTATAAAAAATTCAACGTATTGTGAACCCCTGTGATGGTTTCATTGGAGTCAAATAACCGATTCTTTACAACTTCTTACATTAGCCAGTTATTGTTTTGTTAACTACGCTGGTGGTTCTGAACTGTCCTTCTCCATATCTCACACACAGATGAAAATGCTATATAACATCCCTCGGAAGTGCAAATCTGAAGAAGGGAGAAAAAAGGATGAACTCAGGAGTTCATTGTTGCAGACTACCTTCTCCCTTGGAGGGCAATTACAGGACAGGAATGAACAAACAGAAGTAACTGAATCCTCGTGGACAGAGAATTTTCATCTGTGGGAAGAGTTTCCCCTTGCATACGGATCTGCAGTGTCTCTGAGTGCTTACTTGACACTTGTGGTCAAATGCTACCCAAAGTGCTGAAGCACCATTGCTGCTCTTGAGCAGGTATTAGGAGACACATCCTTAATCTCTGGATAGTGCCAGTACATCAGCGAAGAGCAGAGAACATCACCGGGTACTGGTCCCTACACAACTTTGAACATTTTTTCAAGTACTTGCCCCCAGTACCCTCAGCTGGGATTTTGCACGGTCCCCTGGCAGATATCATGGCTCAAACCTATTCATTTCTGATGTTACTCACTGCTTGTGGAAGAAAAGGCTCTATGAAGTGCACATGCAACTCAAATATGCATGTCTGGGCATGACTGAGAAGAATTACTTTGCATAACGCTGTCACACACGGATTAAATCCCACCATGCTATGTAGGTGCTGACCAGCCCACTCTGCCTCCTTCAGAAGTCATGAGGTCTCACGTCTGTTGCAGTCTGCAGACAAAATCTGTCTCAGTGCTGCACTCATGCTTACTCCCACTGTAATTAATTGGCTTGCAAATCTCATCGATGGAAGAAATGTTGAGTCCTTTAATTAAGCCTTTTCCAAATGTGTCATATTATATCTCTAACAATTCAAAATATTTAAAATGCAAATTCTTTCATTTATCAGTACATGTCTATGTTGTTGCTAATTGGTTTGTTGGGGGTTTTTAAGTTTCAAGTCAGGGCATATTTTGGTACAACAACAAACTATTGTCCTGATTCTGTTTTTTGCAGCCATTTACCCAGGTTTTCCTCAAAATTAAGTTGGGAGGTTGGTTTGGTTTGGTTTGGTTGTTTTTGTTTGGTTGTTTTTGCTTGTTTGTTTTCATTTTTGTTTTGTAGTAGAAGTACAGATCTCAGCAGAACTGGCATTTATGCTTTTGATTTTTGTGCTTTTAACTCAGTATGTTTTCCATGTGCTTTTTAACAGATGTTCTGAGGTGGGCTTTAATCCCGTGTTTTATACTTCCATGTGTAATACTTCTCTATAGCTTGAATGTAATTTCCCCCTACAGTTTTAGTCATCCTTTATTTAGCCTGTGGTCTGAAGTACATTATTACCATTGCTGTTATTGTTTTACAAGTTTCTGTCTATACAGTATAAAATGTCTATATCATTAAATATTACATCAAAATCTCTACAAATTAATATGTTTATATTTCACTGAATGTTTTATTTCCTGGAGCAGATGTTAGGAGAGAGCACAAAAATGATCTGATTTTGGGGATATTTTTCAGGTGAACTTGCATTCTGAAAAAAATGCACATTTTGAAAGCACTAGAGAACTAGGTACTTGCATGCCACTCCTTTGTATATGATGGCATTGTGAAATGATTAATGTAAAATCTGGCCTTATTTGTTTGAAATAGTCAGTGCCTGGAGAACTTACTTGTTTAATTGGGAGTATGAAGGCATTCTGTATGGAGCAGGATGAGGTTTTTTGACATGTTTTAGGCCAGAATGAATCTTTACAACTGAGCTACAACCCATGAAAAACATGGCTTTATAATGGAAATGCTGACACAACCTTTCAATTAGAGTAGTCCTAACTGCATCATTATAATTAGGGATACACTGACCCTTTGAAAACTCTGTTTTTCAGATCAGGAGAAGGTATTCTCATTTAGCTGGTCACTAGTCACATTTTTATAAATCTAGAAAAAGCTAGCTGATTAAAAATATTACCCAAAATTTGTTTTCTTGACAGAATAAAAAAGGTGTATAGAAAATGATCTCAGTCCTCATGCTCATCTTAAGTTAGAAAAAATACCCTCTTAAATGCATTATGTGACCCAGAAAAATTGCTATATACAAAAAATAATCAGAAAGCCCATGATTTTAAGTTAATTTCTGCCATGGATTCATGGACTGAGGCGGCTGGCTTTTTGGTAGTAGGGGGCGCTACATAGGGTGGCTTCGGTTAGAAGCTGCTGGAAGTTTCCCCCCAACGAAGCCAATGATAGCTGGCTATAGGAGGGACTTCCTGCTGCTGGCCAAGGGAGAGCCAATAATTATGCCTCTGTGATAACATATTTAAGAACAAGTCTGTTGCGCAGAAGAATTCCAGCCAGAGGAGAGCTGACTGAAGCTCGCGGGTGGCCCCGCTGCCTCTCCCGCAGCGGAGAGGGGGGAGGAGCGGCGGCGGCAGCCCGGCCCGGGTCTCTTGGCACCCGGGGCAGGCAGTGACACCCCGGCCGAGCCGCCCGTGCTGCTTTCGGCAGTGCCAGCCGAGCCGAGTGGCGGCCCCTGGGAAGAAGCGGCCGGGGCCGGGGCGGCCTGCCGCGGTGCAGCCAAGCCCATGACGGAGCAGATGGATGCATGGAAGAAGGCCGTTACCCCCCGTGGAAGGCCCAGGATGGAGCAGACTCCTTCACGAGACTTGTGGCCCATGGAGAGGAAAATCCACGCCAGAGCAGGTTATTCCCAGGTAGGACTCATGGCCCTGTGGGGGATCTACAACAGTACAGCTCATCCTATGAAGGACTGCATCCTATGAAGGACCATTGAGGTGCAGAGACCCTCCCCTGCAGCCCATGGAGAAGTGACCCTCGGGACAGTAGGTATGGAAGAACTACTGCCTGAGGGATGAACCCACGTTGGAGAGGTCCATCAAGGACTGTTACCTGTGGGAGGGACCCCACGGAGCAGGGGAAGGACTCAGAGCTGTGGACCCCCCTGTAACTGTGGTGAGGACCGTGATGAAG
>NW_020884921.1:6197027-6197418 GCF_003945725.1 Corapipo altera | reverse complement strand
CCCCCCCCCCCCCCCCCCCCCCCCGGAACCTGTGATGAGGACCATGGTGAAACAGGCTGTCCCCACGCAGCACATGGAAGAGTGACCTACGGAACAGCAGATTTGGAACACTTGTTGCCCGAGGGGTGGACTTGTCTCCCTCCCAGTATGAGGGAGAACACGGAAGGAAGGAGGGGTAGATGGAAAGTGCATTTAAGACTGTTTTATTTCTCACTCTTTGGATCTTATCCTGTTACTAATAAACTTTGGCATTAACCCCACACTGAGTCTGTTTTGCCTGTGTGATCTCTCCCAGCTTAGAGCGACTTTAGTGGATGCCTAGAATCTGGCCAAGGTCAACTCACGACAATTTCTTACACCCTAAACCGACAATTTCTTACACCCTAAACCG
>NW_020884921.1:6158519-6197017 GCF_003945725.1 Corapipo altera | reverse complement strand
GACAATTTCTTACACCCTAAACCGACAATTTCTTACACCCTAAACCGTTCTATCACCCTAATATAACAAACTGGAACCAGAAATTTGGGTGTTTAAACATTTCCTATATTATAATATATTTGGTGATTTCACCAAGCATTCTGGAAAGGCTACAACTAAATAATGATTGGACTCAAACCTGCAAAATTAACAAAATTGCATAAAACTGAAAATTTTGGCACAATAATAACTAATAGATTTGTTGTTTGTGACATAGGCAGTACAGTTCATTTGAGGGACATTGCGGTCTATGAAGTATTTCTGGAAAAAACATCCCAGTACTTTGTCAGTCCTTACTGTGTCCCCATTCTCCTGTCTTAAATTGAGCTGTGAGGCACAGAACTGTAAGAAAATGTACTTGTGTCTATATTTGTCTATGGACCTACTGAAGAAAACAATAAATAAATCAGCGAAAAGCTATTTTCTCTAGGCTATAGGTAGTACACTGAGCTGTTATCTTTAAAAAAAAAAATTTATGGCTCACAAATACTAGCATAATTACAGTTCATAAAGTCAGAATTATGGAATATCCTGAGTTGGAAAAAGTCCAACTCCTACCCCTGTGCAGGATACTCCAAGAGTCACACTATATGCCTAAGAGTATAATCCAAATGCACGTCTTGAACTCTGTCAGACTTGGACTGTGACCACTGCCCTGGGGAGCCTGTTCCAGTGCCCAGCCACCCTCTGGGTGAAGAACCTTTTCCTGGTTTCTACACTAAACCTTCACTGACTCAACCTCATGCTGATCCCTCTGGTCCTTTCCCTGGTCACCAGAAAGAAGAGATTGGTATCTGCCCCTCTGCTTCCCTCATGAGGAAGTTGTAGACCGCAATTCGGTCTCCCCTCAGCCTCCTCTTCTCTAGGCTGAATAATGCCAAGGTATTCATTATAACATTGGACAACTTTTGATAATATTAATTTTGTAAGTTTTGCTGCCTTGTATTTTCTTCCAATTCTTTTTGGAGAACTTATATTCTTATTTATCATAAGAAAGAAATAATATAGTAAGGTTGCAAAACCAAATACTCTTGTGCTAAGAAAGATAAAAGTATTTTTTCTTTCCAGTCCCTTGTGTGGGTATGATAACTTTTCATTAATTACATAATCACATGCTATTTTTCCCTGCCTTTTTATGTCTAGAATGAGCAGCACTCACCAAATAAATAGTAGTTTGTGATTTTATGCCCTTTTTGTGACAATAAATCCAGAGCTTCTCTTTTAACAGAAAGATTAATTTAATCCTTGTCTTTTTAATACTCATGACTGTAACTAAGCCTTTCATGAACAAGTGCTGATATATTTTCTGCAGTACTTAAGAGAAGTTTGGTGGTAGGGTCATCACAATGTTTAAGAATTCCTCTATGATGCCAAACATTTGTTTTTCCAAAATAGATAGAATTGAACAGACTCAGTAGTCTCGCAAATTATTCAGTCAGAAAATCAGAAATATAAAATTAATAACAGCCTCTCAAAAGACTGTTTAAATATTTGGCTTCAGTTTAACTTGTACAAAGAAAAGTTATGCAGCGACACCCAAGTTGGCACCAAATGAACTACCTGCATATACAGTCAGCAGAGTTCTCCTCCTAAACTAATTAGTTTTGGTTTTACTGCTAGGGAGCAAACCTAATTAGCCCTTTACAGGGTGCTACCTGGGGTGACAGACTAGATACAAATTCTACTGTAGATGCAATGCAGTTTTCTATGTCTCCTTTGATCTGTAGTCACAGACTTTTCAACCTGTATTTTGTAGCTCTGGTAAAAAATAAGTCAGAGTAGTGTGATCAAGATTCTCCTTGACAGGGAAAGCGCCGCTCAGACCCACAGCAGTGACCATGCTCTGCACGAAAAGAAGGCAGAGAGGGAAAAAAGAAGTGCATAATGAAGTGATTAAAGGCTATAATGCATTCACACTGAGCTGAATTAAGGTTTTAATGATAATCCTAATTATGAGATTTCTAACTTCAGAACAGAATGTCACTGTACAGACCTACTTTGCTTAATGTAGACACAAACCAGTTTTCTTAAAAAGCTTGCAAAACATAATCTATTGATTTTAGAAAGATTTAAATGACTTTATAGAAGGAATAGCTTAAGTGCTAGTTTTGCGATTGTTCATTTTACTTGTCTTTTTCTAAAGCAAACTGAAAACTGCTGAAATCTTTCTATGTGTTGTTATAATTACTGTTTTTCAGATCATAAGCTTTAGCTACATGCCTGGTTGACCACTGCAGTCAACCTTTTAACTGGGCAAAGTTGCCTTCTTATACAATAATGGAAGTAATTCTATGCTGATGTTTGCCAATAGCAGGGGGAAGGACTGCTGTGAGCCCTTTAGCTAACTCCTGCAGACTTAAGCAAGTGTTTGTCTGAGCAATGCTATGTTCTTAGCTTTTATATCTCAATTCCATCCCTCTTCTCCAGGTTCCAGATGCTAATCCTGGTTGTCTCTAACCCTGGCTTCAAGTTGAACCTGAGTCTCTGTCTGTAGCCTTAATCCAAACTGTACCTTTATTCCCTTAAGTAAGCCCCAGTCATCATCTAAACATCTATGCTACCTTGCTTGTCCAGCAACCCTGCTCTGCTCTCAAATATGTTATTGGTATTTTGTTTTCCAGTTTCTGCATTCTCTTTTCTCTTTGTCCACTCTATCTCACCATTTCCCGCCTATCTTTACCCATTGAAATATAGTTTCATTTTCCCTGTCCTTCACTTTACAGATCTACTGTATTTCATATACAATTATGAGTATTGTTCTTCCTCCTACTTGCTATTTTCTTATATCATGTCAACTACATTAGTTGTTCACTCTCTGTGAGTATTGTTTTGTTTTTCCTGTATTCAAAATATATCCTTTTCCTTCCTCCTGCTACTAGGAGGTATTTTCTGAGTCAGAAGTAAATTTGACCTGGGTTGTGACCAGTGACCTAACACAACCAGTGCAGATTTATAGGAAGGTAGTACTTAGTCCCCAGAGGCCTCAGTAGGGCATGTGTAATACATAAACATAAATTTTGCAAATTTATTTGTCATTCGTGACTTTTCAGAACATAATGTACCAACTGCTTCTAAAAGACGTGACCCAAAGACCAGTTTGGTTTTCTTTTGGGAACAGCACAAGGCATACCCCTGATAAAATGTATTTTCTCTAAACTTCCTCCTCCAAACAAATGCTTTACCCTGAGGCAACCCCCTGGCAGAAAAGATCACCAGCATCTAGAGTTTGGTAAGTTTACAAATAAAACAGAAGGAAGAGGTGGAGAAGTACTGTCAAACTTGCCTGCAGCATTTACTTCACAGTTCAGTGTCAGAGATTTTTCTAGGCTGTGCTCTAGGTTTTCTCAACAATATCAATACTAGTCACCCATTACAGTGGAAAGTACTCTGTGCCTTGAGAGGTGAACATGCTAGACTGACATCTCAGGGCTTCTTACTAGCCTTAAGAAGACCAAAGGACTAAAAAAAACCCAACCAACCAACCAAAACAAACATATAAAAACAAAATTAAAACCAAACCAAAACAAAAACCCTAACAAAAAATAAAACAAAAAACAACCAGAAAACTTGTGATTCAGTTGTGAGGAAGTCTACCAGAATTTGTTGTGCTGGAATTATCACAGCACATGCATGAGAGGTCTGTCTATCTGAAGGGGCTGAATCATAAGTATTGGGGTCCTTTCTATAAAAGATCTGCATTTCTATTGATTCATGTAATTAAGAAAATTACTTACATATTCCTCATGTGCTAGTCTGGTGATGGAATACTTGCACTTTTTTTTCCTTGCTCTTTTTTCCCCAAAGTGCTGTAAGATCTGTGGTTGACAGGTGGTGGTGCGTTTAAACAATGTTATATAATATTTGCTTCTCCTTTTCCTAGAGACACAAGACTTCTATCCATGGTCTGAGGCTCAATCTCCTTTAAAGAGAAGGTATTAAAGGTGGATAGCACAAACTGTGACATTTTGAGTCCTTTCTTGACATTTTGAGTCCTTTCTTCTGTTCCCGTGGAAAAGGTGTTCAAAAACAATTAATGTCTCAATAATTCAGTTTCTACTGACTGCTGAAGTGTCCACAATTTCTATAACAGATTAACATAGGAGTTTGAACTTAACCATATTATTGTCAAGAAAGACTATTCCAACTTCAGTCCAGTAAACAGTTTATGGGAAATACATTTATTGAAATGTAACAGATTTGATTGGATTCTTGCACTTGAATGTACATTTTCTACTACAAAAGATCTCCAATAGTAGAATATTAAGATTCAAGAATATTAAACCTTTGAGTATATTCTGGAAAAATTGCCAGAACCAAAGTAGGAAGATTGAGCAATTATTTCAGAACAGTATGTCTGTTGCAAAATATAGAACAGAGACAGTAACACCTGCATTAGGTAATATTGATTCTGTAATGAAACCTTGTTTAATTACATGCCAGAATCCCTGACATTGGCATGTTCTTCCCATGGTGGATATGGAGATATCTCAAGTAGGGAACAGGGGGATATCATGGATTAAGACAAATGAAAAATTCTCTTTCAGATATTTGGTCTAACAAAAAGTTCATTGTTGGACATTTCAGTGAACAAAAAAATCTGAAACCCTTGAGTTGAATGAAAATTCAAGTTGGCATTTTGTGAGAAACAGCCCTTTTTAGAAGAGGTACCTTTTCCATTCCCCGAAGTTTTCTCCTGGTACTATATTTTCTCTTTTTATTTACCTTTCTATGCTTCAACTTTTTTACCATGTTTATTAACTTCATAGATTTTAAGAAAAAAACAAGGCGAAAAAGGGAAACGGGGAAAACCTTTTAAAAAATTGTGACATTAATAACAGAAGTTGATATCACCAGTGCTTTACCGTGTAAAGTAATTTCTCTAATTCTTGATAGCCTATGTTAATCTGTGCTGTCCTGTTTTTTAATCAGCTATATATTGAATTATGTCACTCTCAGGAAATTCGACGAAAGAAGGGGTTTTTCCCTTTTTTTTAAGATTTTTTTTTTAAACTTAAGAAACCTCTTTAAGGAATGTTCTGTTCAGTTAAGATTTACCTGAAAATAGAAATTGAAAAATTGTGACCAGGTATAACATAACTAATTGCTGATTTGCAGTCATGATAGCTTCTGAATATTTTCATTCGTGTGTCCAAGGATTCATATCAAATGCCCATTGATTAATACATCTAAGAAGCTTCAGTTCCCATAGTATTAAATAATCTAATGGATTATTTATAGCACACATTTTTTATACACTCAAAACAGTTTCTTTTTCAGTAAGGCAGTCATTTAATTACTTACTTGCTGTGTATCTCAAAAGTATGATTAAAAAACACTGACAGTATTCAGCAATTGGCATTTGGCAACATTAAATAATTGGTGCCCAGTGACTAGCTAATATGATTTAAAGACTTGACACAGAAATAAAGGCAACTGGTGTTTAGAGAAAAACAGTAGTTTTCTGCAGGAAGCAGAATCTGTAAAATCTTTTGAGTCATTATAAGAGTCTGTGGGTATCCACTGTATGTTTAGTGCCAACCTGTATTGGCTTATACACGAACTGTCAAAATAAAAGTTCATTCACTGTAATGAATTTGCTTTTTGTTAGTTGAAGATGGATTACTAAAACTGAAGAGTTAATAGTACGATAAATAACTCTTTTAAACCTCCTTTTATATTTATTGTGTGCTAAGGTAGTATATCTAGGCCTTCCTACCTTCAAACCATGTCAATAATAGCAGATATCTAATTATATACTATATTTTTAATTTGAGCATGAACTGTTTAATGTATTCTCTGAGTTCCCTTGTGCAGCTCAAATACACCTTCCTTATGTTACCCATACAAGCTATTTCCAAACAAGTCATCATATTTAAAGTGCAGTCTAATGAAACCTTATTTTAAGAATATTTTTGTTTGCCAAATTGAATGTTCCAGTGAAAGTTCTGGGATGTATTACTATGTAAATGATACTGGTAGATTCTGATATATAATTATTTGAATCAAACTTTTGAAATAAGCAGCTTTTAACAATTTTTTAATATTTCTATTTCATCATAAGTACCAGATGTCAGGGACTCAAAAATGTATTTATTTTGGTCTTTTTTTGGTCCTTCAGAGATTTTTCTGACTCAATATCACTCATCTCTTGTGTATATGTATTTAGCCCAATTGAGTGAACAAGCTTTGAGGAGCAGCAGTCTGTGTTCTTATAAAATGAATGTTCAGGCCACCTGCACTTTTGGAAAAATCTTGAAGAGCTAGGAGAAATAAAAAAAAGTTACACAAACCTAGGCATTACCTCAGATTACCTATTGCAGTTTCCTAGTGATTGTAACAGGCAGAGCATCTTCCAACAAGAAAGCTTGTAGTGAGTGACCCTGGACAGTCTGTTGCAGAGAAAGTTTCTTCCAAACCTTCTCAGTACACGCTTAAAGCACATATGTTGCACATATGTCAAAATAGATATACAGATATAACAATGGATGTTCTCATTTACTGTGTAAACATCTCTTTAGTGTCCTTCTTAAAAGTGCTCTTAGAGTGCTCAACATTTTGGAAATGCAAATCAAAACAATACTGAGAATTCAGTTGTTTTCTGTCCTAGTTCTGACCAGGACAGGGTTAATTTTTGCAGTAACCAAGAGTGGACATCACCAAGACCCAGAGGTTATTCTATGCCATCTCACCTCATTTTCCAGGATTTGGGGAAGGGCTCAGTTCTGGGTTGGGGCAGTGTGGTATGATCAGGTTGGGCTCTGTGGTGAGCATTTTGTATGTGAATCACTTGCCTCCCTTGTACACTTTATTAATATTGTTGCTGTTACTGTTTGTTTTCTTATCTCATTGCTGTTTCCAGTAAATTATTCTTGTCTTTACCTTTCGTGCCTCCAGTTCTTCTCTCTAGGCCACCACATGGGGACCCAGGAGAAGAAGGAAGTGAGCAAGCCACGCATGGCTTCGATGGGAGCACTAAATTGGAGAATACAATTCCTAAACCATCACAGTTCTTATTTCATTTGCATTTGAAATATAAAAAATATATTGTCACTGTAGAAAGAGTACTCTCACAGTGATAGGTGGTATATTAGATAGGTAATACCTTTTAGTAAATTGGAGAGAAAGAGTTGAAAACACACATGTGGGGGAGAGGCCACAGAAGTGATTCACACCTGAGTGGTGAAACTAAATTCTTAGAATACAGTGCTGCAGAAATAACTGAGGAGCAAAAAGAAAAGAATAGCTGAAAAATCTCAAGAAAAATTGTACAGTAAGAAGAATGAATGATTGTCTAAGCTGACTTTTGAAAAAGAACTGGGAGGTTTGAAGTGTTACCTATGCTGAAAAAAAAAAAAAGATACTCAAAAAGACATCTCACAGGGGGCATCTGAGCTTCTGTTAATTAATTTAGCCACTACTTTGAAAGAAAATGTGGCCATGGTCACCATGGAAATGTGGTAATAACTGAATTGAGTGAAAATTTTCCCTTTTTATGTCTCATGGTATTTTCAGGACTAGTTCAAGTTCATGTGATTAAAGGATTGGGCCAAAATAAATGCATCTATATAGAAATAACAAAAGGCAGATTATTGACATTGAAGTTATGCAAAGATTCTGTGAAGATTGTCTTGGTAGAAAACTTGTTATATAAAAAGAATAGAAAAAAGGGAAAAACTTTAGCAGAGTCAATACATTACACGTCATTGTTATTCATTAAAATGGTACTTAGACATATCGATGTTACTGTTTTCTTGATAAAAATGTCAAGTATACAAAAAGTTAAGAAAAAACCATCATAAAAAAATCATAATGCACTGCACTTCCACTGATCCTTCCACAAAGATATTAAGCTATAAAGGAGACAGAATTTGCAGAAGAATAGCTATACTTTGTGAAAAATATGTACCTTTTAAAACATGAATTAAATTATAAAATGCATTTTCATGAACTTGCACACTGCAAAATAATGTGTTGTCTTGTTCCATGTATTCTACAGGCAGGAGTCTCTACTGAGATTTTCTGTTCTTAGTGCAGCTAAGATTTACTTTCAGAACTTCAGCATTACTTTATTTCACAGAATCACAGAATTGTTAGGGTTAGAATTGACCTCTGGAGATCATCTAGTCTAACCCCCCTGCCAAGGCAGGGTCACCTAGGGCAGGTGACACAGAAACTTGTCCAGGTAGGTTCTGAATGTCTCCAGAGATGGATATTTCATGACCTCCCAGGCAGCCTGTTCCGGTGCTCTGCCACCCTCAATATAAAGAAGTTCTTTCTCATGTTGAGGTGTGACTCCTTGTGTTTTGGTTTATGGCTCCATGTCCTCTCTCTAGGCACCACTGAAAAGAGCCTGGCACCAAGCTCTTGATACACACCTTTGAAATATTTAAATGCATTAATGAGATCCCTCTTCAATCTTCTCTTCCTTAGACTAAACAAGCCCAGCTCCTGCAGGCTCTCCTCATAAGAGAGGTGCTCCAGACCCCTCATCATCATGGCCCTCCACTGGACCATCTCCAGTAGTTCTTCGTCTTGAAGAGCCCAGAACTGGACACAGTAGTCCAGATGTAGCCTCACTAAGTCTGAGTAGACAGAGGGGGAATATCACCTCCCTTGACCTGCTGGCCACACTCTTCATGATGAACCCCAGGATACCATCGGCACCCCTGGCCACAAGGGCACACTCTTGGCTCATGGTCAACTTGTCATCCACCTGGATTCTCAGATCCTTCTCAGCAGAACTGCTATCTAGTAGGTCAGCCCCAGCTTGTGCTGGTACTTGGGGTTATTACTTGCCAGGTGCACTACCCTACACTTGTCTTTCTTTAACCTCTTTAGGTTTCTCTCTTTCCAACTCTCCAGCCTATCAAGGTCCCCCTGAATCAAAGTCTTCAAGTGTATCAGCCACAATCCCCAGTTTCATAACACCAGCAAACTTGCTGAGGGTATACTCTACCCCTTTGTCCATTCTGTCTCTTGTTGATAAACAGGTTGAATAAGATTGAATCCCTGGGGAACACCACTGACTACAACCTCCAACTGGATTCTACTTTGCTGATCACTGAGCTCTTCCATTCAACCAGTTCTTAATCGACCTCACTGCCTGTTCATCCAGCCCACAGTTCTTAAGTTTACCTATGAGGATGTTATGGGAGACAGTGACAAAAGCCTTGCTGAAGTTGAAGTAGACAACATCCACTGCTCTCCCCTCGTCAACCCATCCTGCCTTGCCATCAAAGAAGGCAATCAGATTGGTCAAGCATGATTTCCCTTGGTGAATCCATGCTGGCTACTCCTGATGACCTTCTTTTCTTCTACGTGCTTGGCGATGACCTGCAGAATGATCTGTTTCATCACCTTCCCAGGAATGGAAGTGAGGCTGACCAAATCATAGTTTCCCAGGTAGTTTCTTACCCTTTTTGAAGATAGGAGTAACATTTTTCTTTCTCCAATCATCAAGCGCTCCTCCTGTTCTCCATGGTTTTTCAAAGATGATGAAAAATGGCAAAACAACAACATCTACCAGCTCCCTTAGCACCCATGGGTGCATCCTGTCAGTGTCCATGGATTTGTGGGTGTTAAGTCTGTCTAGCCAATCTCTAAAACAAGGGGAAGTGTTCTTCTCTCTGGCCTTCTTCTCTTACCTCTGAGGTCTGGGACTCCTGAGGGCCATCCTCAGCAGTAAAGACTGAAGCAAAGAAGTCGTTCAGTAATTCCAGCTTCTCTATGTCTCCCATTACCATGTCAATCATCTGACTGAGCAGCAGTCTCGTGTTTTCCCTAATATTCCTTCTGCTGGTGATATACTCATAGAAACCCTTCTTGTTTTCTTTGATATCCTTTGCCAGACTTAACTCCAAGTGGGACTTAACCTTCCCTATCATACTGCTGCATACCCTGATAATGTTCCTGTAGTTCTCCCACATGACCTGTCCCTTTTTCTGCACCTGTAAGTTTCTTGTATTTCAGATTTACTAGGAGCTTCCTGCTCATTCATGCAGGTCTCCTACCCCTTTGCCCTTTGATCTTATTTCTTGATAATGGAGGTACATTGATCTTGAGCTTGGGAGAAGTGATACTTAAATCCTGACCAGCTCTCTTGAATCCCCTTTTCTCTGGGAGCCCTAACCCATGGGATTACTCTAAGTAGGTTTTTGAAGAGGCCAAAGTTAGCTCTCTGGAAGTTCAGCATCCTAGTCGTGCTTACTGCTTTGCTTTCCACACAAAGGATCTTGAATTCCACTATTTCATGGTCACTACAGCTGAGGCTGCCCCCAGCCTTCACATCTTCAACCAGTCACTCCTGATTTGTTAGTACAAGGCCCAGAAGCAGACCTTTCCTCATTGGCTTCTCCACCACTGGCATCAAAAAGTTATCGTCGATAATCTACGGGACAGTGTGTGCTGAGCCATGTTGTCCCTCCAACAAATACCAGGCTGGTTAATGTTGCCCAAGAGAACGAGGGCCTGTGATTACAAGGATATTTCCAACTGCCCATAGAAAGCCTCATCAACTGCCTCCTCCCAATCAGGTGCCTTATAGTAAAATCTCACAACTGTGTCACACATATTAGCCTGTCCCTTCTTACCCGTATTGGTCTGTCCCTGGGTAGAGCTTGATACATTCCAGTTGCCCTCTCGCATAAAGAACAACTCCACCGCCTCACCTCTCTAACCTATCCTTTGTAAAAAGTATGTAGCCATCTGTGACAATATTCCAATCATGGGAGCTATCTCACCATGTCTCAGTAACTGCAATGAGATCATGGCCTTGAGATTACCCATAGACTTCTAGTTCTTCTTGTTTATTGCCCATGCTGTGTGTGTTCATATACAGTTACTTCAGGGTGGTAAACAAGCAACGAGGTTGGTGGAAGCATCAGACTTCTCAGGGTCTGTCTCAGTAGACACATGGGTTTTGGCTCTGAGCTGAGTGCACACCCATATGGCAGAGACCTAGAGCACTTAGCACTTGCCTGAGGTGTGGACCTATTTGCAGACTGCAGCACTGCCCCTGCACACCCTGCCTATGCAAACTGCCCAGCTATGTCCTTCTGACACATCATGTCCTGTTTGCCCACTTTGTTTACTGCACTCTGGGTCACTCACGCACCCTAGAGCCATTGAAATCTCCCTCAGATGCTCCTGGCAATGCCACCTCCATACCTGATCGACTGACGAGAGCTACTGGGTCCTGATGGGGCTCTGGGCTGCTGCCTGGGTGTCCCTGAGCTTGGGACAGTTTGATCTAAGACTCACCCCCAGACTTACCTCAGTCGCTGCTGCTGCAGCTGCTGCCACAGCTGCTGCCACCTTGCCAACTGACCATATTTGAACATACTTTTTAAACATAAACAAGCACTTAAAATAGCAAATTGATGAGGTTTCTGTGGTCTTACTGTGAAAGTCTTTGTTGTCATGTAAACTCTGTAACCAGAAACACAACTTTTCATAGAATCACAGAACGGTTTGTGTTGGAAGAGATCGCTAAAGGTCATGGGAGGACATTCCAGCCAGCATAACACTCCTGTACTCCATGGCATAGGATGTGGTCTGCCTAAAAGGAACAACACAGGAGTGTCAGCATTGCTCTTTTTCAGGACAAAAGTATTACTGTAAAACCAGGAGGTTTCCCAAGGCTTTAATGGAGTGTGGTGGACAAAGAGTGAGGTGGGCAAGGAATAGTCACTACAAGCAAGGTACCCATATGTCTTCTTGTTTATAAAGAAACAAGATATATTTGTAAATTCTCAATTATCAGTTCACAAACCAGGAACTCACAAATATGAAATCCTCATTTGAAACATGTGGTGCTTCAGCTTGCTAATTCATGAATATTTCAGGTGCTAGACAAACAGAGCAGCAAATAGCAGCAGGGACCTCAGAGGATAGCAAATGTTCTGTAGTTTAAGTGAGTGTGGGCAAAAGCAGGGAGCCTTCACATTTTGAGCAGGAAATGAGTCTAACAATACAACAAACCTTAATTTAAACCCTTTTCTTAATGTGCTGTCAAGGGGATCATGCTGGGTGATTTGCTGTAATGAACCCTACCTGGAAGCTCTGTAAATCTGAAATGGAGAGTTGAATTGCATGGGGTTACCATTGCCTCCACAGCTTTGGTTAATCCAGCTCCAATTTGATCAATAAGTGACCATCCCAACTAGAATGACAAGAAATGTTTAGATGCCTGTTCAGCATGAACAGAAACATGCTGAACATCTTTAACAGAAAGATAGCTTGCTTTAAGAAGCAAGCAACTTTATTTCTCTTCAAAACTAGCTTTGATAAAAGAAATATTTCCATGACTGTAATACTGAGTGGCAAATACAAGGACAAATTAATCTGTTAATGTGGACATTCAATACTATTTTAAGACGGTGGAACCTCTTAAACTAGTTTAGGGTACATTACTCTTTGTCATTTTTAGTTCTCTGTTTCTGCATTTCTGGTTTCTACTCCCAGAAATATAGTATTTGATGTATTTGAACTATAATATATCGTCCTTAACTGTCAGATACACATGAGCTATTCTGTGTGTCAAAGGATCATCAGTTTATTCCTGATAAGAACAAATTAGCTGAGAACAAATTAATAGTTAATGGTACTACAAGTGCTTTTTACCTACTTTTAAATGTATTCAATAATCTTACTATCCAGAGGCTACTTGCCAAAACAGTATTAGATAGAATATTATGAAAAGTACAAATAAATTACATCTATGGAATATGTGAAGTATTAACTATTAAAATACTAATGCATTTGGAACATATGGGATACAGTACATTACTATTATATAAATGTGTACAATTTTTAACCTTCCTAAAAGGTTCTTCTAAAATGCCTTATAGTGGAAGGTGATTGGAAGAAAATTAAATTTAAACTTTAAAAACAAGTTTACTTTTGTTCGGTGAATATTCATAGTCACCTTTCAGTTGCAATTCAGTACGATTTGAGAACACTATGTGTAAAAATCCCTCTGAACAAAAATCTAACTTTTCCTATGAAATTCTTGTCCTGACTTAAAAGCAGTCAGATCTCAAAATTTTATAGACAGATCTCAAAACACTACTTCACACTTAAAAAGTTAGAATTTTGTTTTGAATTTTTATATTTTTATTTATATTTGTAATGTATATTGCTAAATAGTACTACTTTTTCCTGTATTACTAATAGTGTTTTTTCATATTACTAACAGTTCTTTTGACTACCATAAAAGTAAAAATTAGAAATACAGAGTTAATTTAATTCTGATTTAATTTTTTTAAAAAAACAGGAACAGTTCTAACATGAATCTCTAAGTTTTGCTAACCAGACCTTCCAACAAACTGAGACACTTCAAAAGTAATATCAAAACACGTGAATCTCTAAAATTAACTTAGTTTATTGTAAGATAAAGTTTGATTCAGGAAAGGTAAAATCTGAATAAAATAAATATATAAATTAAATATATGTTGACTTCAAATGCAATTTAGACAACAGTGAAACTGATAATGGTAACTTTTGCCTCCAGTAGAATTAATCATCATATTTTGAACACTGTATTAAGATAAAAAACAACAGAATGTGATTTTCTACAGGAGGCTGAATACCAGGAAGGAGAAAATGCCTGTTTGACAGTATGTCCAGGCTGCTCTTAAGCATGTCACATTTGGCTGAGTTTACCCAAAGGAATCAAAGCTGCTATAGAAAACTCCATATGACAAACTTCCCAGTACAGGTGAAAGGGCTGAAATGCTTCAAGCCTGCAAATTTAAGAACCTAAACTCATTTCATAAGAATAACCACAGCAACTTAGGTAGCAGTTGCGTAGAAGCATGGGTCTTGCCAAACATGTAGAGTATCAGGCTTGTAGAAGAGGAGGTAGGTAAGAGTAGCATTCACATACATAAAAAAGAATTGGAAAAACAGGAAAAGACTAACTGGTTCTTGAATAGACAAATCTTCAGTTTACTTAGCAAGGAAAACTCACTGAGTATAGAACAGCAAACTCAATAAAAGTAGGAGTGGTTATGCGTGTGAAAATGGAGAGATTTGACATGGAGACTTTCATAACTAAAAGAAAACAGGTTCTTACTAGCAGGAATTCTCTGGGCTCTAGTGGTATTACTCTGCTCTCCACTGCTGGCAAAATCCTGGCAAGAATACTTTTGAACAGACTAATACCCGCTATAGCAGAAGGAATTCTACCTGAAAGCCAATGTGGTTTCAGAGCCAACAGGAGCACCACAGACATGGCATTTGTTCTCAGACAACTGCAAGAGAAGTGTAGGGAACAGAACAAAGGTCTCTGTGTAACCTTTGTCGACCTCACCAAGGATTTTGGTATTGTGAGCAGAAAAGGTCTGTGGCAGATTTTGGAACGTTTAGGTTGTCCCTCTTCAAAATGATCATCTCACTCCATAAGGATCAGCACGGCCAAGTCAGATATGGCAATGCACTTTCTGAGCCCTTTCCAATAACTAATGGTGTGAAACAAGGCTGCGTTCTTGCACCAACCCTATTCACAATCTTTTTCAGCATGATGCTCCAAAGGGCCGCGACAGACCTCGATGATCAGGATGGTATCTACATTCGATATCGTACTGATGGAAGCCTGTTCAACCTAAGGCAACTGAAGGCCCACACTAAGACGTTAAACCGTCTTGTCCAGGAGCTGCTTTATGCTGATGACGCCACCCTTGTTGCCCACACAGAAGCAGCTCTGCAGCGTTTAACATCCTGCTTTGCAGACACTGCTGAGCTCTTTGGGCTGGAAGTCAGCTTAAAGAAGACAGAAATTCTCTATCAACCTGCACCTCAGGAAGTCTTCCATCATCCCCATATCACCATTGGCCAATCAGAGCTCAAATCAGTTCATCAGTTTAATTACCTAGGTAGCCTCATCTCCTTGGATGGTAAGATTGATGGAGAGATAGACAACAGGTTAGCAAAGGCATATAGAGCTTTTGGAAAGCTTCATAAAAGAGTTTGGTGAAATAAACACCTGAAGAAAAGTACGAAGATCAGTGTTTACAGAGCCATTGTACTGTCTACTCTCTTATACAGATCCGAATCATGGGTCATCTACCACCACCAGCTGCGACTCCTAGAACACTTCTATCAACACTGTCTCCACACAATCCTAAACATCCACTGGTCAGATTATGTGACCAATACATCTGTTCCAGAACAAGCAGTAGTCACGAGTATTGAGGCCATGTTAACGAGAACACAGCTGTGTTGGGCACGGCACGTCTCAAGGGTGAAGGACCACCGCCTCCCTAAGATTGTGCTGTATGGTGAACCTGCCACTGGCTACCTGTAGTGGTTTGAATCTTGTTTTCCCCCAGAGGCTAAGAAAAGTGGTAGACCCCAAGGGGTGGAAACCCCTGGAAGTTTTGAAGTTCTGTCCAATGGGCGCTCCTGCAGAAATGTAAACATACCACAACCAAACGGAAGAGAAGAGTCGTAGTTTGGGTAGTAGGTGTGGTGGCCATGTTGTAGGAGCCACGAGGAGAGGGGCTCTGAGCCCCTCGGGGCCTCTGGGGCCTCCCCCAGCCCCAGTTGGGGCTACAGAGACTTGGAACAGTGTTAAGCTGGACTATGTGTCTGTAGCTGTGAGCTGGGAGATGTTTTCCACTGTGAGTGAGCAGAGACAGAGCAGAAGCGGCGGCAGCGTCCAGAGGTTATGGCTAAAAGCCAATTGATAAGACCTGAACCGGAGAAGCAGCAGAAGCTAGTAGCAGAGTTACAGAGTTCTGGGGGTAAGAACTGATACCAGATCCCCCAAAACTCCTTTGAGACCTCCAGGAAAGGAGGGACATGGACTCCTATTTTGGAGAGCAGTTTTGGACATGCAGCACCGGAGAGAGAGAGAGAAGAACTGAGAAGCTCAGAGCGTCCTGGGAAGCTGGACCGGGATGGAGAGGAATGTGGAGGAGGGCTTCTTCCCCCCCCGCCCCCCGCTACCTTGAGACAGAGCACGGAGCTCTGCAAAGGGGAATTTGAATCCCCTGAGGAAGGGACTTTCACGAAGATGCCCCCTGCATTTCGTGATATACCTGTGGTGACGCGAGTCTGGTCCCTGCTCGCAGTCCACAGGTGAGGCCTTCGCTTGGACCGAAGGAGAGCCGAGGGGCTTGGAGACCCCCTTGTGTGTATTGAACAGAGATCCAGCTACAACAATCCAGTTACTGCTGCATGCATGAGATGGGGAGACCTGCTGCCTTAGAAGAGATTCCTGCTTTGAGACTGGAAGGGATCTGTCCTTCTTTCCCTCCTGGACTTTTATTTGGAGGGGAGAAGAGATCTGATCCATTGTAAATACTATATGTCATGGTAGAGATAGTTGTGATTTTGTGTATAATGTATTAGAATATTTATTTGTACAGTCACTGTAATATATTCCCTTTCCCCCACTCTGAGTCTGGTGTGTTTTGTCTGGAAAAACCCATCTCACATTAGGTTGAGATGTGGGAGCGGGGATGGAGCTAGGGAATTGGATTTTGGGGCTATCTCAAACCATGACACTGCCGCAAGAGAGGAGCCCCGAAGAGGAGATACAAGGACTCCCTGAAACAACATCTCAGCCTCGGCCATACTGATCAACATAACTGGTCTACTCTGGCCTCCAACCAGGAGGTCTGGAGACACACCATCTATAACGCTGAGGATGCTTTTGAGAAAGCATGCAGGATCACCCTTGAGGAGAAAAGACTGCAGAAAGAATCGTGCCTTGCAGAATATACCACCTAAGTAGTCTTTCTACTGTGCCTTTTGCAACCTGACATGTCTATCTCGTATTGGCCTTTTTAGCCACCAGCGCACTTGCAACAAATGTAGGTAGAGCCCTTCCCAAATCTTTGCTCACAAAACCTAGCCATGAGTGGCTTAAAGTCAAAATTTAAAAGATTCACAGGTCAAAATACTAACAGCTTACCTAGAATCTCTGCTGTAAAATGCACAGAAGAAAAAGTCCAAAACTTCATAATGAGAAAAAATAATTTTAAAATAAGTAAAACAATCAAACAAACAAAAACCCAGAAAGATTATCAATAGGTGGCTAAAGGATTGGTGCCACCGGCGGAATTTTGGGTTTTTTTGACCATGAGGCAAATTCCATGGTACCTAGTCTTCTCAAATCGGATGGGTTTCATCTATCTAGGAAGGGCAAAAGGACTCTAGCACATAAGTTGGTGAGGCTGATCAGGAAGACTTTAAACTAGGTTTGAAGGGGGAAGGGATTGAAACTGGGCTCTCCAGAAAGGAGCCTGAGGGTGGAAAGTCTGAGTTAAGAGTGAAATCAGCAGCCCAGCTGAAGTGCATGTACACCAGTGCACGCAACATGGGTAACAAACAAGAGGAACTAGAAGCCATCGTGCAACAGGAAAGCTATGATGTAGTCACCATCATGGAAACATGGTGGGATGACTCTCATGACTGGAGTGCTGCCATGGGTGGCTACAAGCTCTTCAGAAGGGAGAGGCAAGGTAGGAGAGGTGGAGGGGTAGCTCTATATGTTAGAGAGTCTTTCGAATCTGTAGCGTTTGAAGGCAGCAACAATAAGGTTGAGTGCCTGTGGATCAGAATCAGGGAGAAGACCAACAAGGCTGACATCCTGGTGGGAGTCTGTTACAGACCACCCAACCAGGATGATGACGGTGATGAATTATTCTACAAGCAGATGTCTCAAAATCTCCAGCCCTTGTTCTTGTGGGTGACTTTAACCTGCCAGATGTCTGCTGGGAACTCCACACAGCAGAGAAGAGACAGTCTAGGAGATTCCTAGAGTGTATAGAGGAAAATTTCCTGCTCCAGCTGGTAAATGAGCCTACCAGGGATGGGGCCCCACTAGATATTCTGTTCACAAACAGAGAGGGGCTGGTGGGAGATGTGATGTCAGAGGCTGTCTGGGGCACAGTGACCATGAAATAATAGTTTTCAATACTCAGGGATGCAAGGAGGGCCATCAATAAAACCTCTACACTGGACTTCTGGAGGGCAGATTTCAGCCTATTCAGAAGACTAGTTCAGAGTGTACCCTGGGAAACAGTCCTTGAAAACAAAGGGGTCCAGGAGGGATGGACATGCTTCAAGATGGAAGTCTTGAACACACAGGAACAGGCTGTCCCAGTCTACCAAAAGACAAGCCGGCAGGGAAGACGACCGGTCTAGCTGAACAGGGAGATTTTGAAGGAAATTAGGGTAAAAAAGAGAGCTTACCAATTATGGAAAAAAGGGCTGGCTACTCAGGAAGAGTTTAGGAATATAGTTAGGTCATGTAGAAAGAAAATTAGAGAGACGAAGGCACAGTTTGAACTCAATCTTGCCACTTCTGTCAAGGGTAACAAAAAGTCTTTCTACAGATACATCAGTAGCAAAAGAAGGGGCAGGGAAACCCTCCATTCTTTATTGGACATGGGTGGGAATATAGTTATCAAAGATGAGGAAAAGGCTGAGGTATTTAACACCTTCTTTACCTCAGTTTTAAACAGTAGGAAAGGTTGTCCTGAGGACAACTGGCTTCTGGAGCTTGTAGACAGAGATAAGAAGCTGAATAGCCCCCCTGTAATCCAGGAGGAAACCTGCTGAGCCGCTTGGATCCTCACAAGTCTATGGGGCCAGATGGGATCCATCCTAGGGTGATGAGGTAACTGGTGGAAGAGCTCGCCAAGCTACTCTTCATCATTTACCAACAGTCCTGGCTCACTGGGGAAGTCCCAGATGATTGGAAGTTGGCGAATTGTAGCATTAAACCTGCATTATATGGGAAAACTGTGGTTTAAACAGGTTTTAAAATGGCTTTTGGTGGTGTCTTTGCAAACACATGCTTCTTCTTCCCAGCACCCCCTTTGTTATCCATGCAGGAATGTCCTGGGAAGGTGTCCTGAGGTGTGTCCCATTGGCCTTTGTTCACCTCTTCCTGTGATTGGGTGTTCCTGTAAGCCCCTTGAGACTTCTAATTGGTTACTCTGTGAATCCTCCTAAACCCTATAAATGTAACATCCCCCACAATAAACGCTCTCTTGCCTCCTCTCCACGCCCGGTGTCCTATGACCTGTCTCCCTGCCGGCCATGGGGCCACGTGCGGGGGGGGAGGGGGGAGCACCTTTCCCCTCCAGGCTTCAGGGCCTGAAAAAACCCTGAGATACCCCTGGAGTTTCCCTTTCCCCATCCCTCAAGGCGTCACAATGGGTCTTCAGATGGAAAAGGAACTAGAACTGGGCCGGCCCCACGCCGTGGATGGGGAAAGGAATCCAGAGCAAATGTCACGCCAATCCACAAAAAGGGCTGGAAGGAGGACCTGGGAAACTACAGACCTGTCAGCCTGACCTCAGTACCTGGCAAGGTTATGGAGCAGGTCATCCTAAATGCAATCCCACAGCACCTACAGGATGGACAAGAGATCAGACTCAGCCGGCATGGGTTTAGGAAGGGCAGGTCCTGTCTGACCAACCTGATCTCCTTTTATGATCAGGTGACCTGCCTGGTGGATGAGGGGAAGGCTGCTGATATGGTCTATCTGGATTTCAGCAAAGCCTTTGACACTGTCTCCCACAACATACTCCTAAAAAAGCTGGCAGTCCATAGCGTGGACAGGAGCACCCTGTGCTGGGTTAGGAACTGGCTGGAGGGCCGGGCCCAGAGAGTGGTGGTGAACGGGGCTGCATCCAGTTGGTGGCTGGGCACTAGTGATGTCCTCCAGGGATCAGTGTTGGGGCCAGTTCTGTTTAATATCTTTATTAACGATTTCGATGAGGGGATTGAATGTACCATTAGCAAATTTGCAGATGACACTAAGCTGGAGAGGAGTGTCAATCAACTGGAAGGCAGGAGGGCTCTTCAGATGGACCTGGACAGGCTGGAGAGTTGGACTGATTCCAGTGGGATGAGGTTCAACAAGGCCAAGTGCCGGGTCCTACACTTCAGCCACCAGAACCTCATACAGTGCTACAGGCTGGGGACAGAGTGGCTGGAGAGCAGCCAGGAAGAAAGGGACTTGGGAGTTTGGATTGACAGGAATCTGAACATGAGCCAGCAGTGTGCCCAGGTGGCCAAGAAGGTCAATGGTATCCTGGCCTGGATCAGGAACAGTGTGGCCAGCAGGACCAGGGAGGTGATTCTTCCCCTGTACTCAGCGCTGGTGAGGCCACACCTGGAGTACTGTGTCCAGTTCTGGGCCCCTCAGTTCAGGAAGGATATTGAGCTGCTGGGGCAGGTCCAGAGGAGAGCAACAAGGGACTCGAGCACGAGTCCTGTGAGGAGAGGCTGAGGGAGCTAGGGAAGTCTGGAGAAGAGTAGACTTGGGAGACCTCATCCCTCTCTACAACTACCCAAAAGGAGGTTGTAGCCAAGTGGGGATTGGTCTCTTTTCCCAAGCAACTATCAGCAAGACAAGAGGGCATGGTCTTAAGGTCTGCCAGGGGATGTTCAGGTTAGATATTTGGAAGAAATTCTTTACAGAGGTATTGGAATGGGCTGCCCAGGGAAGTGGTGAATTCTCTGTCTCTGGAGGTTTTTAAGATGAGAGTGGATGTGGCACTTCGTGCCATGGTCTAGTAACCACAGCGGTCGTGGTTTAAGGGTTGGACTTGATGATCTCAGAGGTCCTTTTCAACCTGGCTGATTCTATGGTTCTATGATTTCTGTAAAATTTCATAATTTAGATATGCATTATGACAAATCTTAAAAGGAAAATTCTGCATATTTGCAAGAATGTAGATTCTGATGGGAAATACATAAGGTATTTAAATAATCTTCACTGGGTGGCTGACAAATACTTAGCAATTTCTTTAATTGCAAACACTTTAAACATATTTTAATATATCAGAAATTCTGATTTTTATCAATCTTTTCGTGGTTTAGCCCCAGCCAGCAATCAAGCTCCATGCAGCTGCTCCCTCACTCCCCCAGCAGCAGGATCGGGGAGACCATCAGAAGGGTAAAAGCTAGAAAACTCACCGGTTGAGATAAAGACAGTTAAATAGAAAAGCAAAAGCTGCTTCCCATGGGCAGGCAGGTGTTCAGCCATCTCCGGGAGAGCAGAGCCCCACCATCTGTGACAATTACTTTGGAAGACAAACACCATCACTCCAAACATCCCCCTCCTTCCTCCTTCTTCCCCCCACCTTATATACTGAGTGTGATGTCATATGGTGTGAAATATCCCTCTGGTCAGTTGGGGTCACCTATGCCGGCTGTGTCCCCTCCCAACTTCCCATGCACTCCCTAACTCCTTGCCAGCGTGACAGTATGAGAAGCAGAAAAGGCCTTGGCTCTGTGTAAGCCCTGCTCAGGAATAACAAAACCATCTCTATATTATCATCACTGTGTTCAGTACAAATCCAAAACACAGCCCCATACCAGCCACTGTGAAGAAAATTAACTGTACCCTAGCCAAAACCAGCACAAATCTGTAAAAATATTTAGTACCTGAAAGTTCACATCAGTTTTACTAAAGCTTATATTTCTATATTTATATTCCTCAACAACTATTACCAAAATTAGTAAATAGTGCAAAAGAATACCTAAAAAGTCTTATTTTATTACATTGAGAATATCCAGTCTCCTAAAATTCAAAGCGAGAAATTTGTCAAGAAACATAAAACAAAAAGGGGAATGAAAACTGCAGTGAGATATCCAAACTATTGTCCAAAATAAGATGACAGGACAAACTGCTAAAAACAATTTTGACACTGCAATGTTTTAGCATCGCTATTCTGACAGTAGTCTAAACAAGTAAAAAATACAAACAGATGACAAAGTAATAAAGTAATAACAATTGTGGACTATTTTGAAATGAACAGAAAGCCCAAATTGTTTCAACTATGATCCCAAAGACAAACTTTGGTGGATTTACATCATCTGTGTCTAATAACACATTGTCACAGTACTATGAAATGAGTTTAGTATCTGTAACATGTTGATATTAATACCTGACCAATTCACTCACATAGACACAAGAACTGCTCAGAAACAATATGTTAGGAGCAATCCCAAGTCAGTTCCCAAGACAAAGTTCAGTTCTGCAGTTCTGCACAGGTCTGCATGGGTCTTATATGACACTAACCCATAATCCTTCCCACTTACCAGCACTTTTGATGTTGGATCAGCAATAGATACAAAGATCAGGTGAAGGGGTTTTTTTTATCTTGTGTTTTAACATGATTTTTTTCATTTCTTAATGAAAATACAATATAAAAAATTATGTTCTTGTCTAAGTTTGAAGAGACTGGAATGTTTGCTAAAGAGGATGAGTTATGAGCCAAACAAAACTCCTCTCTCTCAGCAATTGTAAATTCAAAATTAAGGGGCTTTAATCAAGGAAGTGTGGAAAAACAGAAGAAATAACAACCTTTTATTAAAAGATATGTGTATGTTGGCAAGAACAGTAACAGAACACAAAAAAAACTAGACGATAGTCCTGTACCCAAAAGTCCCCTTCAAACAAAAGAAAAAGTCTGAATACTTCTCTGTCCTTCAGCACAGTTCTAATTGTGGCCTGCAGGGGGTGCTGTTGGGCTCTGGCGGTCACCACACAGGGAGGGGTCTGGGGGGG
The DNA here is from genome assembly GCF_003945725.1 of Corapipo altera. Classification (NCBI taxonomy): domain Eukaryota; kingdom Metazoa; phylum Chordata; class Aves; order Passeriformes; family Pipridae; genus Corapipo; species Corapipo altera. The sequence continues at coordinate 6,174,441 of NW_020884921.1, read as the reverse complement.
GTCTCGGGTCATGGGAGGAGCCAAAAAGAAAATGGGGACCCTTCCCCCAATGGGAGAAGGGGGAAAGAAAAACAGTCCACCCCCCACAGAACTCACTGTTGTCCTCAGATGACGGTGTCCCAAGACTCCTCCTTTCTTCTCCCGGTGAGCACAAAAACTCTCCGATGAGAACACAGCAGGTCCGGGCTGGAGACAAAGACAGCCTTCCCGCAAGTCGAGGCCAGCGGTCAGGGCTGACTAGGGCAGGAAGCCAGAAGGACCGGTCTCCAGGCCTCCTCTCCAAAAGCACGCATGCAAGACCCCCTGTCTCCATCCCAGAGTGAGAGCTCATCAAAACTGCCTTCTCCCTTCTAAGGAGTGCCAGCAACTCCCCAAAACTCCTCCCTACCTTCTCCAAGCCTCCAATGGGCCATTCGTTAAGAATGCAGCTCGACGGGCTAGACCCTTTGTAACGCTAATTACCTCCTTTTCCATTCAAACTCTGTCTTTCCTACAGTGGGGGTAGGAGGAAGAAAAATTCCCCCCTCCTGGATTTCTAACCTATAACAGTTCTGTGTTCAGTTGGTTTTTAATCTGTACTTATATTATTTTCTATAATCTCTAGTTATATTATTTTCGATAATACCAAGGTAAGTGTACAATAATCTTAAGAAGAGGAGAAACAGTAGATATGTATTCCAGATTTTTCTCAGATATATATATTAAGAGAGAGCATGTTCCATTTAAAAGGTGACTACTGTCTATTGTCTCTTAGAAACTCCTAAAAAGAAAGCTCTGAAAGGTGTTTTCTGGGCATAATTCATTTTGAATGCATAGACTTTCAAATTACCAAGTAGCTTAAACATCACCTCATTGAAGAAACACATCTTCTGTGTAAAAAAGGCAAATCTCAGAAGGGTTGATCTTGAAGTGGAAATGTGAAGACAGCACGCATTCTATACAGAAACCCACCGAGAAAAGCTACATAATCAAAACCTATTTCTTTCATAAGCTGCAATATGTTCTTTATATCTATTTGTGTGTTTTCCTTAAACTTGCTTAGTTGTTCATTAATATGAAGGAGTCAAAATATTTTTGGAAATAATTAAATAAGCTGTTTAGCACACAAAATGTAACTACAAACCCATCCAACACACCTCTCCATAAATCAGATGCAACTTGGTGATACACCCATAACTGTTTAGTTAATGTGGCAAAAAAGGACACTTATGATTTATAACAAATGAAATCGGAGAATCCTTGATGGGGAATAGTGATTGAGAATGGAAAGTCTGAGCATAACTAAAGATTGTTTAAACTTTTTCCAAAACCAAATATTTTTTGATGCTGTCATGCGTAACTGAGAATTTTGCAGTTCTTGGCAGGGACAAACTTGCCTGGTTATTTTCCATGAAAATTTATACAAATATATTCTGATGCTGTAAAAAGCAACAAAAGAGATATAGCAGACAAGAGAAACTTTCTTAAATGGACTATTAATTTAAAAGGACTAGGAAAATCTAGGGCTTCAAAAAGGTAACCAGGCTGAACCAATGAGATGCTGAAATGGTGCCACTGAGCAGAGCTGTACAGCCCAGACAGAGGGAAGCAGAATGTTTCCACAAATGCCCCCACTAGGACATGTCAGTTTTTACTCACAGACACCATCCCTCTCTTTGCTGCAAGGATTTAAAATTTTTCTATTAATTAAAGAAAGCAACACTTAGCATACTTCATCAGATTTACAATATTAAAGAAGTACTAGTTGAAAGTTACATCAAGAGGCTCCGATCCACTACTTCATACAAAACTACCACAGACCAGGTCAGCATGGTTTCACGCATCTGCATCTTGAATACCTCAAAGGGCAGGGATGCAAAAACTTCCTGGGCAACTTGTTTGAGTGTTGTACTATCCTCTCAGAGAGTAAAAATTTTCATCTATTCTCTTCCACTTAGCCAACTGTAGAAGGTGACTATGCTGATTGACAATGATTTGTGCTTGGAAAAAGCAATTGATTTTATTTTCATGGATTGTACAGTCATGCTCCATCATTTTTCCAAGGCCTTGAAAGGGAATGATCATCTGCAGTTCCTCAGGTCAATATTTTGCTTCTTTCAGCATGACTTTAGTTTCTGTTTTCTTTCATTTATGAACACAAAACCCTCCAATAATAAAAAATGATGTTTTGATCATCATTCCAAGAAGAAAATGGGAATATCAAATGAAACAGGAGTATTTTTATTTCCCCAAATGGAGCACTGAACAGCTATACAAGTAGCATCCCCTGAAAACACTGAGATAATAACTAAAATTCTCCTCTGACATATTTGTATTTCCCACTGGTGTCTTGTGTCTTAAAAGTTAACATACCTTACATACCATACTATATTTTGCAGTTGCTATGGTAATTGTTAATTGGATATATATTCAAAGAGTAAATAGTGTGCTGAAAAAGCTATACAATGAGCTAGACAATCCTAAGGATATCTAGAATGGTATTAACATGCACAGTTCACTTTGAAAAATTTCTGTATTGTGATTTCTTTCAGGTTATCAAACACCTGCTTACAGAACCTAACCCAGTTTCAAAGCTTTTCACCCGTGAAACATTCCAGTTTTCACATGCAGGTGTAACATGAGCTGAACTGCTGCAACGTGAAGTTCAATGTTAATAAACAGGTTGATCTTTCTGTGAAGAAAGATGAAAGGTCATTGTGGGACTGTTAAGCGCATTCTGCTGAGGGACACATTGAACTCTACGAAAATTTTCCAAGAGGTCAAGGGAAGCTCAGACTTTCCTCAAAATCACATAGCTGATGATTTGTACTTAGTGCTGCATTCCAGCTTTCCTAAGGTCAACAAGGATATCTCTGGTTGATCTGAACTTGATCAGGAGTGGGGGAATGTGGAAGAAGAGAGAAGATCAAACTGCATCCAAGTCTATACAAATTCTCACTACCTACTGAGAAGAAGGACATTTCACTCATTTTCAGTTGTTAGCTACAAAAAGGACATTGGCCTGCAAGAATTCTTTTCAAGAATTTGCAGTAAAATTCTAGATGTCTAGCCTTACTATTCCAGCTTGCTAAAACACGATGCAGAAACATTTGCAATTCACTGAAAACACAGTGTTACATAATTAAATAGTATTTTTCATTCCTAAATTGTGTGTTTATTACAAGGACAAAGGTATTTGTATAGAGAGTCACAGTACATTACCTGAGAAATTACTGTTATAAATGCATAGGTATCTGACATAATTATGATTTTGGTGCTAGATATTGACTAGACCTGAGGGGTTTCTTACAATTTGAAAGACTGGATTAAGTATTTTTTAGTTTATTAGTGGATTGTGATACTTAAATTTGTATAATGTTTTGAAATCTTTAGGAACACTGTTTCCAGTTTTATCTGTTGGACTTTTTTTGGTACTTTTATAGAGAGAGAGATATCTGACTGCTTATGGGATTTCTATTCACTCAATACTGCAAACTTCAAAATCAATTGCACAGAATATATTATGGTCATTTGAAAATTACCTTATATTTTAATAACAAGAATTTATTGAGACTTTTAAATTATTTTTTTGCAGTGTTACTTATCTAGATCTTTAGTAAACTGAGTGGAAAGCTCAGTTCAGTAATGAAATCATAATGGATTTGAGGAGGTCAGAATAGCTTTTTCTCAGTTTTATTGTTTCACACATCAGTAGTAGCATTTGGATATTTTATGAATGATGACATATATAAATATAAATGACTTTATATTTTTAAAGCAAAGTTGCTATGTATAGAGAAACATGTCGTTTACCACCTTTAAAATTTCGCAGGAAATCCAAGTTGTTATTAAATTCAGTATAATTTTCCTTCTGGGTTTCACATTATAAAGCAGCAAACAATTTTGCTAACTAATCTGTAATTTAGGAGGCTGGAGATTTTTCTTTCACCAAAAAAACCCCAGCAAACACTCAAAGAAAACAAAATGAAAATCAGAATATAACCTACAAAACCGCTAATCAAAACTGTGTCTATCATGGTAGCATGATAACATTAGCATTCTAATCTTGTGGAATTTATTGATGAGTCAGGTAAAGAAAATGAAGTACTATTTTTTCTAAAATTTTAAATGATTGTTTAAAATGTGATTGTCAGAATATAGTACTCAAAGTGTCTTTTACTGAAAGAAAAATAATTGTAATCTTTATTTGATTAATATTTCTTCTTTCTTCACAGATGAAATCTTATGTATATCTACTGGTAAAAGACAGGCATTATATTAATGACATTTGGCTTGATGGCGATACTGAGGATACATCCAACAAAGTTGCTTACAGTAAGTGGGAAATAAAAACAACCAGTTTATACAACTAGTTTATACAACTATTTGAAAAAGTAAGTTTTACCTTAGTTCATATTACATACTGATCTAATAAATATTATCTGCAACTTCCTGGTCTGTACAATTGAACAGTATACTTACTGTATTTTAAACATTTATATATGTTGCATAGTATTTAGAAAAAAAACCCCAACCTTACACAAAAAATCAAATTTTAATGTGGGGAAACATTATCAATTCTTTTCTTCCAGAGTAAAAAAAATGTGAAGACATTTTTCAAAGTTATGTTGAAACTACTTTCCTTGTTTTGTAAAATGCCACTGGCAAAAATAATGCTGCTTTTATAATGTTACTGTAGTGACATATTTGTAAAACAGCATGTAAGCACTCATAAAAGGGTAATGACATTCTTAAGTGATGATAAAACAAGCTTTTAGGTAGAGATACACTGAGGTGCTAGTGTTCATGTGCAACAGTACATCTGTTTCTTTCTTCTCTTCTACAACTCTAGGTTTTACAGGGTAAGAATGGTTAGTATCTGGTGCAAGTCAGTTTGGCACATTATTGGTGCATTTACACCACCATTTTACTTCAGTTCAAAAATGCAATTTGGAAGAAAATCTCAACATCAGTATATCTAACCACTGGCCACAAGTTATTGTGAGGACTCTTACAGCATGTTTGCCAGGGTTTTTAGCTGGAAGGTACAGTTTTGGAGAACATCTGAAATGCAGTAATACACAAGATCATACTGGCAACTTGCTAATGAGATTGTCATTTTTCTACTTATGAAAGCATATGAGAATGAGTAACATGAATCATGTGAAGAAAGAGTCTTAGAGCATACTTCGCTTCTAGATTAATCCAGATACATACTTTCTTTGTAGGTGGTCAACTCTTTTTAAGGAGAGCTTGTAAACATAAAAAGCAGGAAATTCATGACTACAAGCTCAGGACTACCAGTCCTTCAAGGTAGACTTAAAGCGCATACATATATTATTGCATGCAAAGGAAGATTGAAATTAGTAGAATTAGACAAAACAGACAAGATAAATGCGTGTAAAGATTAAATAGCAACAAGGGAATCAATACCTTTATCTTCATTGCAATCTTTTGAACGATGAAATTCACAGAACTCTGAGTGAAGTGTTCTTATCTGAGTGGACCTGGCTGTGGAATTACCTTTTTAGAAGAAATTAAAATATGAGGAAATTAACTTATTGATAAAGGTTTTGAACTTCTAGATGATAACTTTTGCAAAACAATATCTCTACTAATAATTTTCAAGTGTTCTAACCCCAGAGAAATGCCTTCTACTCTACTCTTAAGGGAAAACAGAGCCTGTAAGTACACTTGTGGTAGTTTATTCTGGGCCTTCCTTGGTGACCAGTCTGTAACCAAGGAAGTGCCCAGATTTACCTGGTATTCCCTACGATTTTTTACGTAAACCAGGCTATAAGAAGAAAGGAGGAGAGGTCTTTGTCCTCTTTCCTTCCGGCGGCTTGGAGGTGCAGGTTCCCTGCTGTTGAGCCTGCCGTGTTGGGGAGTGAGACCTGGTAAGGCCTTGCCGACCTTGGGAGACAGAGGTTGCCAGCGGTTGTTCCAGTGCAACTTTCTGTTGTCCCAAGGAGGGTAGTAAGATATTCTTTTGCTAATTCTTTTAGTTGCTAGATCTTGGGCTATTGATCATGTATATTTTATTTTGGTTTTGTTCCTTTTTTTTCCTTCCCCCTCCCCCTTCCTTCCCTTTTCCTTGTGAAATTGTATATATATTTCAATTGTATATAACTGTAACATAAGTGTAAATATATTTATATGTATTGCTTTAGCTGTGTCTCTCTCGTTTCAGTTCTCTTGGTTTTTTTTCCCTCTTCTCTCATGGTTTGGGGGGGGGAGTCTTGTGGTGAGGTCTGGGGACTTGGCAGGGAGCCAGCTTCAAACCGTATCAACATTTCAAGTCAATACACTTTCCTCATAAGGAAGTAATAACTAATAATAATAGAGAACAATACAAAACTCGAAGTTTAAATTAACATTAAATTTACACTGAATGTAATTGTTTTAAAGATTTTAATGAAATATTTCATTTGAAATATATATTTGATGAGTAAAAACTTTAAAAGAAAAACTTTGCTTCCCATGTCTTTTCATTTGGAAGTTTTCTATGTCACATGTGTAATGAGACTCACTCACTTTACAGTAGCCATCTGGATGAGAAAAATCAACTTTAATAATTTCAGAATTTTTCCCATCCTTTTTTGTACATATGTGGGCATGCACATCTGTTTATATGTTTAGTTTAAGAGAGAGACTGAGAGAGAGAGAGAGAGAGAGATCAGTTCTTCTGTATCACACATCAAGACAAAATCAATCTTTTGAAAATGAAAGGTAAATATGCTGACTCGTACCTGCTCCACACACCATTAAGTGAGTTAACTTCCCTGCCGACTCAAGACTGACTCCTTGCTCAGCCCAGTTAAGACCAGGTCTTATATCCACAAGGGTCTGCTAAATATGGGATGCTGGAACTCACCCCTCTCCTTTTCTGAGTCAGTAAATAATTAATGAGTAACTCAAAGTGCAATATATCATGAAAAGAAAGCAAAAGAGCACCATACCAGAATGGTCAACAACTTTACAGACATGATTTAGTTCAAGGGACTTTCAAGACGGAGGTTCAAAAACACTGAACCAACTAAATCAGAAAATAACTAAAAAGTGGGTTGCTCATGTTCTACTGAGTAATAATACCAAGGTGATCTAATCCCCATACTACTATCCACGAGTTCTTTAAACTTCCTAAGTCTTAGCTTCCTGTTCTGATAAGACTAACCACACTTAACACAGAATCCTTTGTGCCACAGCTCTCCAGACACAAGGTAGAAATAGGAAAATTCCATCTATGTAACAACTCATTTATATAGAGGGCACAGGAGAATGACTAAATGAGTTCACCTCAAAAGTACAAGTAGGCATACTGTGGTTTAACACATCTATTTGAGGAAAAAACAAACCACCACAGTTAAGAAGGAGAGAAACCAAAATGGGCTAATGAAAAGAGGGAATGAGTGTGCTCATTCTAAGTGATAAAGGCCTCACACAGTAGAAATCTTAAAAACCAAATAATTGGACAAGCCTGCGTGCTGGCACTGCTCAGAGAAGGCAGACAATGGATTTTGCTACTAACTTTAATATTCTACTTGCTCCATAAACTGTGAAATAAAGAGTGAAATATAAATTGCAGACTCAGCACTGAGAATGAACATGAACAGAGAGATAAATCTTCTGATACATCAAGCTAACAATATGAAAAAAAATAACCATCATGTTTAAAGATACCTTTGTGCTCACCAATTCTAAAGGTCTCCAGTATAAACTCAAGACTTCAGATTTCAAATTTTGCAATATGAGACAATTTTGGAGATGATGGAAGAGGAAGGAATTGACTGTTCTTCCAACCTATATGTAGCCCATAATGATACCATATTTCAAAGGAATCTTTGAATATGTGTGTTATGCAGATTAATGTAGTAGTGTATGGGTTTTTTCCCCTCTACCAATCATAGACAGAAAAAACACAGATAAATACTTTATCTTTATAAATACCTTTAGGTAGAGTATTTAGTAGCATGGGTATCCTGAATTTTATATGCACTTGAGAACAAACACTAAGTTTACAATTCGCACTACTCCATTGATGACTGTGAAGCACTTCTGTGGCATGAAGTACCTACAGCACTGATTTAACTAGACAGTGCAGTATTTGTCCCACTGGGATAAGATTAATTAGTGTCATAATTTAACTAATGGCCTTAGACTACAGCAAATAAAATAAAAGTACACATTTCCCTAACATTTCTGTATAGGAAGACACAGAGGAAAAGTCAGATGAGGGGAAAAAACTCACACAAAGAGGTAAAAGGGATGAAAAAAGGCATTCAAATTAAGTTTCATTTAAAATTGACAAAAATTCTAGGTTTATCTTCTTTTCAGTTACATAAGGCCAACTTGGAAAAATATATATATAAAGCTTTCACTATGCTGGAATTATATACTTTTCATTTTGTCATCTGCAACTTGATTACAATCTTTCTGTGTGGTACTTACTGAGAGACACCTACAAAAGAAGAAAAATAATAACCCTCCTCTTTAATATGCTTTTCATGTCATGTGCATTCCTAATCTCTGTTTGTAGAAGCCACAGTGCAATTTCTTATTTTGCAGAAAATAATTTGGATTCAGAGTCTCCCAGTAATAAAGGAAGACAACTTGAGCTCACTGTTTAAAAGGTATTTCGTAACTCTTCTTTTTGCATCTACCTATGAAATTCCCAAAGCTGCAGGTTGGTGAATAAGGATGCACTACCACCGAGTCTACTCCCACTGAAAGTTGCTTTAGCAAGTGAGAGCATCATCCCTAAGGTGCTCTCTAGGCAATGCATGCTATTTGCAATTATGGAAGAGTAACCTGAAGAGGCTGTTGTTCATCTTCTGATTTTAACTATTAAACTCTCAACTCAGTAATTTTTCAATCACAGTATACTCCACCAGTATCTTACCAGTACAACACACTGAAGGTATACTGTTGCAGATAAACCTCTGAATTAGGCTATTGAAAAACTCTAGTAGGTTTTCAACTACAAGTATGCAGTGTTAACATGTCTGTGTACTTAGTTATGAATTACGGAATCTTCCTCTTTTAAAAAAACACTCATCACTCATCTAAGAATATGTGAAATTCTTAGAGAAGCAGCACAGAGAAGCTACAGAGACTAGATACCTAGTGAAAATGAACATTGGCATTCATAATTTTCTTGAACTTTGTGCATGCAGTACAGATCAGAGAAACTACTGCTGCAGTAAATACATTGATATTAACTTTGGAACCATTTTAGTTTAGGAAAGCCTACTGTGTGCATTTGTATGGTATTCTGCCACATGGAGAGATACAGAGGACAGATACTCAACTGTTCAAATTATTCTTCATTCAGAAACTTTGTGTCTGAAGAATAATTCAAAAGTTCCACAAGAGGATCTGATTTACAGTAAGGTAAACATGAATGTTTTACTAGTATTTGCATATCCTACACATTACAGAGACAACTTTCCAAACCAAACAAAATACTGTCCCAGTAGCTGGCTTCAAGCTATGTGTGGATTGGGATTTTTATGATGTGGGAGAAGCCACTTTACTGTTGACACTATTTGAGACAATTTGGAGGGGCAGAGACCTCAGATAGAAGTCTCCTGCCTCAGATTCAGTACCCCTGGTTTCTCTAATACAGAGAGAGAGAGAGAAAGAGAAATCAAATACACCCCAATGTAAGTGCAAAAAGGAGAATGCTAATAACAGCACTGATAAAGTTGGGTTAAACCAACTGATGAGGAGAATCTTGCTGAGCCCCACCCACCAGACCAAATTGAGATGGTGGCCGGCCTCCCCTAGCTGAAGAAAATACATGTGGCCACAGGACAGAGACAAGATGGACCACCCTTCCTCATGGTTTGCCCTCCCTCCTCCATGTCTGGAAAACCTGTCAGGAAATGACATAACTGGGATTTGATTCTGGCAGACACTTGAATCTGGAGTGAGGCTGTGGTGTTGGTACAGGCAGTTGGAACAGGGCTGTAGACTGCTCAAGGAACTGCAAGGACCCACAAGACACCCATTGAATCCAGCAATGAGATTTGGTTGTTGCAGTTTTGATGTTCATTGTTTGAAGTGGTGGTTATTGTCCTGTCCAAATGGTGGTTGCAGTCTTCTTGAAGTGGTGGTCACAGTCTGGATCCATCAAGGTGGTGGTGGAAGCCCCAGGTGGTGAGGGTGTGAGACACTGGATCATTGGACCAACTGAAGTATTTATGTGTGGGACTGGGAGGAAAAGGGACAGGTTGAATTTCACGATGGTGAGGTAATGCCCTATCCCACACCCCAGTTGTTTCAAACCTCACTGACAACCCTGGAGAAGCTGTCAGTCAAAAACAGCCTGGGAGCACTGCCCATACCACACCAGAAGTCCTGCCTGGGGATGGGGAGTGTGGCCGCAAGGGAGGCCAAAGCAAATAAAAACAGCAACATGTGCTGTCCATGCTTGTTGGAACCCTGACATCTGGACACGTAGAAGCTGGGCTTGCACAGGATTCCAGTGGTAGCTATAATTTTCTGTTTTTCTCTGTCTGTCTTTACTTCTTCTCCTAACCTCCTTTCTTGAAATTTTGGGTAACTTAGGATTGGACGGGCTGGATTTTGCTAGGTTTTATGGCTTAGCATGTGCTAACTCAGTGCTTTGCAGAATGCATTATTCTGGTTGTATGTCACCCTTTAAACTTTTGTCAAGTATTCCTGTTTTCTAAAGCTTACCAGTAAAAGTGCCTCCTGAGAAAACCTGTGCAGCTTTTCTCCTCTGTGCTCTCTCTTATGGTTTTAAAAGAAATGAAGACTCTTTAATATCACTGGTGGGCAGATTTTTGGAGCCTTGTATATTTTTAAAGTAAAACCCTTCCATGACCTTGTGGAGGCTAGGGTCTTACAGAGGGAAGCCTTGAAACTCAGACTTATATATGCTCAGATTCAGGTGGGAATGTCTCCCCTCGGGTGGGGAGTTTTACATGGATGATGTAATACTGTGAGTCATGGGATAATTCAGGAGTCTTGAACACCTTCTAAGATGTTGCATCTGTCTCTTACATCAGTGCAGCTGAGTCCATTATGGTTCATTATGACTCATCAACAAGAAGTGAATACCTTCAGGCAAGGTGTGAATGTTCCAGGGGATTATCACAACTGAATCACCTGTGTAAGAAAAAAGAAACCCTATCCAGCCTCTCAGGGTTTGCCTCTTTCCTTATCTTGTTTAATACCCAGCTTGTAGCCTGAGGTGTTGGGTGTGCACAGTCTTCAGCACCTGGACTGGGCAGCCACTCTGCACATTGTTAGTAAAGCACAGTGCTAGTTAAGCCATGAGCACCAGTAGCCTAGTGTCTTACAGCACCTGGGAGGTCATTGCAGGTAGTCAAATGTTTGAGTCATTAATCACTAGCAGTTCAGACTCTTTAAAGAAGGTAAAACACCAAAAAGCCGAAAAGGCATATTTGAATAAAAGAGAAAAGGTGAGTACCAGAATTTTTGTGCAACCTAGGACAACTGTGTAAGAAAAAAAAGGAGGCAACTACTTGAACCAGTTATTCAATACCTGTCTTAAGCAAACCAGTTATTCAATACCTGTCTTAAGCCTCTCCTGTATTTCTGAATATAGTATACAAAAAGCACTTTTTCTTGGAATTAATTTTTTTAAAAAATCAGAATGAATTTCACAATAGTTGTAGAAAGCTCACAGAATATATACTTCAATAGATGAGAAGAATTCATGAACATGTCAGTTTCTCAGTAAAAAAATTGCCCATGTAGGTTCATGCTCTTTCTGTGTAAAATTCATACATATATTTGTTAAAAACACCATATTACTTAATAGAAACCAAGCAAAACATATATGAGTTTACTAAACATTGAGTAAGGTAGGTTAGAAGGTATTTCACTCTGTTACAATATACCCAACTCAGCTGCAAAACAGAAGTTTCTAGAACTTTCATTCGTGCAAAAAACCTTTAGAATGAATGTCTAAGGAAGGAGGAGGTAATCAATAACATCCAAATCAGGGGAATCACAACTTTAATGTAAATATTTTAAATTTAATTTATTATTTAAAAAACTCTTTATTTTAAAATCTCTTTAAATATCACACACTCAGTTTGAATTGTTTCTTAGAAGTCTGAGGTAATACAGCATAATGATGATGAAGTATTCTTTTGAAGGTGAGAACATCGTGCTGAATGCAAATAACTATTCTCAGAGACCTGGTCTTCTGGATGTCAAGGCAGTGTGCATTTACAAGACCTCTCCTGTTCACAACCAATGAAGTATCAAGGAGTACATCAAATAACCATGAGACGAGCTGAAGCTAAAAGATGTGAATAGGGTTTTAGCCTAAGAATAAAACATGTAGTATTAAGACTCTGCAAAAATATAGCTCAGCCTATCCATCTTATTTTTTTCTCCTTTCTCTAAACTTAAGCTATATTTTATCCACACACAATATATTGCATTAATTTTGCTAATTTCTAATCCTAGGAGAGAAACTGTTATGTTGCTGAAAATGTGTCCTGGTTGTTAGATTTTCATTCCATCAAATATGTTTTACATCTACATATATAAAACACAGACCACAGTTATTGATAGCAAATTCAAAATACATTTTACCATAGCTAATAATAATAATGACATGCTCCTGTATTATCAACTAAGAAATATCTATTGCGTAGCTGTCTTTTACTTTAAAGACTATTAAAGTCAAACAAAAATTTAATCACTTTAAGAAAAGCTTTATTCCAGTCCACAAAATGCTGTTTTGTAAATTAAACTTCTACATGTGTTATTCTGATGAACTGACTTCACTAAATCCTTTAAAAATATATTGAATTCCTATTTGGAATTTTATCTAATCTTTTATAGTACCTAAAAGAAGCATGCGATATAAAATATGTGGCTGGGACTGACTTCACCAACTCACTTATGTTAAACATATCTTTTCTAATCAAATCCTATATGTTTTACATGCACCAAAAAATAATTACCGCAACATATTAATATCACTATGAGACTTGATATAGGCACTCTGTGGAATAGCATTACAGCCATAACTCAGATCTTGTTATCTTTGGGAAAAAAAGTAGATATTGTTACAGCAGTAAAAGTATACAGTATGTGTCTAATCAAGAGATGAATTTTAAATAAATCCCTTAAGAAGTCTCAAACATAATGAACTTAATGAAGATTAACACAGTGTGAAACAGAGCAGAAATGGAATCAGAGACAGCATAAATCAGTGCTCAGGCTGGAAGTTCTTAAAAGCTCATATTATAATTTTGAAAACAATTATCTTAAGAGGTCTTAATAACGAAAGAGCAATAAAGCTATTATAGCCATCCTCTGGAGAGCTCCACTTCACCTTGTTATTACATTGTTAAAACACAAATAATGCGCTTTGGGCTGGATGACCTCCATATTTGTTAAAATGAACTCTCTCTGTTTTAAAGCAAGATCACCAAACAGGATTCAACCTAGGAGCAAAGAGATTGAGCAACTTAAACAACACATTCAAATATAAAATCATCAAGGTAATGATTAAAATCAATTATAAGAGAGAAGAGAAAATATATTTTTTCCCCCTTTCATCATAATTCTGGTTACTGGTGACCAATTTTAATACAGTGAGTGTCAGGTGGCTTATTATTATTAATATCCCATTACTCAGGTTTATTCCTGTTTATAGGGCCGATTATCAGAGATATTCTGAAATAAAAAAAATACAAAGACTGCACACTATTTTACCTACCTGCCTGTGTATTTTTACTTGCACTAAACAAGTCTAAGATGAATTTATCACCTTTCAAAAACAATTTTGAAAACAGCTTCAGTCTACATTTCTTTTAAAGAAATAGTGAAGGTGGCATCATTTCCACTTTTAGACTTTTTTAGTTTTTTTCAAAACTGTCCTTACAAAAGATGACACTACCATTCTAGATTAAAAAGTAATTAAAGTGGAACAGGATATGAAATTTACATTCCTTACATAACACTTAGTTTTGTCTTGTCCTGATAATACGTAATAATACTAAAATCATATCACTATATCCTGCTTATTGTGCTTATTAGCAACAGGAACATAGTTATACAACAAGTCATCTTATAGAGGCAACAGTGTAGTGATTTTACCCTATGGAACCTCAATATTATTGATTTGTAGGAAGTATGTAGGGAATGAAGACCTGACTCCTTCTTCACATGCTTCATACCTTGATCTGAATGAAGAAACTACCTGTAAGAGGCTGTTAAGTCCCAGTTATGCCTGCTGGGATTTTTGGGTATGGAATACATATTATAGACATTTCAGAGGACGTTTTTTTTGCTTTTACTCTGAATCTGAAAAAAAACCCCCTTTATTCCTACAGGGATACACTGAAGCCAGGGCTTCAGTTTGCAGGATCAAATTCTTTACTGTGCAAGAAAACCTTGCACATGACTTCAGTTGTAATAAACATCACAAGCACACAGTTCCCTCACTATTTAACTGAATGAAACAGTTAAGTGGAGCTTCTTGATCAGACATAATGATATCTTCAATATATGATACTTAACCCAAATTATGAAGTGAAGCACTTTGGCAGCACCTTCTTTGACATGGACATTTCCCCCCAAAAGGCTTGTATATCTGCAGTCTTTTTATTGTCCCTGCGCAGTTGCCTTGGCTGAGTTGCCCAACCAGTTTGACTCTTTCTCTTCAAACCCCCAAGACTACCTAAGACCATGTTTGCCCCTCCTTCCAAGAGCGCAGTTGCTTGGGCTTTAGTCTGTGGCTTTTTGTCTCTTAAACTTTAGGAGCCTCTGCCTGTGATACCTGCTGGCAATGTGTCAATGTTGAAAACAGAATTTTATTTGCACTGTTAAATATTTCATCAAGTATTTAACTGTTCTGCTTTAAAGAGGATAAATAAGAGATTATGTAACTTCTACTTAAGAATGCTTTGTGCATATAATTATCATCCCATTTTAACTATCTCTTCTACAGACTTTGCAATATAAAGTTTTCAAGCTCAAAAGAAGCCTTTTCATGGGACACCTTTACAAATTTTTCCTATTGTTACATGTCTCTTAGGAAAACAGTAACCAGAAATTAATCAAGTATTTCTAGGAAGGTATATTTTTATCTGTTCCAATTTTTATATACCTTAATGCTCCATTCAACTAGCTCTTGATGCCATCAACTCACAATCACCTAAGAGTGGAGTTAATTGGAGGCCAAGTGCCCTGTACAATTTATCTTCTCATCAGCAAAATCTGATAGTTTACTCATATCCTTTGTTTACTTTTGACTAATTTCTCATTTATAATTTTACTTTCCTTATCAAAAGTGTCTTCTGCTAGGAGCCCAACATCTTTCTTTAAAAATGTTTTTCTTAATCTTTTGTGGACTGGCATTGTGCATTATTCTGTTGACATGTAGAGAAGATGAAAGGGTTTAAGATTTTGAATTTTCCTTTGCAAAAATCATTCAAGATTTTCTTGATCATTTGTTTATTCAGACATAGTAAAAATATGAGATTTTTATTCATCTATTCCTATGCAATTTTCCTATCTGTGCAGGTTCCCTACTAGAATAATTCCATACATTAAAATGTTCTACCGTATCATATTATTAGGTGGCTCCCCTATTCCTATGTTTTTACTTCATTTAATGCCATTTTGGGGCAAATGTTATGCTATAAATTCCCATGCAACTTCCTCAAATCCATGCAATGTAGCAAAACAATACTGGGCCATATTCACACCTGTACAAGTCTAGAGGTACAATTCCCTTGAAGACAGTACATTTTCATTATAAATTATTCAACTCTCTTTTTCCCTACTCGGTGACAAATCAATGACTACCATTTCATCACTTAATTACCTTTATCATCTAAAATATTCTGCATTCTACACAAATATTTAAACAGCTCTTTTTGTTAAAGAAGCAAAATATAATATAAAAAGAAGATTTTACTCTCCT